>NW_015168053.1:1185560-1211140 GCF_001447785.1 Gekko japonicus
TGGGTACTCACCACGTATGTGGCCCCGGGGGGGGGGGGGCTGGTGGGGCTCCTGCACCTTTAACAGTTGTATGAGGCAGATAGTCAGGAGGGGCAGCTTTCCCCATCTGTGCTGCTCCCTGCCTGAAAAGCCTGCATCACTTTGATTTCTGTCTCTCTTGCAGATGTTAAAGGCACAAAATACAAAAGCACCAACCCTCTGTAGGTGCCATGGGAAATTCCTGGAGATTTGGAGGTGGTACCCGGAGAGAGACTTCATTTTCTCTCAGACTTTATGGTATACCACAGAGTCTACCCTCCAAAGCTGCCATTTTCTCCAGGGGAACTGATCTCCCTAGTCTGGAGGTAAGTTGTAATTCTGGGAGAACTCCAGGCCTCACCTGGAGGATAGTCACCCTAGACATCTGTAATCCCTTCTCCCCCGGACAACTGTCTCCTCCCAGATACCTTCATAGCTCTAATCACACAGAGTTTTCTCCAGTATATGTTTGTATTTCAGAGTTCAGCATCATCCCCCTCACAATAGATTTTCAAGCACTTTTTCCCTGGCTTGTGTCTCCAGGGGTTTCTATTTATGCCCTCCTCGACTGCATCTATGCAGAATAGAGGGCCCAAAAAAGACCTGAAGAGAGTGTGTGTGTGTGTGTGTGTGTGGTTGCAAGGACAGGAAAGTATCTGTAGGCTAGAACTGAGGGTAGCAGGGGAAGAAAAGGGGATCGGGCTGAGTTGCCGATCTGTTCACCCCTTCCATTTTAATCCTGACCATTCTCCCCTCCCCCGAAGTAGCAGCACCCCCTGTTGCCTGCCCACAGCATTACAGTGTCCTCCCACCTAACCCCCACTCTTGCTGGAGAATCTTTATTTGATTTCTCCCATCTGTGATTATTTTATTTTGGTTACAGAAGGCAGCTATGGGTATGACAGAAGCAGTACAATATGGTCACCCTACTCATTCACATTCCTCTTCCTGTTCCAGATCTGTGTATATATACACAACACCGGGGGGGGGGCGTTAGAATGTGTGTGTGTGCTTGTGTATATGTGTGCACACCCACACGCGAGGAAAGAGAATATAGATATTTATGGGAATGGACAGAAGGAGAGAGGGAACAGTATTTATGAGGACAAAGGTAGGGATAGGTAGGCAACCAGAAGATCACAGGGGCAGAGAGATGTTTAATTTGGAAACTCTGTGGGGAAAACGTACAAAAATAGAGTTGGGGTAGCCCAATTCCAAATTCTTGCTGTCGGCAAGCATGCGTGTGCTCATGGCAGCATAACCAAGTGTATGACAGTTCCCAAACTCTGAGCCCAAGATGTTAGGAAACTAACATAAACTGTAAAGGAAAATATCTACCATTAATAATCAATAGCAGTGTTGGTATGTGGAATTCTTTTTCTACCCCTAGCACATATCTACCCTGATCTCGTCAGACCTTGGAAGCTAAGCAGGGTCAGCCCTGGTTAGTATTTGGATGGGACACCACCAAGGAATACTAGGGTTGCGATGTAGAGCTAGAAAATGGCAAACCGCCTCTGGATGTCTCTTGCCTTGAAAACCCCATGGGGTCGCCATAAGTCAGCTGTGACTTGACAGCAACCCCCTCCCTCAACAACACATATACTTGCATAAGGAGGAAAGGTGGCATGGTATAGCCCAGTCTCATTAGATCTCGGAAGTTAAGCAAAGTCTATACTTGGATGGGACACTGCCAAGGAAGACTGCAAAGGAAAGCAATGGCCAACCACCGGCGCTTCTCATCTGCCTTGAAACCCCCTGGCTGGGGTCGCCATAAGTCAGCTGCAATGTGATGGCATGTACGTAAGTAACACATATCTGATTGTGGGAAAGTAAATGTTCTTCAACAGAGGCCTACTGCTTGTGCCACCCTACAGACAACTGAGATACTTCACTTCAGTGCTTCCCTGGATAAATTTTCTTTTACAAAACACTGATGGGCTATTTTTCATCCCAATATATTACAGTGGTTGTGGTAAGAAAGGGAATTGAAAACAAATCAGCCAGTATCATAATGCTCCTGTATAAATCTATGGTGCAGCCTCATTTGGAATACTGTGTACAGTTCTGGTCACTGCACCTCAAAAAAGATATTATAGCACTGGAAAAGGTGCAGAAAAGGGCAACTAAGGCCCCGGTCACACAGGAAGATTAGATCTGCAAGAGGGACGGATCGGGGGCGCATCAAGCGGGCGCGATCACACCGCAACATCTGGGAAGTGGCGCGCACCCATCCCCGATCCGTCTTTTCCGGCCAAAGATGCGGAGTTAAAATAAACCTGCTAAGCACTACTACCTACTGGAAAATCCGCTGCATGGGCGGCCATGTGATCGCCGACGCACCCGTCTCCCACAGCATGCGAGGTCCCCTGCCGAACTGCGCAGGGGCACACATGCGCATCAGCCTCGCCTCGCTCTCCTGTCCGTGGCTTCCCCCTCACATCTGATCGCGCTGGGGAGCATATGCGCGGCGGCTCGGGGGATCTGTCTGATCCCGCTGCAGCGCTTCTCTTTTGGTGCGGCTCTAAAAAGCCGCACTTCAGCCGTGCCTTTCCCCCTACTGACCGGGGCCTAAAATGATTAAGGGGATGGAACACTTTCCCTATGAAGAAAAGTTAAAGAGGTTAGAGCTCTTTAGCTTGGAGAAACAATGACTGAGGGGTGACATGGCAGAGGTTTATAAAATTATGCATAGGATAGAGAAGGTAGAGAAAGAAGTACTCCCCCCCACCCCGTTTCTCACAATACACAAACTCGTGGGCACTCAATGAAATTGATGAGCAGTAGATTTAGAAGCTGCGGTGGCTCAAGTGGTTAAGAAGCTGAACTGCAGGCTGTGGAAGTCAGTAGTTCAGCAGTTCGAGACCTGAGTTGCCACATGACGGAGTGCGCTCCTGTCTCTAGTTCCAGCTCCTGCCAACCTAGCAGTTTGAAATAGGTACCCCTTCGGTGGGAAGGTAACAGCGTTCCGTGCACCTTGGTGTTTAGTCATGCCGGCCACATGACCACGGAAACGTCTTCGGACAGCACTGGCTCTTCGGCTTTGAAACGGAGATGAGCACCACAACCCTAGAGTCGGACTCGACTGGTTTTCGAGCAAGGGAACCTTTACCTTTAGATTTAGAATAGATAAAAGGAAGTATATTTTCACCCACAGAGTAATTAACATGTGGAATTCACTGCCGCAGGAAGTGGCGGCGGCTACAAGCATAGACAACTTCAAGAGAGATTGGATAAACATATGGAGCAGAGGTCCATCAGTGGCTATTAGCCACAAGGTATCGATGGAATGCTATGTCTGGGGCAGTGTTGCTCTGTATTCTTGGTGCTTGAGGCCCCCGCAGTGGGAGGGTTTCTGGAGTTCTGGCCTCACTGGTGGATGTTGTGATGACACCTGGGTTTTGGCCACTGTGTGACATGGAACGTTGGACTGGATGGGCCATTGGCCTGGTCCAGCATGGCTTCTCTTATGTTCTTAATGTTCACCTCAGTAGTAAAGTCAGTAGATATTCGGTTATATACCAACTGCTTTTCTGTTCACAGAAAGAAAACTGGAATTGGTAAGTGGCTGTATTTTGGAGACATCATTTACTAATGTGGAGGTGACAAAGACAAAGTTGTTGAGCTTATATGCACAATCACAATCGGGCTGGAATCCCCCCCCCCTTACTTCTGATGATTGATTAGACAGGAAGGATGCAGAGGGTCAAAAGGTGCCTTTCCACTTATGGAAAGACTCCTTCCTCTGACAAAGGAACTTTCACTCATGGAAGGTGCTTTCTGCGCACAGAAGAGAAGCAGAAGCAGAGGACTTCTTCTGTGAGCGAAACTTGAGCCACAAGGGCATCTCCGGAAGCTGAAAGGCACCTTTGGAGCCCAATTCACAGATCAGAATGGGTGGATGTGTGGATATAGACAAGAAAGAAGGAGAAAGGATGGGTGGCAGAGGGATGTGTAGACATTAATGGAAACAATGGGTGCTTAGATAAGTGTGTCTGATGTGGATGAATGGCTCTTCTGTTGCTTGAGTTAATGAAGTAAGAATGGAGTCATTTATGTATACGCTGTACTCTTAGTAGCATGTTGTTGGGTACTCGGTTATTAGGGTAGGATGGATGGAAAGCCAAAACTGATCAACTTGGATTTCTCTCTCTTAGAGAGATACCCGCAAAAATATCACATGCTACGAGGAATCAGTGCATGCGCAAACAGTGATGCTTGGGCCAGAAATGTCAGAAGAGATGGACACCAAGGAAGGTGCTCATGCAAAATCCCACCTCTTGCAGTATTCAGATAATCGCCTGGTTGCACACATCATTCCATCACAGAATAAGCCTATGGAATTTCAAGTCCTAGAGTCCCTGAAAAACTATTTCACTTCCATGGCTGATTAAATGATCCAGAATAACTGTCATGCTTTGGACTTGCAGTCACTAACTCTAACTAGATCCTTTACCTTTTGCCACAATGAGCATCCAGTTTATGAACCCCAAAGGATGATTAAATGGTGTTCAGTGGCCACTAACCCATGTAATCTCACAGTGAGCATATACTCCAGTCCTAAACCAGTGCAGCATCTCTGGGACAAGGGCCAATGTGGTACAGTTGATAAGAGTGTCAGTTGGGGACCAGGGAGATCTGGGTTCGAGTCCTTGCTCATCCATGAAGCTTTGAGCAAGCCACTGTCCCTTTATGAGGGCTTTCACCTTCTTCTGTCTGGCCCTGCTCCTGTGTCATTAACAGTATCCTGATGCACAAAGTTAGCTGGTGGAAGTTTTTGCCAGCTCTTATCTCCATGCCAGGAAACACATCTTCTGTTGAATTTTCTTGATGAAACTATCTCCAAGTCACCCTTGATGAAAGGGGACTGTTAAAAGTACCAGGAGTGGGGCCAGTTGAAGAGGAGGCAAATCTGCTCCCAGCCTAACCTTCCCCACAGCCTTGTCGTTTGGATAAAACTTTGCAGGGTGGGGTTGTAAGTGTGATATAAGAAATGGCCCTGACCTGGATGGCCCAGGCTAGCCCGATCTCATCAGATCTCAGAAGCTAAGCAGGGTCAGCCCTGGTGACTACTTACATGGGAGACCACCAAGGAAGTCCGCGGTTGTTGCGCGGAGGCAGGCAATGGCAGACCACCTCTGCTTCTCTCTTGCCTGGAAAACCCTCTGGGATTGCCATAAATCAGCTGTGGCTTGAGGGCACTTTCCACCACCACCAAGAAGTGCTGCCGCTGACATTTCGTTCAAAGTGGAATTCAGAGTAAATTTATAGGATCCTTCAAATCAATAAGAAGTGCCAAGGGGAACCCAAAAGGGTCAGAATAGGGAAGTCTGACAGATATTTTTTACAAAACCCCAACCTCTCACATGGGCCTCGAAAGCTGGGCAGGCCAGACCTGCCTTCCTATCATCTCTGCACAAAAAAATTATGCCAGTGAAAACAACACACATTGGGGGGGAGGTGTTCAAGGAGGTACAAGAAATCCCTTTCCCTCCATTCTCGCCATACTGCTGAGCCCCACAGCCCGCCCTCGACACTGTCAAATGATGCTGTATCTCTTTCACACACAGTGGCAACAAAAATAGCATCCCTGCCACATACCGCCTGCTTGACCCCTCGGTAGCTGTTGCCTCCATATGCTGAATTAAATCTCACCCATTAGCACAACACTCGCACTAGACCCACCCCAAGTCACTCCCTCCCCCCCACACACACACAGTAGTTGCACACCCTCCCTCCGGCAATCAGTGTACCATATTCAGCCGTGGCGGGGAATACAATCTCGTAGCAACATCACCATCTGGGACTACATTAAATGTTGGTGTTTGGGGGAAGGAATCGAGACAACGAAGTACAATGTCTCTTTGGCAGTCAGAAATCTCCCCCATCTCCCCCTTCAGACACCCTCCATGCAGAAGCACAGAGAGAGGAATGTGGCTTATACACACACACTTGGCTCTCAGAAACATGTTGGTTACTTAAAAGAAAAAACACTAGCTTATACACACAGACACCATTCCAGAAATCCACATTTGGCTGCACACAGGCACCAGCACTGAGAAGACACACATACAAACACATTGTCAGCACTAAAAATTCACACATACCAGTGCTAAAGGAATTCACTTTAGGTGCACAACGCATTACTCTCTCAGAGAGGGTGGTAACCAAATAATTAATGGGAAATACACAAGCAATAAATCCAGTGTCAATACAGGTACAGAATATACAATACCCACAGCTGTTAAGACCAAATGCATTAGGCTGCCTTAACCACTAAAGAATAATTCATCATTTTTAGGCATCATCTAAATGCATCTAAATGCAGAGAGGCATTTGAAGGTACCACCACTCGTGAAATCACATGCATGGTGGGTGCTTGCGCCGGGGAAAGAAAGCTATTTAAAAATGCTGTTGACAGCACTGTTTGTAGCTCACAGTATATTAAGCCAGTGTGGAGAGACAGGAGTAAATAGGGTGCATGCACAAAACCATGGGAAATGAAGCACACACACAAACAGCCCTGTTCTCCATTTAATACCATAATCTAGACATTGAATGGTGTTAAAGGAGTGGAAGGAAACACACATATGCAGCACACACATGCACTGCAAATTAGTTCAACACCTAGGGCAGAGTGTTCAAAATACTGTGTCCTCCATTACTGCAATTTGTAATTGCAGGAATTAAAGAAGCCCAGCATGCCAACATCAGCATAGTGTGTCCTAAAGAAACAGGACCCAGTTAGTACAGGAAATCACTTGAATGCACAGTGCTTAGCTTTAAATCACAGCCACACACTGCCTGCCTGCTTCTGTAATGCACAGAGAAAGGTGCTAAAGGAATTCACATAGATAGACACACACATGCCCTGCATGCTGATGTAGCACTACCCCATAATACTATTATGTTTGGAATGCAACACAAAAGCGGTGTTAAAGTAATATTCACCTATGACAGGCAACCAGGTACACCCCACTCAACCCTCTTACTGGCACAACAGAGAAAGTGTTTATAAAAGCACTGAGGGAACACTGCACCACCAGAAAATATGCAGTTGATCATGTGAAGTGGAGTCACAGCTACACAAAACCCTTAAAAAAAAATAAATCAGCAAACCGGTGTGGGATCTGTCTGTCTATCTCTCACCTACACATCAAATTTAGAAAAGCATACAATGGAATACTGGACTGTACATTCTTACAAGATGTAATCGGAACCACACAAAAAAAACACACACACAAACAGCACACAACCAAAACAAGTTCTCAAAAAGAATGAGCATTCTGTAGCTTGAAGAGGTTGTACACACACGGCGCATATATATGCTATCAAGGAAAGTTGTTTCCTGCACAAAACCTTACAATCCCATGGGAGGGGAGGGGGTTATGAGCTAAGCCAGTACAAATTACTTCTAGCGTGCCCCAGTACCCAGTAAGGGAGTCCCACAAAAGCAAGTTTAGTTCACTGCCACAAAGGAATCACAGCACACACATCCACTATGCATGAGATAGCCCAGAGAGAATGAACCCTTTCAGAGTGGATCTAAAGGAATTCACAGATAACACCATCCAGAGGACCTGGGAGTGAAGCATCCGCAGTGTGCAGAGATGCTGTTAGAATACTCGGTCTGCTGGCCCTCAGTGAAAGGCCGTGCATCCACAGAGGCCAAAGCTGCGCAAAGTTAACACTCCCAACAGAGACAAGACAATATGTGAAAGCCAGAAAGAAAATGACAGAGATCCATTCATTTCTTCTTCTTCTGAACCAGCCAGTAGCTTATAATGGATGCAAGCTTTGGACTTCAGCAGAGTTTGCCAGTTTGGCCTGGTTCTGTGTAACTCAGGAGCATGCATCCTATTTAAAACAGATGGCTGGTCCAAGAAAATATGCCATTTTACTGCCTCTCTGAGGAACACACAGGGCTACAGGCTGGCAACAAGGGGACATGTCCCCGTGGAGGGACTCCCAGGAGCAAAGCAACACAAAGGGAAGACGCTGGGCTGTTTTCTCACCTTGCTGTTAGATTCCCACCGGGACCTTAAGTTCCTTGCTCTTCCACCGCACCTGCATCGCTTTCCGCTTTTAATTTCTCCTTTTCCTTGTGCCAATGTTCCAAAGGAAGAGAGGGGAAGACACCTGTCCCTCTTTCCTTGACGGGGGTGGGGTGGGATATTGAGCCACTCTTTTTAATGTCCGGCGATTATGCGACCCCAAAACAAAGGATCTCTATTGCTGAAGGCCCCATCCAAAAGTTTGCTTCATCCAAAAGTGAGATGTAGGGAGAGAAGGGATGCAGTGTTGCAGAAGGGAGGGAGGGACGAAGGAAGGAACCGACAGTATGAAAGAAGGAGCAAGGGAAACAAATGCAGCAGTAGCCGGGGTGGAAGAGGTGCGGGAAGCGGGTGGTAAAATATCGAGCTGGGAACTGGACAAACGAATGCAGCAGGGAGGGGGCAATAACGGAATGGAGGAGAAGGGATGCAGCAGGAGGAGAGGAGGAGGACAGAGAGAGGGGAGAAGGGATGCAGCAGACAGGAGAGAGCGAGGAGAGGATGGAATGCAGGAGAGAAGGAAAGCAACAGAATGAGGTGGTGGGGAGAGATGGGTGCAGGAGAGCGGAAAAGCGAGGGAATGAAGCAGAGAGAGGAGAAGACGAATGCAGCAGAGGGAGTGGGGGGGGAGTGAATTCCCTGCGACCAGGGATCCCGGCTGCAGCAAGAGAGAGGGATAGGAAGAAGGGCTGGGAAGAAGGAATGCAAGGGCTGAAAAAGCCGCGCAATTGCGAGCGACAGGGGGGGGGGGGGATGCAGCAGAAGGAAAGGGGGGATGAGCGAGACAGAACACACACACAAAATCGCGGCGGAGGAAAGCCCAGTCCCAAATCAGAGCGCGGCAGGAATTCGGGGAGGGGGGGGGGAATGCATGAATAAATCGGCAGATCGGGGAAAGGGGATGCGGAGGGGGGGGCAAGGTGTTTTGAGGCGAGGGGAGTCAAAGGGTCGCCCGTCCCCCGCAGAGATCAAGGAGAGAAGGGGGGTGACTGTGGGGAGGGGGAGGGGATCGTTGGATGGAAATGCAAAAGTGAGTGGGATGCAGCGAAGGGGTGGGAGGGCGAGAGAGAGAGGCTGCTACCGATTTTGTCCTGGGGGGGCTTCGATCGGGCAGCGATGCCGCAGTCGGATGCCGAGAGGCGGCTGTCTGTCTGTCTGTCGGTCCCTCGCTCCCCCCCCTCACTCACACACTCACACGCACCCCGAGGCTGGCACGCACAGGGCGCCCCCGCTCCCCGGATCCCGCTCGATCACGGGATCCGCTTGGCTGGGAACCGAGGGGCGCGAGGAGAATTCACAATCGCCCCAGCCCAGCATCCGCCACCCCGGATCCCTGCAGCTGGCCGTGATGTCAGAGGGACCACTCTTAAAGGCACAGGCCGCCTGCCGGCCAGGGAGCGCCGGGCTTCCGCACTGCACTCTCCGGGCGGGCGCGGGTGCGTGCGAGTGTTTGGTGACACCTGGGAATCACGCGCGTCCCGAGAGTCGTGGGAGTGAGCCGGAGGAGAGAGAGGGCGCGCGCGCGCACCTGCAGCGGGCCGACACGGCCATCTGGATGTCAACCCTGCTGGCCCCATTTCAAACACGCCGGGCTCGCAAGCATTACCCCCCCCCCCACACACACACCACACCCAGTTCTGGGGAATGTCCGAAAACTTCCAATTCGCATCTAAACGCGGGCAAGCGTCCGAAAACGCAGACGTCTCTGTGCGGCTTCCCCCAAACTGATTGTCAGCATTCACTCACACAAACATTCTCCGACTTTGGGGGACATTTCGATGCAACGCATGCCGAGTTTTCTTTCTTTTTTTTTGGGGGGGGGGTATCCTAACCCTCAATATGATCATCCCTCGACGCTGCCTGCTAAATCCTGTCAATTAAGAGTATCTATCGCAGTTTACGAGCAAGTAAAACTGTTAAGTGTTGTGCATGCACGCATTCTCTGGCTCGGAACATCCCCTTCCCCCGCCCTTTCTGGGCTCCACACCACTATGGATTACACATAAATTCACACACATGCGCGGGAGTGTGTCTGCGCGCCGCGTGAGAGAGCGAGCAGAGGGCGAGTCTCATGATAATCTTTGCATCGAGAATTCCAGGGATTGAGCTTCGAGGAGGAGGAGGAGGAGGAGGAGGAGGAAGGGAGGGGGGGCAGGGCGAAGTTCCAAGCCTCTCGGGAGGAAGAGCAGCATAATAAAATTAGGAGTGCCGGGGGGAGGGGAGCCAGGACACCTGGGTTCCCTGCAAGGCTAGCGGGAGCTTGTTCAACTGAGTCAGTGAAACGAGTGGCTTACCAGGCAGGCAGCTTGGGTGTCTGGACATCGGCACCTCCGTGTCTTCTGTCAGATGAGCGCTCTCCGGAGAAGGGGGAGTCGCATTTATTATCGGTGGGCTGCAGAGGTAGCAGCAGAGCCCAGACTCGATTCTTTCCAAGGGTTAATGGGTTAAAGGGGAGGGTAGCAGAGAATAAATGTTTATTTGTGTGGGAAAAACTGATCCCTCTGTTCAGCCTTGCAGTTCTGAGTGCGGAGAACTATATTTATTCATTCAATTTGTAGACCGCCCTCCCCTACACGTAGGGCTCAGGGCGGTGGACAACATTTCATTTGAAACTTCAATCAAATCAACTCACACAAGACGGTTAAAATTATTTAAAAAATCCCAGTAGCTATTACAAGATGGGACTTACAGACCAATTCCTATCCTTACCCCATAAGGGAGGACAAATATATATATTTCTCTGCACATATATATCGATAGATACAGCGACGGTTTTTATCCAGATTCTGCGGGGGGCCTTCACCATGCCCAGTCTATGATTCGCCATGGGGAGGGAGAGGAATTTTTATAGGCCATCAGTTTGTCTGGAGAATGCTATTGTTTTTATTATTTGCATTTGTATTGATTTTACTATTTATTGTATATCTCCAGTCTATTCTATGTTTGAAATATAATGTACACTGCCCTGAGCCCTTTGGGGGAGGGTGGTCTATAAAAATTTAATAAATAATAATAATCTGGCAGGCATGTGAATCATAAAAAAGCTTGTCTATATGCATTAGTTCTGAAAGCTTAAGACAGTCAAGGCCCTAAATCTGGAGGTGAATTGGCTTCCTAGTTTGGAAGCCACCACCAAGAAGGCCCTTCAAGGTGGCTACAGTCCTCAAAATATGGGACCATCAGAAAGTTATTTTTGATAAATCTTAAAAAAAAAATGGAAAAGGCAAGGAGGAAGATAGGCTTTACCTCCCACCTCATGTTTAAGAAAACCATTTCTTGCTTGGTTTGCCCTGCATGGTTTCTTAAGAAGGCATGATGTACCCATTTGACTGTGGCTGCGCCTATGTTTGGCCAGGGCATTCAAGGCAAAAATCACGAGGGCCAAGTCAGTTCCATCTGAGGCACCTCTTCTTTTGGCCCCTGAAAACTGCCCTTGCCTGCACACTCAGAATGCAGGTGCTTCTAAGTTTCCCTCAGCCAGGGCCCCACAACCGCCACAATACGCAGTTAGCAGGTGGCAGCGCCAACTGCCGCACACGCTCCCCGTCACGCCTGCGCACTCCCCGCAAAGCCCGTCTGCGCGCGTTTTGCGCGGTGGCCTATGGGTGAGAGCCGCTGGAGGAACCGCAGCCAGGCTGGAGACCAAAGCCAATCAAATCTCCCGGTCTGGACTACTTAGGCCAGCAGCAGGAGGTGAGCCATAAATTCTGGGCTGGAATACGGTGGCAAATGGAATGGAGGAAGCTGCTCAGGCGTGACCGGATCTTGGCACTGGTAGCTATAGGGCCCCCTTTCCTTCCCAAGTTTCTTTCAATCAAAAGACGTTGCTGAAATGAAGAGGTTGTGGGGGACAGTGTGCATAAGGTTGCCAACTCTGGGTCAGGAAACACCTGGAGACTTTGGGGGTGGAGCCTGGGGGGAGGGCAAGGTTTGGGGAGCAGAGGAACCTCAGCAGGTTATACTGCCATAGAGTCTATCCTTCAAAGCAGCCAGTTTCTCCAGGGGAAGTGGGGAACTGACCTTGGTCGTCTGGAGATCAATTGTAATAGTGGGAGAACTCCAGGTGCTACCTGGAGGTTGGCAACCCTAACTGTGCATGGCTTTTTTTGAGGAATTGGAAGGATTAGACAACTCACTGGCTGCTGAACATGTGAGGTGCCTTTTTTAGCTCTGTCTGACAGGAAAAGTGGAATGGAAGTAAGGTGAGAGGGCTGTGTGTGTGTGTGGGGGGGGATACTCTAGGAGAGTTCCACTCCTTACCAGGGAAGAGGGGGTGAAAATAAGTGTGTGTGTGTTTTGAGACAGAATATGCACTCTAGTTTCACAGCACTTCTAAAGAGAGGTGGTATACCTGTTTGAGATGTACCACATCTAATTGTCCTGCAAGACCCCCCCAAGAGTGTGATAGGTTGGCCATTAATATTCTTTTTTTTTAAACTGTTTTATTTTTCCTTTTCATAAACATCATTCCATGTTACATAGTTCATCAGCATCGGTTATGGAGTCTTTTTACAATACATCTACATTTATCCAATTATACAGACGTTCCCATCTTTCTATAAACATACTTTCCTTTTGTCCCTGAAGGGTTACACTTAGTTTATCCATCTCTGCTACTTCTAATAATCTATGTACTAGGTCTTCTTGGTTAGGTATGTATTCTTGCTTCCAATATTTGGCTATTAATATCCTAGCAGATGTTAATATATAAATTATCAGGTACTTATCTTTCCATCTAATGCTCTCTGGCCATTAATATTCTTAACAGCTACTTTGCGTATGCTCAGAGACATGCTTTAACTGTAGGGTGAGGAGCCAAGCTGCCATTTCCTAATGAACTGGCCAGCAAAGGCGCAGCTGCCTTGCCTCACTTTCCTTCCCCCAAATCTGGACCTGTGACTGCCCAGCTCCCTGGCCCCCCTTTGGCACTACACTATGGAAGTGCCCCTGTTCTAATTGTGAAATTTAAGGGGTGTTTCTCCTGTGTTTCCTTCCATTTCTCTGGTTCCATTCCCAGTAGCTTTCTTGTCATGGTCCAGCTCATTCCCGCCTTTGTAGCCATTTTTCACACACACCCTCCCCCTCAGATTGCCCTGTGTAGGCCTTCTTCTTCTTGCTGGACAAAGACAGAGGTTTGTAAAAAAAAGTTTTTTTTAATCCTCCAATCCTAGTGCTTTTTAAAAAGCAAGCTTGTTGTGATGTCGGATGCTAGCAGAAATCTTTCATCTGTGATACTAAATCGCACAAATAATTGGGCTGGTTTTCTTTTTTCTGTAGGGACAAAAAAGGGAAAGAAAACTAAACCTAACAAAGAAATCCAAAACCAAACAAAGGTTTAGTGGAAAAGAGGGCCAATATTAAAACCTATTCATAAAAAGAAGTACATGTATTTATTAATAATATCAAGATAAAACATATATAGGGGCCCAATTACAGCCAATATACATAAACCATAATCATAACCAGCCCAGCTCACTGCTGTTTACTTGTAATTATTGTGGCAACACAATCTAAGAAGGTTATTTGTGGACCATAGGTTGATTTTATATCTACTGGGCTAGTGATTGCACTAAAAAGATTGTATGCGCATATTCACTTTGTGCCTGGGTATGTTTTTACTGAACAATTTCCTTTATGGTCCTAATTGAAATTATATTTTGTATACATTTTTGATTGTGTTTTATGAGTGTAACTATTTACCATCTAGCCACACTTGTATGACCTCTGAGGAAGGCCAATCCGGCCGAAACGCGTCAGGTCATTTTTTTAGCCCTGGTTATGATTATGGTTTATGTATATTGGCTGTAATTGGGCCCCTATATATGTTTTATCTTGATATTATTAATAAATACATGTACTTCTTTTTATGAATAGGTTTTAATATTGGCCCTCTTTTCCACTAAACCTTTCTTTTTTCTGTCACAGTTCCTTTAAAATGGCAAGTTGAAAAGTCCTTAGACTAACGCAGAGATTCAGTTCTAAGACTTTATTTAAGGTTCGGAACAAGACAAACTAACCAGCTCACTGGCTGGTTTATATGTGCAACAACCCCACACCCAAAACACACCCACACACACGTGATTGGCTATTTACAGTGACCGAGAGTTCCATAGGCTCTCGGCCGGGAGCCTAGCCTGCTGATAGGTGCCGGCTAGGATCCGCTTGTCCCATTGTTACTGAGAGTGAAGCTCGGCCGCTTCGCATGACCGCGTGGTGAAATGGCCACACACATGGTCTGGGATGGATACATTACACAAGTCAAAGAAAATCTTTGCAGGAGGTTCAAGGTCTGGCTTTGTGGTGCTCACTGGCTCTCACCATGTGTGTTCCTCATCTAGAAAATATCAGTCTTAAGGTCTTTGTACACCTCGGCTCCATCATCAACAACAGCCCTAGGAGGTAGGGTATGCCTACTGTTTTTACTAGCTTGGCTTGTCCTTGGAACAGTTTAATGACCCAGTGTGCTCCGGATGAAGTAATACACATGGCCATTCAGAGGGGTAGCGGACTAGACCAGCAAGCCCAAAAGAGTACTTAACTGCACCACTACCCAGCAGAGGAGAAAGGAACTTAGTGGGGGATAATTTTTGGTGGGGAGAGGGCAAAAAAAAACAACCCCTATCCCCCAGGCCACTCACCTTCAAATTCCAACATCAGTGGCTACGTTTTTTAAAAAAAGAAAGAAAGAAAGAAAAAGAAATTGTCGCCCTAAAGAGTTATGGAACTGTAGTCTTGTCTAGTTTCCCTTGTAACCCCAGATTATATGACTAAACAAGGCAGACATCTTCTGGAATTACAACTGATTTCCAGATGACAGAGATCAGCAAGAGAAAATGGTTGCTTTGGAGAGTGGCTTTATACCCTGTTGAGCCCCCCCCCCTCCCCAGTCTCTGACCTCCCCTGCTTCACCCCCAAATCTCCAGGAATTTCCAACCCGGAGCTGGCAACCTTAGAGTTCAATGCACCGATGGCAAAATTGCCACCTTTCCTACATGTCTGGGCAGCAGGTGTGTTACTGGGCTCTGGCGTTCTCATTTTTTAACATTAGTATCCCCCTGCTGGGGGCCTTAAACTAGGGTTGCCAGCTTCAGGTTGAGAAATTCCTCGAGATTTGGGGGTAGAGTCTGAAGAGGGTAGAGTTCGGGGAGGGGAAGAGGGCTCAGCAGGATGTCATGCCATCGAGTCTAGCCTCCGAAGCTGCCATTTTCTCCAGGGGAACTGATACCTGTCATCTGGAGATAAGTTGTAATTTGGGGGGGGGGGGAGGCCCCACCTGGAGGTTGGCATCCATGCCTTTGAAGCAAGACATCCAAGATGGCTGATTAGGACAGCATGTTGCACTGGACATCATTTTGGGCTGCAGCTGTAGATTTTGCAAGGAACATTCCTATCCCAGCTTTGTCCCAGGAAACAGCAGGAAGGTGACAGCAAGCCAACTGATAAGCAAGGGATTCTAGGGGATGCTGGAAGGCATAGGTGCAGAAGTCGCTGAGAGTCATAGGATTGTGTGGGAGACCAGGCGGTGAATGAAGGGTTTGGCCAACTTAAGACCAGGTGAAATGGATGAAGGAGACCTCTGTGGTCAGAGAGAGATCTGCTTAATCATTTCACACCAGAATGCCTTAATCTGTCCCTTTGCAAACGCATGTGCAGTGCTGTTTTTTTTAAGGGGAGACAGAAATGCTGAGATTCAAGCCTGTGTGAGATCCCTGGCTGCCTAATCCCAAGACTGTGGAAGCTAGCAGTGGTTGTTCAGTTTTGTGAAGGGTGGATTCTCTGTACATGTTAAGAGGTAGTCATCCTTACTATTTATTTACTTTGTTTAAGATACCGCTTTTTTCCACATACCGCATACTCCAAATCGGGTCATTTCGTAGAAAAAGAGCTAGGGGAACTCATTAGCATAACTCATTAGCATATGCCACACCCCCTGACATCAGGGGCCCGGCGGTGGACCTGCAAGGCCAGCGGGAGTGCGAGGAAGCCCCGCCAAGGCCCTCCCTGGCCCCAGGCAGGCAGGGGTGGGGAGAGGCAGGGAGGAAGCAACTTCCCCTCCCTCTTCTCCTGCCTCCTCCTGGATGAATGAGGGCCGGAAGTGGGGCAGCCGGAAGCAGGGGGCGGGGCTTCGTCATGTGCCCCGCCCCCTGCACCTCACCCGGGGGGACTGCGTTCCCCCGCGTTCCCCCCCGAAATGACCTCTGCTCCAAATACCAAACAGGCTTATGGTATTCCTCCCTCCTCAATTTTATCCTCACAACAGCCCTGTGAGGAAGGTTAGGCTGAAAGTGTGTCACCAGCCTAATGTCATCTGGCAAGCTTCTGCAGCTGAGTGGAGATTTGAACCTGGGTCTCTTAGACCCTAAGTCCCGCACTCTGACCACAACCCAATTTGATCTGTGGTGGGGGACTTGCTGAATTTCTGCATGCTAAAGACACGGGAGCCCTGCCAAGGAAAGAAAAAGCTGGCGGTCTTCTCCTGGTCAGTGACGCTTCACTACCAGCCATTCCCAGTGACAGAAAAAAGCCAGTTATCCCAATCCTGACCATCACTGCCCTCCCTGCTGGATTCCCCCCATCCTGTCCAAAATCTGGGGCTGTCTGTTTGCACCGGGTACTGCAGCAACACCAAATGGCATTAATTCCCTGCCTGAAGGCATTTTGAGTGGGTGAATGTGGAGATATATTTATCATCAGACAGTAAGGGAGCATAAGGCGCCTCTTATCCCCCCCCCCTCCGGCAACACTGTCTTCCTCTCCAGTGACAAGAAATGAGGGAAGATGGAGAGAAATCTGAGACACAGACCTGGCAAGACCAAGGAGATCGGCACCCAAAGCGTAGAGAAGAAACAGCAAGCCTTTGGCGTCCAGCCTTTCTACAGAGCCTTTCTCCCCTAGTCTTTTTCTTCTCAGTCCTTGCTTGCAGTAGGGTAGACTGAGTGGTCTAGTGTGTGTGTGTGTGTTTTTTAATACAGAGACTGTCATATCTCTGTCACGTATAATTCCTCAGCACCTTGGGCTGTTCAGGTGCTGCTGTATTTCTCACAGAATCCATCCTTGCTGTGAAGTAAGAGCCAGGATCTATGAACCAAGCATCAAAGACAGAAGATGCCAGACAGATACCAGGAATCTTGAGCTAAGGTCTGTGCTTGGCTGTGGCTCAAGCAGGTTCCCAACCTGAGCTGGAAGTTAGTCAGGAGGAACCCAAGGACTAACCTATGATGAGTGGACAGTCTCTTCAGAGCACAAGAGCCATTTAGAGAACCTTCAACTTATTGTTGTGATGCCTCACCACACTAGGCAGCAGCAGCAGCAGCACACTAATCCAGGCCTTCTCCTCTGTCAGCCTCAGCAGTTCCTGATAAAGTTGGTTGCCCAGATGTGACGGGGGATCATTGTGTGGCTGTCTCCTCCCAAGTGTCACCCTGGTAATGTAAAGTGACAGATCAGGTGACTGTATTTCCCAGGCTTCACTCCACTCCACTCCAGCTGTGGTGTGTGGGAAGGTGGGGCGATATTGAGCATAATGACGGCCCCAAAAGAGCTGTGACGGGTTTTTGGAGTTTTCTTTGGTTGCTTGTTGGAAATACCCACTGCTCGTGCACAAGCGTAGTGAGCAAAGATGCCATAGCGCTTGCCTCTCTTCCACACATAGGAGGTGAGATTACTCAGCAATGAAGAGGATTCATTCATGACTCTGAACCTTGGCTTGTTCTGCCTGGTGCTTGTTACTTGATCCCTCTGCATGCTGTGCTGGTCTATCCATTTAAGTGGTATTATTATTATAGGAGAACTGTTAAAAAATGCAGTCTGTACTAGTATGGTAGGTGGCAGCCTGAATAGCCCAGACTAGCCCAAGCTCATGAGAGTTCAGATGCTAAGAAGGGCTGGCCGTGATTAGTACTTGGATGGGAGGCCACCAAAGAAAACCAGGGTGGTCATGCAGAGGAAGGCAATGACAAACAACCTCTGATCATTTCTTACCTTGAAAATCCCCATGAGGGGGTCACTTAATTACAGGGGGAGGGGCCTTGGCTCAGTGGTAGAACATCTGCTTGGCATACAGAAGGTCCTAGGTTTCCTCCCCAGCCTCTCCAGTTAAAATGATCAGGTACCAGATGATGTCAAAGACCTCTCTACCTGAGACCCTGGAGAGCCGCTGCCGGTCTGAGTGGACAATACTGACTTTGATGGTCTGATTCAGTATAAGGCAGCTTCATGTGTTCGTGGCCAATTCTACCAGCTCAGAACTTGACTACCACATTCTTCCACATGCGTAGACCAGGCCCCTTTCTGCACGAGCAAGCAGAATGTGTGGAATGCAGAAGTGGCAAAGTGAGAGAGTTGGCAGGTGGGTGGATGTGGCAGAAGGTAGAGCTTCCCCTGATCCCCCCCCCATCACGGCTACTTGCTCCCTTGTAAACTATGTGATGATGGTGAAGAGGAGGTGTTGCTACCTGTCCCCCTCAGGTGGACTGGCCCTCTTTGTTCTGGGTGGTGGTAGAGATTGGGCCCAGAGGGAGGTAAATTGGGCAGGGCTGGTGGTGAAGAGATCCTGTGGAAGGGGTCTTGAATGAGACCCCCCCCCCAGATCTGGAGCTGGAACTACGTAGGAGGCTGAACCCCCAGTCCCATTCTCCCATAAAGGAAGTTAATAAAAAGGAGTAGCCCTAACCTTCTCACTTTCAGGAAACCAAAGGAGTTGCAATTGACACAAGATTAAACAGCTGGACTTCTCTCGTCTTCCAGAGGACCCAGGAATCCTAGTTCCTAGGTTCTCCCTTCAACCTGCTACATCAGGGATCTCCAAGGTGATGCCTGTGTGTGCCATGTAGGGTTGCCAGCCTCCAGGTGGGGCCTGGAGAGCTCCTGCTTTTACAACTGATCTCCAGCTGACAGAGATCAGCTCCCCTGGAGAAAATGGCTGCTTTGAAGGGTGGACTCTCTGGCATTGTACCATGCTGAGGTTCCTCCCCTCCCCAAACCCCGTCCTCTCCAGGATCCACCCCCAACGTCTCCAGGTATTTTCCAGCCCAGACCTGGCAACCCTAGTGCCATGGCACTTGCCAATATCTTTTCTGGCACCCACCTGGTGTTTTTAGAAAGTAGGTAGGGCCAGGTGGGGCTTTTGCCCAGCAAGATTTCTCATTGGCCATTGGGGATTTGATTGGCCATGCTGTTTTTTTTAAATGTTGCTTTGGCAGCAGCTACCACTACAGCACTGCAGGACTGAAAGTAACCTGTAGCAGCCATTTTGTGGCTGGCTCTTCCTCCTGAAGCAGCCATTTTGTGGCTGTATCTCCCATATTGTGTCAGAATTCCAAAGGTGCCTGCAGGTTCAAAAAAGTTGGCAAACCCTGTCCTGACCTGGATAGCCCAGGCAAGCCTGATCACACCAGATCTTGGAAGCTAAGCAGGGCCAACCCTGGCAAGTACTTGGATGGAAGACCTCCAAAGAATACCAGGGCCAGGAGGAAGAGGTGAGCTATCAAGCCACTTCTCTGAATGTCTCCATGCCCAAGCAGGAGTCGGCAGAGGTAGCCATGACTTTCAGGCACGGACACATACACACATATGTGCACGCGCACACACACACCCGCAAAAATGCCCCCCAAAAAACCCTGTGACAGACTCAAAGGAATCCTTAGGTCCCTGCCACATGGCAGGAAAAAAACGGGCCAAAGTGCAGCTTTTAAAAGCCGAGCCGCACCAAAATAGAGATGCCGCGGCGGGATCCCACAGATCCCCTGAGCCGTGGCGCCATTGCTCCCCGGCACGATCAGATGCCAGGGAGGAAGAGACGATCGGGAGGGTAATAAGAAGCTTGGGGTTGGGGTGGGGATTTCTCCAGAGGAAATCACACAAGGGACAGGTTTATAGAGGCTCCTCTCCTACTTACTCCACTCTCCATCCCCCCCCCCCCCACTCTGGCACTTCCCATATAATGGTAGTTCGAATCCTGAATGAGCAGTTTTGCCTCCTGCCAGTGGAGGTGTACTAATACCTAAGGAAGCAACATAAAAAGAACATCAGAAGAGCCCTGCTGGTTCAGACCAAAGGCCCATCAAGCCCAGCATTCTGCTCACACAGCAGCCAGCCAGCTGCCTCCAGGAAGCCCAGAAGCAGGATGACTGCAACAGCATCCCCTTGCCCGACGGATATAAAGAGGCACACGGCCTCTGGTACTGGAAGGAGTAGATCTCCATCGTGATATCTACAGGTATCTGATTTGGGACTGAGCCTGGGGGAGGACGGGGACCTTAGTGGGATACAAGGCCATAGCGTTTACCCTCGAAAGCATCCACTGTTTTTCCAGGGGAACTGATCGCTGTAGTCTGGAGCAATGCTCCCTCTAAGCTGTGGAGTCTTGGGAGCAAAAAGTCTACTTTGTGAGCTACTGGCATTAAAGTTGTGAACGAGCCATTTGGCTACGGCATGAATTAGTTTGCTCTGGAGCCATCCTTCCTGAGCTAAGACAAGAATGTGTGAGCCGGAGGCTAAAAAACTGAGCTAGCACACACTAACTCAGCTTAGAGGGAACATTGGTCTGGAGATGAGCTATAATTCTGGGGCACCCCCAGGCCCCATCTGGAAGAAGAAGATATTGGATTTATACCCTGCCCTTCACTACCCAAAGGTGTCTCAGAGCGGCTTACAAACTCCTTTCCCTCCCCCCCCAACAGACACCCGGTGAGGTAGGTGGGGCTGAGAGAGCTCTTGACAGAAACTGCTCTTTTTCTAGAACAGCTCTTATCAGAACTACGGCTTGCCCAAGGTCATCCAGCCAGGTGCAAGTGGAGGAGTGGGGGATCAAACCCGGTTCTCCCAGATTAGAGTCCACGCACTTAACCACTACACCAAACTGGCAGTAGGGATTCTTACCTGTCCTAGACTGATGTTATAACCACTTCACCACACAAGCTGATATGACTTTGAACAAGGAAGCTGTTCAACCCCCTTTGCTTTGTCAGAGAGGGGATATTTCCCACCCTCTCTGAGTTGACTGCCCATGCTGGCTTCTCATGGGTAACCCTTTACTTCTATTGCAAATACCAGATGTGTGTTTGGGAGATAATCTGTACCAGGGTGGTTACAATTCCCTTATTTTTTTCCATGCAAATCCCACCTTCAGCCGATTGCCTAGTGTTGATCAATCCCCTAACTTTATTTTCTGCCTGCTATAAAAAAGTGCAAAAAAAGTGTTTGTTGCTGCAACTCCCACAGTCATTTAGAAGCCAGTGGCCAGTGTTGAGGCTCCTAGCTTTATTTTTGGATGTGTTAATGCCTGCCACAGTCAACCGTAGCTTCCAAGGGTTCTCTCTCTCCCTGCCCCTTCCCCGGAGATAACTTGGGCCAGGATGTTCATGTTCCTTTCATTTTGGACACAGTAACTCCCATTATCATCTTGAAACCAGAAGGTAATTTTGAGGCACCTAGCTTTAGTTTCAGATGAGTTGTGCCTGCCAAAGACAACCATAGCTTCCAAAGCTCTGTTTTCAGGTGAGTTAATCCTGCAACAGACAGTCTTAGCTTGAATTGCCAATAGCATCAGGGGGCTTCTGCACATGAACCGGGCCAGGGTCTCTTGATTCCCTTCTTTCTTGGCAATGCCACTCCCATCATCATCCTGAACTGAGCATCCAAATTTCATATGCCTAGCTTTATTGCTTGAGGAGCTGTGCCTTCCAGTGATGATGACTTGCAATGTAAACAAAAACCCCAGTAGGGGTGGGGGTTTCTGGCAATGACGCAGGCCAGGGTGTTCTGGTTCCCGTCATGTTTGGCACTGCAATTCCCATGACCATCCTGAAGCGAATGGCCAATTTTGAGACTCCCAACTTCATTTTCTGAGGGGTTATGCATGCCACAGGCGGGCAGATCCTTTTATTGTTATAGAAGGCTTTGTGTATTTACTTCACTTTTCACCAAAGCACTTTACACAGCATTTTAAAATCAACTATATCATAATAAGCTCCCTCCCCCTGCTCCAGTCCTGATCTCTCCCCCCCCCCCAATCCTGGGAATTAAAGTTTGGTGGCACAGATATTAAAAATTCTGTTAGTGTCCTCTAAGGCCCTTTACAGAACTACAATTCCCAGAGTTCCCTGGGGATGGAAGGAAAGTTTATTAAACCAATATTATCTGCAGTGTAGATATGACAGAAGAAGAAAAACTGGAGTCTGGTTTTCACATGCAGCAATAAGACATGGTAGGTGGTTGAACGGACTGTACTCTTCATCCTGCTGATTTTTTAATTCTGTCCCTGTCAAAAGACTCCTTGCAAGTCAGAACAAAACAGGCAGAAGGGTACTGGCTCCAGCTCACTCCTAGCCTCATCTTGTTTTTCCAGCTAAAATGTGGCTTCCAGAGCAGTTCAGAGTAATTAGAGTACATTACAAAATTCTCCTGGGGAGAGACTTCTTGGCTGGGTTCAGGCCCAAGGGACTGATCCCGTCCCCTCGTTCTAGGGTTGCCAGCTCTGAGTTGGGAGATTCATGGAGATTTGGAGGTGGAGCTCTGGGTGGGCAGGGATTGGAGAGGGGAGAGACCTTGGTGGGGTATAATGCCATAGAGTCTGTCTCTAGACTTTGCCTGGAGATTGGCAACCCTACCTCCTTTCAACACCTCAGTGGGATCTGATCCAGAAAGGATGAGAATTACTGGTCTAGAGGATGTGTAAACAGTGTCAAAATCTGGGTGCAATGAAAAACGCAGGTTATTCGACCAAGGAAGGAAACTAAAAGAAAAACTGGCTTAAAGCTGAATAATGGTCTGTGATGCTACCCAAGCAAGGTCTTGCCCATCATCGGGCCACAGGGATGCCCATCAGCCCAACTATAACGACCCTTTCTTGTGTCTGCTCCCAGCTTGCCCATTTCTGTCTTCAAACTGTGCCTGTCAAAGAGGGCCAGAACTGAAATTACAAAAGAAACCCTGGATGGCTGATTTCTGGAAAGAAGATCAGGCGAAAGAACAAGGGCAGAGTTAGATAACACTGAACTCAGCACCTCTGGCTCGAAATGCTGAATTGTCTTCCCTTTTTGTCCCCTCTCTGCTCCCAAGTACGCTCTCCTCCTTTAATCGCTTCATGTTTCCCTTGGCTCAGCTCTCACGGCTCAGGTCCCCTTCAAAGACTTGGCTATGAAACACGACATTATTTATTGAACAGGCAATTTGGCAGCAATGGGAGGAGGGGAAGAGACAAGGAGAGGTGTCCCCTGCCTGGGGTCCGCCGATGCCCCTCAGTCCCATACACAAAGCCTCACTTGAGCTTCCCTCCAGTTTTGCCTGGACCCACAATCCTGACCCACTGCTTTCACCCTCTGCCAGACTACAACAGCCACAAGCTCTTTCTAGATCCTGATTCCACTTTCCCTTTTGCGCCGAGTCAGGTACCTGATTGCCTTGGGTTAGAGGATCCCAGTCTGGTTGGAGAGACAGCATGGGGTAGTGGTTAGGGTATCAGCCTGGGAGGCTTAGGCTCTAATCCCTGCTCTCTTGTGCAAGCTCACTGGCAGACTTTGGTCTAGTCACTCTCAGCCTAGTGAGTCTACCACACAGGGTGCAAGGACAATATGGAGGAGTGGAGAATGACGTAACCCTCTTCAGGGAGAAAAGGTAAAGGTTCCCTTGCTCGAAAGCCAGTCGAATCCAACTCTAGGGTTGCGGTGCTCATCTCCGTTTCAAAGCCGAAGAGCCAGCGCTGTCCGAAGACGTTTCCATGGTCATGTGGCCGGCATGAGTAAACACCAAGGCGCACGGAACGCTGTTACCTTCCCACCGAAGTGGTCCCTATTTATCTACTTGCAATTTCTTGCTTTCGAACTGCTAGGTTGGCAGGAGCTGGAACTAGAGACGGGAGCTCACTCCATCATGCGGCACACTCGGGTCTCGAACTGCTGAACTACCGACCTTCCACAGCCTGCAGTTCTGCGTCTTAACCACTTGAGCCACCGCAGCTCCTTCAGGGAGAAAAGTGGGATATAAATGTCTAAATAAATACGTAAAAACAAATAACCCCAAAAGTGATGCTCCTCATTATCTTTGCAATGTCCCCAATTGTCACAGTTTATCTGGATTTGGTAGCATCTTTGGCCTGAGATTTACACAGACAATAGGATGAGGTGGTAGAGATCTGAGGTAGCAGCATGGGCTATACCATTTCAGGAGCGTGTGTCACATTTTTAAAAAGCTTTTGTAAGTAAAAAACTGGGAAGTAGCAAACTATACAACAGTAGCATGCCTCTTTCCCCCTGATGTACTAGTGGGTGGTTTGTTGTTGTTTTTATGGCATAGAGTTTTCTTTACATGGGGGGGGGGGGAGGGAGGCATTTAAAATTCAATTCAAAATGGCACAGTTTTCAGTACCACTTCATTCTAAACCAGGCCAGTATTCAGGGGCCAGAGATCACTAAAGCACGGGCCAGCAAGTGCTGAAATTTCTATAGTCAAATTTATGCTACCTTTAGCTTCTACTTTGATGGATCCAGGGATAAACCAGAGGCTGAAGGATGCTGTTTATGTATCTCTCAACTCATCCTCAGCATACATCCCTACATAAAAAGTACCTTCAGTGTGCACCAGAGAAACACAGCGACCTGTGAATGATTTGATGTGGCTACCAAAGATTATATGGCCAGGCAGCAACTCCTAGTTGGTATGGGCGGGGTTCTTCTTTTGGGATACCAATCTCTGAATCATGATAGTGTAAACCAAGCATGCATCTGAAGGTGTATGTGCCTTAGGAACAATCTCTAAATAGATCTCTAAATCTGTAAATGGGAGCGTTAGTAGGAAATTGTATGGGGAGCCAGCATGATGTAGTGGTTAAAAGTTGGCAGACTCTTGTCTGGAGGACTGGGTTTGATTCCCCCTCCTCCACATGAAGCCTTCTGGGTGACCTTGGGCCAGTCACAGTTCTCTCAGCCCCACCTACCTCACCAGGTGCCTGTTGCGGGCAGAGGTAGGGAAGGCTGCTTTGAGACACCTTATGGTAGAGAAAAGCTGGGTATAAAACCAGCTTTTCTTCTTGTGTGCCACAGTTGGTGTCTTGCATATGTGACCCTCCCTTCCTCTCGGCAGCTCATGGAGGCAAACATGATGTGTGTCTCTCACCATTCTATCTACCCAATGGCCCTGTGAGATAGCCTAGACAGAGAGAGAATGACAGACCAGGATCAGTTCATGAGTTTCATTTGAATTCAGGACCCCTTGGTCTAAGTCCAACATGCTAACCATTAAAGGTAAAGGTTCCCTTGCTCGAAAGCCAGTCGAGTTCGACTCTAGGGTTGCGGTGCTCATCTCCATTTCAAAGCCGAAGAGCCAGCGCTGTCCGAAGACGTTTCCGTGGTCATGTGGCCAGCATGACTAAACACCAAGGCGCACGGAACGCTGTTTCCTTCCCACCGAAGTGGTACCTATTTATCTACTTGCAGTTTCTTGCTTTCAAACTGCTAGGTTGGCAGGAGCTGGAACTAGAGACGGGAGCTCACTCCGTCATGCGGCAACTCG
>NW_015168053.1:1211254-1259335 GCF_001447785.1 Gekko japonicus
CCGCTCGAAAGCTGCCCGAGGCTTCCGCTTTTTGCCCGCCATTTAAAAAAAAGCGTTGGCGGTGTGCGCATAGGTGGAGGTCCGCCACAGGGTTATTAAAAACAATGTTTAAATGGTCCCTAGTTTTAGCCTTTAGACGAGTTTGGGATCTCACGGAGGCCATTTGCGGCAGTAAACGTTTAAAGGGAAGTGTTCCTTTAAAGTTTAAAGAGAAGTGTTACAGCAGTCGGGTTGAAGTGGAAATCGCTGTTCTGCGCAGGCGCGAAACTTTCAGTTCTACAGATGGCTGCCTGTGCGCATGCCCAAAATGAGAGAGAGAAAACAACAATAGCACAGTAATCCGGAGCAAGGAAGTGAGTGTGATCGCGATTCTCCAGGTTAAAAAAGACTGCATCAGGGCCGGAGCAATTTAAACTGCTCCCAGCACGCCTTCTGACCACACCCATACACAGATATCTATATACAGAAAGCAAGTGTGGGTTGTTATATAGTGTAACATCATCAGGATAGCCAATCATCAGGATAGCCAGAGAGCCAGTTTGGTGTAGTGGTTAAGTGCATGGACTAATCTGGGAGAAACCGGGTTTGATTCCCCACTTCTCCACTTGCACCTGGCTGGATGACCTTGGGCAAGCCATAACTCTGGCACAGCTGTTCTTGAAAAAGAGCAGTTTCTGTCAAGAGTTCTCTCAGCCCCACCTACCTCACAGGGTGTCTGTTGTGGGTAGGGGAAGGGAAAGGAGTTTGTAAGCCGCTCTGAGACACCTTTGGGTAGTGAAGGGTGGGGTATAAATCCAATCTCCTCTCCTCCTCCTCCAATTCTCAGCATGGCCTCATCTGTGATACTTCAATCTAGAGACTGGAGCCATGGACAGACGATAGGTCTTTCCACAAACCTAAGAAAAGTTCCAGGTTTGCAGGAAAATGTGAAATCTAATGTATATACTGGGGGGGGGGGGTGTGTTAATTAAAAGAACCAAAAATTTTAGAAGGAGCACCTGTAGATTTAAGAAACAGATGCCTTCAGTGGCTGTTACTAGGCAACCACAACAGAACTGCCAATCTTCCACCTCACTCCTTTCAGGGCTGTTTTGGCTTTTGAGGGAAAATGCACCAGGGTCAGCCTGGCAGCAGCCACCTGATGACTTCATGCCATGCGACTTGCATGACTCCCCCTGCCTGATACCGTTCAGCAACAGCCACCCCACAAAAACCTGTGTGGTACAGTAGTCAAGAGTGTCAGAATAGGATCTGGGAGACCCGGGGCGAGTCCTCTCTCTGCTCTGTAAGCTCGGTGAGTGACTTTGGGCCAGTCACATGTTCTCATTGTAGCCTACATCACAGGGTTGTTGTGAGGATAAAATGGAGAAGGGGAGAATGATGTAAGGTGC
Organism: Gekko japonicus; assembly: GCF_001447785.1. Lineage (NCBI taxonomy): Eukaryota > Metazoa > Chordata > Lepidosauria > Squamata > Gekkonidae > Gekko > Gekko japonicus. The sequence continues at coordinate 1,212,646 of NW_015168053.1, forward strand.
TTTGGTTCCACAGTTTGGTAAAAGGTGGAGTATAAATGAAGTAAATAAATATCAATATAGCCAAAGATTGGGGGGGGGGGGAGAGATAAAAAGTAGTTTGGTTTGTGGGAAGAAGGAGCAGGGGAAAATGAGAGTATAGGATTTGCCAGGAGGAGGGGGAAGAAGAAATAGTATGGGGAGGTGGATACAAGGGAAAGGAGGTACTCCCTGCAAATCCTTACTAGGTCTGGTAGCCGCCATTGCACAACTGGGCCATAGCTTTCCCCAGTAGAGGCTGCCAGGGGAAGGGAGGGAGGGAAAGCTGAAGATGGGGAGGGGGGTAGATAAAGGTAAGTTGGAGAGTGGGGGAGAAGGAGAGAAGGAAAAAGGAAAAGGGAGAGGCTATGGGGGCTTTCAGGGAAGGAAAAGGGGAAATAACTGGGGAAGGGTTAAATGAGATCCCTCCTGCAAGTCCTTGTGAGTCCCTCGCTAGTATTTTTCTAATCAAAGGGAAGGGAAAATGAAAGATGATATTCATCTTCATTTTCTGTATCTTTTTATCTTTTTTCCCCTGCATCAGTTTATTTGTAGGAAACAGCCCAGCTCCTTATTAAGTTAGCTCCCACTGAACATTTCCCCCCTCCCTGAACCTCATTTGTCCCATGGCTTTCTGCAGTGGACTCTGTAAAGGCCAGAGGGCCTTCTGAACTGGCCCCTGGGCTGGTTGACCACACAGAGCCGCAGAGCACACACATGCCAAGATGCCCCACTCAGCAGCTCCTAGCATGGGTCTGCCATTGTTCAGCACAAGGGTGGACAGGCCCGGGTGAGATGAGGTGGTCAGTTGAGTCTAGGCCTTCATTTCTTTTTGTTCCCGTGTGTGTTTGTTGGTGAGCCTTTTCGTTCACCTCATTTTTTGTTGCAGGGGTTCCCAGTTCATTTGCTTCCCTAATGCCAGTTTAAGCACCATTCAGGCGTCACGTGACATTTTAATGCCAAAACAACTTTAGAATTGCACAAGAAAGTGGACCCGCGAAGCTTGCGGGTGGTGGGGCGGGGGAGCTCCACGCAGAGCAGGCGGAGGAGGAAGCAGCAGGAGCAGGTAAGCCCCCCCCCACGTCTCCTCCACCCCCCCACCACCCCCGGCTCAGGGGGCGAGGCCCAAAAAGCTTGCAGCCGCTGGGCCTCACTGGTCTCCCCCCCACCCGGCTCCGAAGCGATACTCGTGTGTGTGGGGGGATTCCAAAAAAAAATCTCCCCAGCAGCGGTTGTGAGGCCGGCCGGCCGGCCAAGCCTTCCACTTCCTCTTTCCCCAGCGGCAGCAGCAAGGCCAGTTGGACCGCCAAGCTTCCCCCTTCCTCCGCAGCAGTAGCGGCGGTGAGACCGGCCGGCCAAGCCTTCTACCACCCTCCCGTCCCCTGTGGCGGCGGCGGTGAGGTAGTTCGCAGAGCGTTCCCTGCGCATGCGCAGGGGACGCTCTTTTACTTTTGGGGGGATTTAAATATCCCCCCGATATTTTTTCAAGTTTTTAGATTTTTGTGCACACCTGGAGACTGCCCCAAGTGTGCAGGAAAATCTTCCTGCCCCCCAGGTGCCCCCGATGTGCGGATTTAGATATCCGCACACACCTGGGATACTTGGCTATTAGTGTATAGATGTGTTTAATGGGAAAGATTTCCTGCTAGGACCCCACCCCCAATGGCACAGAAGTGCTCACAGGTTCAGTTTGCACAAGGGAGAGGCAAAAGCGAAATGGGGATTTTTGAGCTGATCAGGCAACGGTCAGCATTCCGAAAGCCTCTCTCTCATTGGGTCCTCTGTTAAATCATCCACTTTGGTGAGGCACGTGGCCTGTCTGTGGGGTGATAAACTCACTTGTCTGGGTGCAAAAGGGTGACCTTCCTTATCAGGGGTTAGGCTGACGGGCTGGAATTTCTCTAGAGGGGGTCTGCTCATCCTGAAACTATGGACATAGCAAAGACAATGGCTTTGGATACCTATGCAAAGAACAACCTCCTGCCTCCCCAGTTCAACAAGCATAACCAAGCCATAAGCATCTGGACTCAGGGGAAGAGGCTGCAAACCGAACAGTATCCTCTGGTCCTGTTCGATCCCAGCTGGTGGAACCAGCAATCTAGCCAGGAGCTGCCGTTATGGAGCAGTGGGTGGTCAAGCGAACAGTAGGAAATGGAAACGAGAAGCCGGAGATAGTTGAAGAGTTCTTGAGTTAGGAGGCAAGAGACCTCCAGCAGAGATTGTGCTCGGCTCAGGAGGATCAGATATAAAATGACCCATCAGGTAGGGTAGCCAGCCTCCAGGTGAGGCCTGGAAATCTCTCAGGATTACAAGTGATCTTCAGATGACAGAGGTCAGATCCCCCAGAGAAAACGGTTGCTCCAGAGCTTGATACCCCACTGAGGTCCCTCCTCTCCCCAAACCTTGCCCTCCCCAGGTTGCACCCCCAAATCTCCAGGAATTTCTCAACCTGAAGTTGGCAACCCTACCATCAGGGACAACTTGAGTTTCTGGGCAAGTTAGAATAGGATGCTGGGCCCTGAAAATCTGCAGTGTCTGGAAAGCAGAGAAGGGGGCGGGAATACAGCCTTCTTTGCTCACCTGGAGCATTGCCTGAAACCAGGTTTAAAATGTTTTAGAGGCCGAATTCACACGTGCCTCTTAAAGCGCTGTTGGAACCCCCAAACACAACAGAAATGTCTTAAGTGTGCAAGAATCGAGTTCTTGATGGGTGAAAAACTGGCTGTTCATAATGTGCAGGGATTATTATTTACGGTCACATTTCACCCTTCCTGTGCAGGTGCGATTTCAGTCTTCAGTGATTTAAATAGCTGTTTTCTAGCTCTTAAGTGTGGCATTCATATCTGTGGGCACTGGCTTTCCTCTCCTGCCCTTGTCATTCCCATTCTTTGCCCTTTGTTGTTCCTTTTGCCCCTCCACAGCCTCCACCTGCCTACCTCAGCTCTCCTGGCGACCTCAAGCCTTGGACCACACTGTATATGTGTTTATGCATTGTGTGCTCTTGGACAAGATGGAGCAGATTTTGCCTCCCTGCCTAGGCTTGGAACACTGTTCTGTGATGACCACAGCGCCCTCTGCTGGTTCACAACCCACGGCCGCTTAGTTTTGGGAAACACCTCTGGGACTGACATATTTCCAGGACTACAGATTATGGGGACAGGTGCTGGTGGCATCGGTTAAGCTCTTTTGGGGGAACCTGGAGGGGTCGGGGCATGGCCAGAAACTGCACACACGTCCCTTCTGAAGGGGGTGGCCGGATCACGTATTGCAAACCATGACCGAAGGAGCCTGTCAGAGGCTTTGATCATTCAGGTGAATAAGAAGTATCCTTGCCCGGGCCCTGACCTAGATAGGAAAGGCTAACCTGATCTTGTCAGATCTCAGAAGCCAAGCAAGGTCAGCTCGGGTTAATATTTGGGTGGGAGACCACCAAGGAAGTCCAGGGTTGCTGCGCAGAAGCAGGCAAGGGCAAACCACCTCTGGCCATCTCTTGCCTTGAAAACCTGCAGGGTTGCCGTAAATCAGTGGCTACTGTGCTACAGACAATTATAAAGGTAAAGGTTCCCTTGCTCGAAAGCCAGTCGAGTCCGACTCTAGGGTTGCGGTGCTCATCTCCGTTTCCAAGCCGAAGAGCCAGCGCTGTCCGAAGACATTTCTGTGGTCATGTGGCCGGCATGACTAAACACCAAGGCACACGGAACGCTGTTTCCTTCCCCCCAAAGTGGTACCTATTTATCTACTTGCAATTTCTTGCTTTCAAACTGCTAGGTTGGCAGGAGCTGGAACTAGAGATGGGAGCTCACTTTATTCACCATATATTATTTATCATATAAGCCTTAATATATAGAAAGAATCATATATCGAAACATCTAAGTACCGTCTCTCAATATATCACAAAAGATATTGCACAACCCCTTTATTAATACCAGTCCTCCTTAATTATACAAAAGTTTTAAGAGGGAGGACTCCTTTAAGTCTGTTTTGAATAAGTGCTCAGTCTTCCTCCAGCAGAGGTCCAGATATCCTCCTGTTTCAGTGTCTTCCTCGGGGAGTTCAACAGATATTTCCAAGCACAAGGTTGCCAAATACCAAAAAAGTCTCTCTTGGTGAGCTCAAAGCTTCCTCCATTTTTAATCCCAACCGTCTCCCAAGGAGCTCAGAGCTGCATATGGAGTTTCTTTCCCCCTCCCTTTTACCCTTATGACAGCCCCGTTAAGGTAGTTTAGACTGATGTCACAGCTGAGTGCGCAGATTAGAACCCTGGACCTCCCCAGTTCCCATCCAGCAATGTCAGTTCCCCTCTGCCAGTTTGGGTCTGCTTCACTGGGCCGCCCCTGCCTATCTATACCTCTTCTGTCCCTCAGTGTCAGGGGCGTGATCCTGTCATATAAAAGGGTGTCTTCTTGGGTTTACTTAATACAAATAAGCTTCCCTCTAATCCGTTTTAACAACATTTACATACTTGCAAAATTAAGGACATTACAGAATGGCAAAGGACTCTGCATCCATTTCTCCTGCATGCTAATGGCTGGAAGGGGGGATTTAATCCATGTTAATAGCATTGCGCGTGAATCTGGGGGTGGTGGTGATAGTGCAGATAAGGGGAGCGTGGAGTGGGCGCGTGTCATCTTTTTGTGCAGTAGCACAAAAACGCGTGTTCGGGGTTGGCGTCAAGATCCTGCTAACAGTCCTCCTTTGCCACCTGGTGGCCACCTGCCTTAACTGCACTTAGAGGGAATGCATCGTTTTTGTGCCGTTGACATCATTTCTTAAAAACATGCTACGTTCAGTTTGAGCTGGTCAAAGATACAGTGTTTGAAGACTAGTGAGGCTGGTTTGGAAACCCCTTCTCTGGGTTCAGTAACTTTTCCTCTCCAGGATGAAGCTATGAAATACTAAGAAAAAAATCAGCAAGTTTACAGCAAAAGAGAGATATGGATGGTGCTGATTGGCTAGCACCTGTGTCATCACCAAATTACACACACAGCCCAAATCCTTGGAGCAGTTTGCAACCATTTTGGGGAGTGGTGGAATCGGCTTTGAAGAATGCACATAGAAATGCATAAACATCCACTTGGCACTTTCAAAAACAAAAAAGTAGGCAGCCTATTTGAATGGAAGGGCAGGACCCAGCAGTTTTGATCTGTTAGAATGTATGTCTGCCATGAAGACTGGAAAGTGTGTATTACGTGTGTCTGATCCTTAAAGTTCTTCACCCGAAAGGCTGAGGAATCCCCACCAGGTAGAAATGGGTAAGTCTCCAATTTTATGAGCGCACACTACTAAATGCCATCCTGTTTCTTCAGCTCTCGCTCTAACTCCCCTGTCCTTATGTGCACCAGTAATGCTCATTGGCAGGATGGGCTGTGGCTCATTGGTAAGCACATGCTTTGAACCCAGGTGCCCTCCTCAGTACTTCGGATCCCTAGTAGCAAGTATTGGGAAGGCACTTTTTTCCTGACTGAGAGCTGCTGCCAGTTAGAGGAAATGGTAATGACCGGCTGTAGTTTAAAACACACACACACAGTCTGAGCACTCTGTGATCCGTGGGTGTTTTGCAAACTGGAAAGGCATGAGTGCATATTCAGAAGGACCTCTTAACAGCTGGCATAACTAATGTATGTTAAGTGTTTCTGAGTATCTACACTATTGTTTAAGAGCATAAGAAGTATTTTGCTGGATCCAGGCAGGATCTACCCAGTTCAGCCTTCTTGACAAGAAGCCCAGCAGTCGGAAATTGGCCTACCAGGGGACTGGAGGCTACCTTCTTCTTCTCCTCCTCCTCCTCCTCCCTGAAGGGCCCAAGTAATAACATTGATTACTTTGCCACCAAATAACAGTAGAAAAACTGGCCAGCCCAGATTATCAGCAGGGATTTATGAGGAAAAGTGGCCTCACAAACAAAATTGCTTTGCATACCCCCAACTCCCTGAAGATTGCTAAAGATGGTGCCCTCCTGACTCATGAACCCATGAAGCTTCCTTATACTAGCTCAGACCATTGCTCCATCAAGGTCAGTATTGTCTACTCATACTGGCAGTGGCTCTCTTGGGCAGAGGTCTTTCACCTCATCTATGGCCAGAGCTTTTAACTGGAAATGCCGGAGATTGAACCTGGGACCTTCTGCGTGCCAAACAGGTGCTCTACCACTGAGCCACAGCCCCTCCTCCTTAGCAAGGCCATCCCATAACACTGAGGCTGCAACTCAAGAGGCCTTCTAGGCTCTGGCTGTAGAAGCTCTCGCTCCTGTAGGAGGGTAGTGCAGCCAGCAGAAACCAGTGGGAAGAGCACCACTGGTGCACAGGTTCATCTATCTATATTCCAAATGCCCTCTGCTTTTGAGAAGCTGAGCATATGAGCACACTGCTTTGCTTATTCCCCAGAAAACAAAGGCTTGCTTCAACCATGCAAAAGTGGCAGAGTAAAGCTGAGAGGAATTACAGGCAACGGATTCCCGACTGGCATGTTCCTTCACACACACACACGCACCTCCCTGCAAGCAGAAAACTAGCATCGCAGGGTGAACAGATTTACACCACACGCTAAACAGTGCACTTTCAATCCACTTTAGCAATCATTTACAAGTGGATTTTGCTGTTTCACACAGTAAAAACTAGGGGCAAAGTGCATTGAAAGTGCATTATTCAGACCAGTGGCAAAGTGCACTTAAAGTGGATTGAAAGTGCATTATTCAATGTGCGTGAAAGCCCCACCTATCTTTGCTGCTGCACTGCTAGAAAGCCAGGTCAGGGAGTAGGTGATGGGGAAAGACCAAAGCCCCGGAGAGTCTCTTCCAGTCTGAGTAGGCAAGCCCGGCCTTCATAGACCAGTGGTCTGACTCAGCCTAAAGGGACTTTGTGTGCTCACAAAGGGGGTCATAAGCATGTTACCGATGTTGCCACTACATGACCGGACACAATCACCGAATGACTCAAGAGGCTCGCCAAGTGTGGAATTAATGTCCTGCATTCATGTGAATTGTTTTAACAGTCCACGCCAAAGACGGTGCTGGCAGAACAGCCGGGACTTGTTGAAACGTGTTCACAAACACCACCTCATTGACTAGCAGTCCCATCCCAGCTCAGCATGTGTTGGGTGCTCAGAGGCCGAATCTGATGGGAGCATCCCTGACTGCACTCGGACTTCTGTAGGCTCAGAGGACTACCTCGTTCCTATCACAGGTGGAGTGTTCTCTCGACTGAGTGACATGCAGGATGCGGATCACGTGTTTCTCACTGACTTACATGCCATACAAGCCGTACACACAAGAGCTTATTACCAGCAGCTGAGGAAACACAATCTGAACAGCCAAGGACAGCCTCCCATAATGAAGGGCTACTGTCTCATCTCAAAGGAGGGGAATGCAAAAACCACTGAGCAGGTGAAGGTCTCACTGACTTTTGAATTACAGCTGGGAAGCCCCCCGTCACTCTGCACTACTGGAAATGGTGTGATTAATTAGTTCTTGATACAGGTTTTGGAAGTGAGAGAAAGTTCTGAGAGCCGAATGGCAGTTAAGAGATAGTTTTGGAGGTCATGGCTGCATAATTTAGAAGTGTAGTGGTTTAAGATGGATGCACTGTGACCTGCGCGGCTCGGGCTAGCTCGATTTCATCAGATTTCAGAAGCTAAGCAGTGTCGGCCCTAGTTAGGACTTGGATGGGGGGCCCATAAGGCCATCCAACAGAGGACCAAATCTTGTGGATGAAATTATTGAAAGCACCAAGGGTTAAAACAATGGCTTTTCCTCTCATAACTGGAAAACAGGCGAGGCTGAAACTTCTTTACTGACTTAGAGCACTGCAATCCTCTCATTCAAGGTAGACAGGACTTCGTCCCAAAATGTGGCTGTCCGTGACTCCTCTGGTGGCATTTCCTTCACCTCCTCTCTTACCTGGCCATCTTGGATGGGTCCCAGGTGCTCGCTCTCATATTGACAATAAGCATTGAGATTTAATCTTTCAGGCCCAGAGAACAAGATTCTTGATTGTATCTCTGTCAGGAAGCACTTGCACATCCCTTTTGAGTGACCACACAGACCAATGGCAAAGGCACAGTCCAAAAACCCTGGTGGCCCTTGTAAGGGCAGAAAGGTGGGATACAAATTCTGTAAATACATAACAAGTATGCTACAAGGGACGTTGCTATCTGATGCACAAATCTGTGCCCCGTGTGCTCCCGGGGTCAAACGAGGAACACATAGTCGGAGTCCAGCGAGTTGGATAAAATCTGTTTATTGCAATAATCACGAAAATACAGGACTGGGTACCTTGGCACACGGGGCGCATATCTATGCAATGACCAAGATCACAGAGATTTACCAAAATTGTTTTTCTTTCAAGAAAGACTTTGATACTTTTCTATATGTACCCAGAAACTAAGGGTGTTGTTCAGCTTGTCCACATCCAAGTGGCACCTGGAGATCCTATTACAACTGATCTCCAGACTACCAGAATCAATTCCCCTGGTGAATACGGCTGCTTTAGAGGGTGGCCTCTCTGGTATTATACCCTGCTGAGGCCCCTCCCCTCCCCAAGCCCCGCCCTCCCCAGGCTCCACCCCCAAAATCTCCAGGTATTTCCCAGCCCGGAGCTGGCAGCCCTATCTGCGTTTGTTTGTGTTCCCACAGTTTATCCCCCCATCTACCCCTCATGGGCTCCTTTCCACATACTTCAAGCTCAGAGAACAGGAGAGAATGAATGAAGATTCCCAGTCACTTCCCACAATTAGAAAAGACACCTTTAGACATTTCTCTGCTAGTCTGACATATTTATTGCTTTACAACTGTTGACCTTATAACCATAACTTGTTATTTGGTGTCACTTTGCATATCTTGATCATCATCATGTTGCATGTTAATTTGCTGTTCATTCTCTGGCTATAAGTTTGAACCTTTTTTGCCACTCTAACGTATTGGATAAACTGTTCCTTGCACACGAAAGCTCATACCTTGAATAAACCTTTGTTGGTCTTAAAGGTGCCGCTGGACTCTACATTTGTTTGACTTTGCAGTGAGTGACTTTTAATTGTGGTGCCCTTTTTTTAAAACAAAACACACAGACAAATGTTTGAAAAACACAACTTTTAAAAATGGGCTACAGAGAAGGAGGAAGATAACAAGAGGGAAATTATTTATTTATGTATTTATTTAATTTCTATGCCGCCCTCCCCCTCAGGGCAGTGTAGACCATGCGTAAAAACAGGCAATACTAAATTTTAAAGCATCAACAGCATCAGACTTCAACCAACCAGTGATTGATCAGAAGAAAAACCAATAACAAGTCTCTCCTCGATGGCACTTGCTATGTGGTTTCTTCTTCCGGGGGGGTGGGTCATGGGCCGGATGGGATGGGAAGCCGGAGCTATCCTCAACCATGTTGTCTAAAGAAAAGCACACCCTCAGAAAACAGGAATATATAAATACAACAGTGTATTTAGCTAGTCCTATGCAGTTTGTTACCCAGCAGTAACAGCTGTGTTTAATAAAACTGTTGTCTCAGTGTTTGGGCTCTCTCCTAGCAGCCATGTTCACCCTGTTGTAATGTTTTCCCCCTTTGCATTGTTCATGTTCTCCAGTGCCCATCTGCCCATGTGTCTCCTACATGCTCATGGCTGGACAGAGCCCTTCTCTCCCTTAAATAACCAGAAGGGCTTGTAACCCTCTGGCCACTCAGGATCTTCTCTCTATCACTAGTTTCTGCATGGAGCCTTAATGCATGGGCACCAACTCTGGATCTCAGGTGGCTGAACTCTCTTCCTAAAGGTAAATGTACCCCTTGCTGGAAAGCTAGTTGAATCCAACTCTAGGGGGCGGTGCTCATCTCCGTTTCCAAGACGAAGAGCCAGCGCTGTCCGAAGACGTTTCCGTGGTCATGTGGCCGGCATGACTAAACGCCAAGGCCCACGGAACGCTGTTACCTTCCCACCGAAGTGGTACCTATTTATCTACTTGCAATTTCTTGCTTTCGAACTGCTAGGTTGGCAGGAGCTGGGCCCAGAGACGGGAGCTCACTCCGTCACACGGCACTCGGGTCTTGAACTGCCGAACTACAGACCTTCCGGTCTGCAGTTCAGCGTCTTAACCTCTGAGCCACTAGGTTAGTAATAATAGTATCCAGCAGTCCTATAGTGCTTTTAAGTAGGGTTGCCGGCTCTGGGTTGGGAAATACCTGGAGATTTTGGGGGTGGAGCACGAAGAGGGTGTGGTTTGGGGAGAGGAGGGACTTCAGTGGGGTATAACGCCACAGAGTCCACCTTCCAAAGCGGCCATTTGCTCCAGGCAAACTGATCTCTTTCATCCGGAGATCAGCTGAAATCCCAGGAAATTTCCCAGCCACCGCCTTGAGGCTGGCAACCTTACTTTCAAGTGTTCGAAGCACATTCACATACATTCAATGCTCCCTCTGAGCTGTGAAGTCCTGTGAGCAAAAATTCTACTTTGTGAGCTACTGGCATGAAAGTTGTGAGTGAGCGATTTGGTTACTGCATAGATTAGTTTGCTCTGGAGCCATCCTTCCTGGGCTAAGACAACAATCTGTGAGCTGGAGGCCAAAAAATTGTGAGACAGCTCACACTAACTCAGCTTTTGGAGAACACTGCATACATTATCTTGTTTTAGTCCGTTTTGTTGTTGTTGTTCAGTCGCACAGTCGAGTCCGACTCTTCACGACCCCATGGACCAGATCACGCCAGGCCTTCCGGTCTTCCGCCGTCCTCTGAAGTTTGCTCAATTTCATGTTCGTTGCATCTATGACACTGTCTAACCATCTCATCCTTTGCCGTCCCCGTCTTCTTTGACCTTCAATCTTTCCCAGCATCAGGGCCTTCTCCATTGAGTGCTCCCTTCTCATTTGGTGGCCAAAGTATTTGAGCTTCAGTTTCATTATCTGGCCTTCCAGGGAACAGTCAGGGTTGATTTCTTTTAGGATTGACTGATTTGATCTTCTTGCAGTCCAAGGGACTCTCAAGAGTCTTCTCCAGCACCATAGTTCAAAAGAACTATTGTCCATAGACAATCCCAAAAGGTAGTTCAGGATTACTCCATATTTTTTTTTTGGGGGGAGAATGGAGGAAGAGCAGCTCGCCTAAACTTATCAAGTGAGTTCTCAGCATAAGCAAGATTTGAACCAGGGGCTCCTGATTTGCAGTGCAGTTGTTACAGTAGAAAGGTGTTGGAGTTTCAAGTTGCTTACACTTCAGTCATTACAGAGTTAAGTGTTGTTTGTTAGGAAACAGGATGTTACGTTCCATAATGTATTCTACGGCAGGAAAGTTTGTGGGAGTTGCCTATCCTAATGAAGTGAACTATAGCCTTTGTATTGGTCAACTAACAACTTGTTTGTGGAAATGCTTTGATCTAGCATTCATGTATTCACAAGGTTTATGGCTCACAGGAAGCTCCCCTCTAGACAAGACAGTTAGAAAGATGTAGCTGTTAGAATATAGTGCTGAAAGCAACTGCAAGTATGTAACTTTTTGTTTTATTTCTTTTATCCAAAGTACCTTACCCATGCTTTATTTTGTTTTGTAGTAAAGATATTTTTCTTTTACTAATGTGACTCTTGTGTTTGCAAAACAACCATCGATCTTGAATCTCAGAATCCCAACAAAAGGGGGCAATGGTGTCTTTCCTTGCTGGGAAACTCCCTTAGCCAAGATTGCCCTAGAAAACACACTGATAACTGGCCACCACCAGTCTCAGGAACTCCTGAGGACATCGAAACTGACCCACTGAGGAGATACTCTCCAGGTGCAGACCTTGAGCAATAAAAAAGTGACAGGGTAGAAACCCTAGAAAATGCCTTGTGACCGATTTATGTAGCATCCCTGCTGTCTAGCACACAGAGAAGAGATTCAGAGAACTATCCCAGAGGAATAAATTGTACTAGGTGAAGCAAAAAAAAAGTCTCTATGAAAAAAATTATTATGAAAGGGGGGGGGGAGGTGGTTGGATTCAGAAAAATGGTGGAAAAGGGCAAAAACAAAATGCAGGGAAAGGACACAACAGAGCAGAGGCATTCGAATGAAAAGCAATATCGTTGAACTAACTAAGCTAAACACACATTAGTTACCTAGGCTGTAGCAGGTTCCTCAAAGCATGTGCAGAGTTCCACACAGTAATAAGAAGCCAGAGGACCCCTAGCCCAGGCTAGCCTGATTTTGTCAGATCTGGGAAGCTAAGCAGGGTCAGTCCTGGTTAGTATTTGGATGGGAGACCACCAAGGAAGTCCAGGGTTACAACACAGAGGCAGGAAATGGCAAACCACCTCTGTCTCTTGCCTCGAAAAACCTACAGGGTCACCATAAATTGGCTGCGACTTGACAGTTTTTTTTTTAAAAAAGGTCTGGATTTATTAAATTTTAATCCCACCTTGCCTCTGTTTAGGGCCCGATTTGCATGTTTCTCCCTTCTTCCATGGCATAGGAATTCAAGTCTCATTCTAGAACCTGGGAGGCCCAGGGTTTTGAACCCACGCTCGGCTGTGGAAGGTGAGTGGGTCATTTTAGGCCAGTTGCTTTCTCTCTCCCAACCTAGTCTACCTTGTAAGGTTGTTGTGAGGATAGACTGCAGGAGGGAAGAACAAGGGTGTCAGCAGTTTGGGACCCCCGTTGGGAAGAAAAGGGGGAAGGGTATAAATCAATGGATACATTTGTCCGCACAACCACCCTGTGAAATCGGTTAGGCTGTGAGAGCACGACCGGCCCAGGGTCACCAAGCCAGATTCATGGCTGGGAAGGGATTCTTCCTCATCCCTGCCAACACAGCCACTATAGCCGATTATCTACACCCTGCAGCCACAGAACAGACAGGGAAATCGATGGGTCCTAACCTGTTCGGAAACCACACGGCCTCACTTCGTAGTTCTGCGGCACTTTCCCAGAAGCACAGGGCTGTGTGCAGGGCTATTTTTGGGCAGGAACGCACAGGAACGGAGTTCCAGCTGGCTCCCAAGTTGGCCACGCCCAGCAGGAACTCATTAGCATAATAGGCCACACCCAACAGCAGAAACTCATTAGGATTGGCTACATTAGGGGTGTGTGGCCTATCATGCTAAGGAGTTCCTGCTACAAAAAAGCCCTGGGTTTTGACAACAAACAAGGTAATCAGAATAACAAGCAAAAGGTGGGTGTGGCTGGATAACCACACTTCTGGTAACATGGGGGTGCGGCCTAATGTGCTAATGAGCTGTCTTGTCAGGGGTGTGGCCCAATATGCTTATGAGTTCCTGCTGTTGGGTGTGGCCTATTATGCTAATGAGTTCCTGCTGGGCTTTTTCTACAAAAAGAGCCCTGGCTGTGTGATTGTTTCCCATCACATGGGGGACACATTCTGCACATGCTCAGATAAAGTCTTTGGGCTTCAGATATTCCCAAAGCATGGAAAGCAGCTTTGGGGATTTACTTCAAGGGGCCTGCTGTCTGAGACCTGGTCCGATCTCTCCTCCTTAGCTAGATGAATGTCAAATACCTGATACCTAAAGCAAACGGGGCTCGAGGGTATCTGGAAGTCACATCCAGAAAAGCTGTTCTTTTCTTCCAATTCATTTATACCCCGCCTTTCTCCCCAGTGGGTCCTCCTCTCTTCCATGTTGTCCTCACAATAACCCTGTGAGGTAGGTTAGGCTGAGAGTAGGTGACTGGCTCGGGGCCCCTTCCCCTCCCCGCAACCTTCCATATCACAGTGGGGATCTAAACCATCTTCTCCTTCTAGATGCATATGGTTGTTATGGCTGCACAGCAGCAAAAACATTCTGCCCATGCTCAGAGGCACCTTGTAACTGTACGTCTTTTATAGAGGATCTCTAGAACAGAAAGGGCTGAGGGCCTCCTTGAAATGGGAAGGGGGGGCTCGGTGGCCACACTCAGCCCCCCTCCCCCCTCGCATCTCCTTCCTCATCGGCCACACTCTCCTGGGAGCCCCAAGAAGGCTGCCTGCGTGTGCTTATTGCTGCTTAGCATTCCATCAGGCGCTCGCTTCCCCCTAATCGCTGCTAGGAAACCGGTGCCTTTACCAGCAACTTCAGACCTGCCAGGAACAGCTAACAGCCCTGACTGCGCATGATTAGCTCATAAACGCCACCCAGGCCAGGAAGAGGAGCGAGCGCGGTGCCAGGATGCCCGGTTGCTGGGCCAGGGAGCAGGGGGCCAAGAGGAGTGAGTGGAGGATGAGGAAGCTGGGCTTTGGGGATGGGGGAAACAAGGATTCATGGGGGGGCCCTGCAATCCTCTTTGGGAAAAGTGCCTTGAGTGGGTTGGGGGGATTAAATAGTTGTAAATTGCACACACAGAGAGAGAGACCCCAAATTCTCCACAGTTTCCTTGATTTCAAATTAGATGCTTTGGCTTCATTGTTCCCCAGGTACATGCATAAATGACACCTATCTTGCACATTGAAACTATGCACATGTACACCACCTCGACTTGACACAGACACCATGTGCCACAGTACATGTAAAAAGGTAGGATAATTAAAAATAAATAAATGCATGACGCGTACACAGGTATCGAGTGCCCATTTCAGAGGAAGGCTATGAGCAGAAGCAAGATTGCTTACCTGTTTTCACCTGGAAAGATGCTTTGCGCGTGGTAAATGGTCATTTGTTGCACATACTTCCAATATAAGACGTGTTGTGTTGCACTTTCATATGCCTAGATATGTACACCTTTGTGCACACTTAATGCCGCATGCACCAACAACCAGGTATATTATAAAGCACCCGCCTGCACACTATCATTCCATAAGCTCAGCCCAGAAGGATATCTGTAAGCAGCATACACTGCCAACAAATGTATACAGACACCACACTGACTCAGCAAGCATGCATGTGATATTTGTGCATACTTCTCATGGTTCAATTACGTGCACTGTGTGAAAATACAAAGTAACGTACATGCAAACATGAGGCCGTTTTAGGCACCTGAACACTCCAGCTGTGTGCTTTGGACTGAGTTACCTGCACTAAACCATGTACGTATGCATACACAACGTATAGCTTCAAGAAGACAAGCGTCACAGAGACACGGTGGAAATCAATACATGCATGAATCACTGTAATTCACATCCCTCCGGGGTACATCCACGTGCCAAAGGCTGCATGCCTATTCCTGCCTACACAAATAACATATGCAGATGTGTGAATTTGCATGCACGAACACACACCAACTATTGGCACATTATGTTGGTTCTGAACTCACTATTATTTTAATGTCAGTTTGTATGGCTTTTTCAATTGTTGTTTGTCACCTGGTGTGAATTCGGAGCTCGGATGAAAGGATGAGATAGAAAACTGGTAAAATAGAATATAAAATATTAAAGATAGACGGGTTGCCACTTTCTGTGTACGTGGCACATAGAGTACATGTTTTTACACACACACTTTATGTACTTACTTTATGTACACACTTTTATGTACACACACACACTTTATGTGGAACAAAGTCAGAGTCCAGTGGCACCTTTTAAGTCTAAGAAAGTTTTATTCTAGGTATAAGTTCGTGCATGCACATAAAAGCTTATACCTAGAACAAAACTTTGTCAGGGGTCATTTCCTGCAGGAGCTCACAGGAGCGGAGCTCCGGCATTAAGGAGCCCAGGGGGCGGGCACATGCAACAAGCCCCACCCCCTGCTCCCAGCAGCCCTCAGTCGGGCCACAAGGAGCAAGAAGCAGCCAAGCCCGTCTTCAGGTACAAGCTCTCCCTCTGTGAAGGCAGATTTGTAGCTAGCAATCCAAAACAGTCCAGTGGAGCCTGAGCCATGGGTGTTGCCTTCTGACACACTTCCAGTGATGTCAGGGGGTGTGGGATATGCAAATAAGTTATGCTAATGAGTTATGCCTAATGAGCTCCTGCACCTCTTTTTCTACGAAATGACCCCTGCTTAGACTTAAAAGTTTCCACTGGACCCAAACGTTGTTCTGCTGCTTCAGACCAACACGGCTTACCCACCCAACACTTTATGTCGTTGCTTTATGTACACACTTTGTGTACATGTCCTTCCCTTAAAGGGTTCAGGGTGGTGCATAGGTGGGATGAGGGTCTAATTTTAGCCTCATGACCCTGCAGAGTAAGCCGGGCTGAGAGAGAGAGTCACTTGCCCAGAGCCTCAGAGTGAGCCTCGTGGATAGGCAGGTTTCCCTGTTCTCTGCCAAAGGCCCACCCCCAGCCCGTCTGCAATTTGTATAGAGTCACAACTCCGCAAACACACAGGGGGCGCTTCAGTGCCAAGGCCCCGCAAGTCGGCCTCCCTCAATTTGCGACTTTACTTAAAGGCTGATGGCCAAGGCCTGCCTTTGTTATTATGCCTCCTCATGCTCCCATGGGGGGCATCATTTGAATTTTCCACTTCCGGCGCCCAAATGTCTGGGGCCGCATCTGGCACCGGGGCGTGCAAATTTTATAACTGCCCTTTATATATATAGAAAAACACAAAGACCACCCACCCACACTGGTCTCAGGTTTTACCTGTTTTCCCCAAAGGCTTTAAAGTTAACAGTATCCATAAGCCATAACCCCACCCCACCCCACAGCGTGTGTGTGTGTGTGAAGCAAAGGCATGTGCTCATGCACCACCCATGCTGACACCGACGTTGCAGAGAGAGGCTTACGCCACACACCCAAAGTGCATGCCATTCCGCACGAACGCTGCTTTAAGAGAGACCCCAGCCCACACTGAGGCATCCTGCATGCTCAGACACGAAGAGGGAAAGGGGAGGCGAGCCGATTGGTCGGCGTGGAAAGGTTTCTCCTCGCCCTTTCCCTTTTCTGCCCGGGTCTCCCGGGACGCCCCTTGCTGGCCAGGCCGCGAGAGGGTTAAGCGCGTGTCGTGAGCTCTGAGACCGGAGGGATCTCCCTCGCAAGCCCCGGCCGGATCACCTTACCCAACCTCCCTCTCGCTCTCTCTCTCTCGCTCGCCCTCTTCCCTCTTCTGCGGCAGAGATAGGCGGGGACCGGCTCGGTTTCCCCTCCCTCTTACCAACAGTCCCCTCCACACTTCCAGGAATCACCCAGAAAAAAAAAAAAAAGGGGGGGGGGGGGGGGGGGGGGAAGGGAGTCTGTTGGGGTTTGCACAGCCACTTCCTGCCAATCAGCGGCCTGCCAGCCACCCCCCGGCGGCCAATGAAAGTGGTGACCATTCATAAAAATAAATACTCCGCCGCTCCGCCCCGCCCCAGCCACACACAGGCACGGGGGAAGGCCGGCGTGGGACTGGCCCCCGCCAGCGAGGCCAGCGCCGTTCCCGACCCGAGCAGCAGTTCAAGTCTTTCACAAAACCCTTCCCTCTCCTCTCTCGGCGCCCGCCACGACGCGGAAACGGCGCTCCTCTCCTGCGCTTATTTCCACACCACACCACACACACACACACACACACACACACCCCGGTGTGTAATTACTGGGCTAACGGGAAGGCGCGTGTTTGCTTCGAAGCGCGCACGCAAGTTCACACGCACTTCCAGGAAACCCAGGGAGAAGCTGCGATTCTTTGGCGAGAGGAAGCGGCCCTCCCGCACCACACCACACCCCTCCCCGCTCCCCCCCCCCAAAAAAAACCTCCCCAACTTCCACCTTTTCTCTCTGTGTCCCAATCCGGGAAAACAAAACACAACACAAGCAACCGGGGAGTGGAAGTCATCATTCGCACAACCCTGCCGCCCGCTCCGGTGCCCTGCTGCCGAGGTCCCGGATCCGCGGCTTTTGAGATATGGGGAAGAGATGCGGTCGGACCGGGGGGCTCTCTCAGCGGCGGGTCCCTTGAAGTGCGACTCCGTTTTCGAGCTTGATTTTGCCTATCTGTCCATCTCCGCCGCTGCTGGAGAACTACAGGCATCTCTGCTTCCATTGCCAGCCAAGGTGAGTGAGTGAACGAGGGCTGTAGTGGCCGATTTCGTATTTTTGGGTTCATGGTAGGGGAGAAGTTTGAAAGACGGGTAAACTGGGGAGGGGTTGTGTGTGTGTGTGCGTGTGTGTGTGAGAGAGTGAGTGAGGAGGGGGGGTCCCGTCATTTTGCTGACCCCCTTCACTTTGGTGGCCCCACAACTCTAGCTAACCAGCCCAGTCCAACTCTTGATCTGGTTGTCCTGTTGACTTTCGCTCCGGGAGACCCGGGTTCCAGTTCTCGGTGGGCTGTGATGTGGTCTACCTATATAGCAACTCAAGTCTCTCTCGGGCTGTTGGGTGGGAAGGAGGAAAAATCGAATCAGGCAGCCGTGGACTTGTAGGACGGAGAAGACGGGAACCAGTTTTTGAATGCTTTTTTAAAAAAGGGATTTTATACAGATTTGAAATTTGGCACAATTTGAGTGTTCTGAGGCAAGTTTCTGAATTTCAGAGACATTCATGCTTTTTTTTTTTTTTGCTTTTTGGAATTTCTGAGGATTACCGAAGTCTGATTGGGAGGCTTTAATACTGACTTTTACTGACTTCCACATAAAATATTTTTTACATAGCGTACCTCTCCAACCACCACTCACTACCTTTGCCAAAGGAAGTCCACAGCTGAGAGTGCTGGAAGGATTTTTTAAAAAGCAGATTTTTATAATCTATCCAACCTGGTAGAAAATTCCTTCCACACTTCAAATTAGAACCAGAGTGAAATTATCTTGCTGAGCACCCAAGATATTTCTCCTAACCCCTCTGGGGTACAAACGCTGTTTCTTTGCTCTTTAACAGAATATGAAATTGTTATTAACCTTTGTTTTTTTTAAAAGAAGCAACTCAAGACAGTGAACAGGCTGCTAAAAAATATTAAATCTCTATATATGAAACAATAGTAAAAGGAAAGGCAGGATGCAGGGAAAGTTAAAGTCCCACTGATTTAAGTGAGAAAGTTAAAATGCACACCGAACTCTCTCCCATGGAAATCAGTGGGGCTTCACAGCGCTTAAGAACCTTGGCTGCATCGTGCCTTATTTGATTAAAACTCCTCTTGCTTCTTGACACGCTGCTCCACCATGAAGTGACTTGGCAGGCCTCCCAGGGGGGGAGGAGGAGGGTGGGGCACTGCTCCTGGGAAGGCTTTCCCCCAAATACCAAACAGGACCCAGAGCAAAGCTCCAGGCACGTTCTTGGGCAGGCAGCTGTTACCTAGTGGCTCCCAGTGGTCTCATACAGAGATTCAGTGGAATTCAGTGGGTCACCATGCTGGTCTGAAGCAACAGAACAAAGTCTGAGTCCCGTTGGCACCTTTAAGACAAACAAAGCTTTATTCATGGCATAAGCTTTTGTGTGCATGCACACTTCTTCAGATACAATGGGCGAGAGCTTCCTTGGAGGGTGGGTTAAGTGGTCTCTGGAATTGATGGTGTAGTCACATTGCAGAATTAGCCCCCCCCCTTCAGTTGAGATGGACTGAAAGGAGGCGGGCCAGTGCAGAGACTCATGCAGGGACGCAGCAGGGAGCTTCCTCTTCCTTTCTGCTCTCTACCAGTACTCTTGTGACTTACAGAGTTGGAATGACTGCCCCCTAGTGGTATTTGGAAAGAACCCACTGTCTGGATTACAAAAGATTGTGGGCTTGGGTATGTGTGTGTGTGTGTGTGTGTTTTGTTTTGCACCCTTTTCAGACGTAAGCCTGAAACTGTTAGGGAACAATCCTGCTGGAGGAATACAGACAGACAGCACTACCTGGATTCTTCAGAAGGGATCTGCGAGCAGGATTTTGGAGGGCTGTAGCTCAGTGGCAAAGCATCTGCTTGGCATGCAGAACATCTCAGGTTCAGTCTCCAGCATCTCCAATTAAAAAGATGGGGTAGGAGGTGACGTGGAGACCTGCGATCCTGAAGCGTCACCACCTGAGTACTGACTTTGATGGACCAAGGGTCTGATTCAGTCTAAGGCAGCTTCATGAGTGTTCTAGAATCCTGTTGGATCTGAGGTCAGGCATTTGAACCAGGTATTGAAATTCTTAAATCCTAAAATATTACTTGCAAATCTCTCCTGGAAAAAACTATTTTCATTTTTGGAACGATGTCATTTGCACATATTCTTCCATGGGAAAGAATCGAAAAGGCCTTCGGTGGCAAAAATGAAATAAAATAAAAATGCACGGGCAAAGACTGTCCCAAGCAAGGAAAGGAAAGACTTAGTAATGAGGCTATTTATCATTTATAAAAGGGATTCCGGAGCCAGGCGGTGTCCAGTGAGTAGGGTGAAATGGGCAAGCCCTGGCTGCAGGTTGATAATCTTTGAAAAATGCTGATATCAGAAGGAAAGTGAGGAGGGGAGGCAAGAGGCTCGGGAGAAGGGAGCCTTTTGGGGTTGTTTAAACATTTGCAATAAAGGAGAATGTGGGGGAAGGCAGAAAGGGGCCAACAAAGTAACCTGAGGCTCAGCGAAAGGAAAGATGAGACTGCATAAACACAGAGAAAACAAAACAGACGATAGGAGGCCAAAGAGCCAAAGGAAAACATAGTATTTTTTACTGGAGCTGATAAGGAGATGGAAGGGAGTGTTATCGGAAGGGAAACGTGAGCAAAAGAAGACCCAGGGGAATCCAGATGAGCGACAGAGTTGAGACGGGGTGGGGGCTGAGCAAGAGGCAAACCAGAAAGGAGAGAACAGCAGAAGTCAAGCCAGGAAAGAATAAGATCACAAGTCAGCACATTATTATTTTTTTAAAACCAGAACTTTTTTATTTTTTCAATATAACTTGCACTCATAAAATCGAGCAATAACATCATAAGTATAAAAATAAACTTACAAGTCAGCATATTTGAAGAAGGACCCGTCGCGGTATTTAGGAGTTGGAAATGGCAAGTGTTCAGAGACACTCGAGAAGAAGCTTTCGATTTTTATACACAGGGTACTTTCGATGGGTGAGAAATGTCAAATACACCACCTCTGCCCGGTGGCCTGAAGTGGTACAGTCTCGGAGGGTCCGCTCTTAAGTTACCATGGTGGTGTAAAGTGCAGTCAAGTCACTACCCTGTGTGTGTGCAGTCCTGTCAAGTCACAGCTGACTTATCGCAACCCCAGCAAGGGGCTTCCGAGGCACGTGAGAAGAAGGGGTAGTTTGCCGTTGCCTCGCTCTCCTTGGTGGTCTCCCTTCCAAGCACTGACCCTGCTTAGTTTCCGAGATCTGATGAGATTGGGCTGTACGATGCCGCCTTCCCTCCCCAGTCACCACCATACCCCATCCCATTTAGTTTTCTGCCATACCACACCCTCCTGGTCCTCCAAAATAGATGTAATCGTGATGGGTGAGAAGCCCCTTCCTAGTTGGTACTTGCCTCTGCGCTGCGCTTTGTTTCCTAGGATGGTTGCTCTAGGAAGGGGCCATCTTGGAACTCTATCACTCCAGTCCTGTGTCCCTGTGAGACAGGTGGACTGTAAATAATGTAAACAAACCAGGATACAGGTGACCGTTTCTGTGGCCAAAGGCTTTCCTGTGCCAAAACAAGGCCTCGTGAGTGAAACAATAGTGTGTCAGGGAGAAATTTCTCAGCTAGCCTCCTTGACAAGCTAGGTTTCTATATGCAAAGAGTTCTTGGCGGAAAGAGTACAGCAGCAGAAACAGAGAGAAGATTTGGAATTTCTTAAAATTCCTGGTGGCAGCAGAAACTACCCAGTTTATAAACACAGAGTATAATTTTAAAGTGAAAACAGTCCCCCCACCCCCAGAAGCAGCGTGGCACAAGGAGGGAGAACTTTCAAATAAGCTATGCTAAAATTGCCATCTGAAATCATAAACAACCAAGTCGGCTTAATTGTGTAGTGCAGATTAGCCCTACGTTTGGGGTTGGTGCTCCTTGGGGCAGGGAAGACAGATATTTCTGAGATGACGCTTCCCTTGCATTGTAACATCACCTGTCATATGGCTGCCAAAGGCTTAGAAGGCCTAGCAGAAAGTCAGCGGTGACCCTGATCTGAGCCCAGTCCTTGCTGGACTCTTGTGTGTTTCCTTATGATAGAGTACGCAGCAGTGCTGCCGCTCTTTGGCTATCGGAAAGGGTTGAGGAGGATGGCATGAGAAGAGTGTATGTTGCCATTTTTGTTGTTGTGGCTGCCGTCCAGGGTTTTCAAGGCAAGAGACATTCAGAGGTGATTTTATTTATTTATTTATTTATGGATTTATATCCCGCCCTACCCAAATGGCTCAGGGTGGCTGACAAGCGGCAATGCCGAATTAGAAAGATAAAAACAGTAAAACAATGTCACATACATAGTCAAATTCGGTGCTCTAATATTCTACATAAAATCCCAAGATGTGCAGCATCCCGCATTGACAGCCAGCTTTATTAAATGGCGTGAGCACCAGGAATGGTATTTTCCCCATCTCTGCCGGGCGACATCTACCCCTCCCTCAGTAATAGGGTAGATGCTAAGATGGTAACTCAGTGGTGGAATAGTGGCGGCGGCGGCTCCTACTCAAAAGCCTGGTGGAAGAGCTCCATCTTGGCCTTAGTTTGGGCAAACTTCACGTCTCGGGGGCCTGGAACTTCCAGGAGGTGGAGACTCCCCGATCGTAGTGCTCTTGAGGGAACATACGGGAAGAGGCGGTCCCTTAGGTAAGCCGGACCCTGGCCATTCAGGGCTTTAAAGGTAAGAGCCAGCATTTGCCATTGCCTGCCTCTGTGTCACAACCCTGGTGTTCCTTGGTGGCCTCCCATCCAAATAGTAACCAGGGCTGACCTTGCTTAGCAGTGGAGATCTGAGGAGATAGCCATAGGATGATCAAAAGCCTGCTAGTTCCTTTTCAATGGTATCGACAAGCCAAGGGAACAAGAAATGCTGGCGTTGAACATCTGCAAGCGCTGGAATGGACCATTTCCCTTTCTAACACCAAATACGCCAGAGCTCCAACCACCACCACCACCACCACCACCATGACACTGCTACAAAAAGGACTTCCCTTCCCAAGCTGTAGAGAGTTCCAGGAGTGTGCCTTCATGGGCTCCGCTTCCTTGTTAATGAGAAAGCACTAGAAGGGCTTACGATTGGCCGGGTGGCCTTTGTTTACTTTCACATATGCAAGCAGATCATATGAGGAGCTAGCAGAGACTGCTGAAGCAGGCAACACAGCCAGGGGGCTCACATCGGATTCTGGGGGGAAACAGCAGCAGGAGTCCCGGCCAATGTTCCCTCTAAGCTGAGTTAGTGTGAGCTAGCTCACAGTTTTTTAGCCTCTGGCTCACACATTTTTGTCTTAGCTCAGGAGGATGGCTCCAGAGCAAACTAATTTATGCAGTGGCCAAATCACTTGCTCACAACTTTAATGCCAGCAGCTCACAAAGTAGAATTTCTGCTCACAAGACTCCACAGCTTAGAGGGAACCTTGGTCCCGGCATCCTGCTGCCGAGGTGGCCTGAGTAGGTAGGTCTGCATTTGATCCTGTGTGCGGCAGCCTGTCTTCCTTCCCCTCCAGCTTTGATGGCTGGAAAGGCCCTTACTTTCATCAGAGTAAAGGGGAGGGGCGGTAGCTCTGTGGCAGACCCTCTGCTTGGCATGCAGGAGGTCCCACGTTCAGTCCCCCGCCCCCAGTTTAAAGGATCAGGCTGAAAGGGATGTGAAAGACCTCCGCCCGAGACCCTGGAGACCCCCTGCCAGTCCGAATAGAGTTTGATAGACTGACAGTCTGATTCTGTCTAAGGCAGCTTCATGTGTCAAAGGCCACAGATCTCTTTTATCTGTCTCCAGAGGGCAGTGTATGCAAAACCGTTCACGGCGATCCAGAAAGCCATGCCTGAGTTCCCACCAAATATTTCTGCCTGCAGAAGTGGGTGGGTGGGTGGGTGTTGGTGCCAACCTGCCTGCTGGCAGACCTCCATCCCCCCCGCTAAGCTATTCCTAGGGGTCCCCGATCCCTCAGGAGCAGCTTTTCTAGGGGCATTTGAAGCTGTGGGGGGAGAGAGGAGGCAGGGAAGCCGCCATGGACACCGAGTGTTTTATTTGCCTCATTTATACCCTGTGCTGCTCCCTAATGGGGACCCAAAGCGGCATCGTGCTCTTCTCCTCCAGAGGTAGGTTAGGCTGAGAGTGTGGGGCTGGGCCAAAGTCACCCAGCAAACATCTGTGGCAGAGTGCGGGGGGGGGGGGTCAAATCCAAATCCAGCATTCTGGCCACACCACCACATTGGCTCTCTGCCATCTGCAGAAGTTGGAGGCGGGATCCAAGCCAATAGCTATGTATGTTTATCCTGCCCTTCCTCCAGAGAGCTCGGAATGGTGTATACGGTTCTTCCCTCATTTAGCCCTCACATCAGCCCTGTGAGGTAGGTTAGGCTGAGCAGGGCTTTTTTTGTAGAAAAAGCCCAGCAGGAACTCATTAGCATAATAGGCCACACCCAACAGCAGGAACATATTAGCCTATTAGGCCACACCCATAACATCATGTCTTATTAGCATAATAGGCCACACCCCATGCCTTCCTTGCCCAAGCACCCCACAGCTGTGGGGAGCCCGGGCATGCCTTCCCTTGGCTTGTCCTGGCGCCCCACGGCTGCAGGGCGCCTGGACAAGCCAACCCTTTGAAGGGAGGGGAGGGAGTTTAAATTGCCTTCCTTTGGCTTGCCCGGGCATCCCACAGCTGCGGGGCACCCAGGCAAGACAGCCCTTGGGCAGGCCGGGGAAGGCATAGGGAGGCATTTAAATGCCTCCCCAATCCTTCCAGGGGCCCCTGGCCTGCCCACCTCAGAGTCGCGGGGGGGGGGGGGGGGGGGGTCCGCTCTCCAGGCCTTCCCTCTGTAGCCACACACACAGAGGGTTTGGCTGTAGTGGGCGTGGCCAACTCTGAAGCCAGCTGGAACTGCGTTCCTCTGTGTTGCTCCCCAAAAACAGCCCTGACTGGTTGAGAGATTATGACTGGCCTAAAGTCAGCCCTTGACCACGACACTTTCTGCCCTGCCAGCACCTCTTGACCAGGAATTCCTCTTCCTCGGAGAACTGAACAGGGCTTCCAGTTCAATTGCTGATGATGACACAAAACACAGCTCTAGTTCACCACTGAATGTCAAGTTAGGGTTTACCCAGTGCTAGAAATCTTGTTTCGGAGAATAACAGCAGGTTTGATAGACTAAGCCTCCATCACACTGGCTTGTCCTTCCTCCAAGGAGCTCGGTGCAGCAGGGCGTTTCCCTTTCTACTTTATATCTTCACAACAACCCTGCGAGGTAGGTTAGGTCGAGACAGTGTGACTCTGGCCCAAGGTTACCCGGCATGTTTTACGGCAGAGTGTGCATTTTAAGCCAAGTCCTAGTCTGATGCTCTGACTACTACACCACACTGCCTCTTGAAGGGTACAGGTTGCCCTTCACTCAGTACCAAGCCCCCACTCCCTACTGGTGTCTGGGACTTAGGAAAGAGAGGGATTCTGGGGGTACACCTTTCTTTCCTTGGTCATGTCTAACCACAAGCAGATGGCAGATGCTTGTGGGCCTCAGAGGAGGAGGAGATTGGATTTATACCCTGCCCTTCACTCGGAGTCTCAGAGCAGCTTACACTATCCTTTCCCTTCCCCTCCCCACCACAGACACCCTGTGAGGTAGGTGGGCTGAGAGAGCTCTTTCAAGGACTGCTCTTGAGAGAACAGCTCTGAAAGAACTGTGACTGACCCAAGGTCACACCAACAGCTGCATGTGGAGAAGCAGTGAATCAATCCCGGTTCTCCCAGATTAGAGTCCGCGCTCTTAACCACTATAGCAGACTGGCTCTCTGGATGATTTGGAGCACATGAAGGAGCTCTGGAAAAGGAGAGGGGGCTTCCCTCTCCCCTCTCCCCTCTGGGGGCTCATCACAGAAGACTGATTTGGCGGGCTGCATCTTTGGAGACTTCATTAAAAACTTTTTGTGTGTGTGTCCCTGATGAATCACAGTCCTTATTCCACCTTTGGGAGAGACATTGGATCTGGCTTTTAATGTTTTTTTTCTTGGTATTCACAGTACCAAAGTTTTCCAACTAGAAGGCAGGTATCTGTCTTTGGTTCCTTTCTCAAGTTCCTAACTAGCTATGTAAAAGCTGTGGAATGAGTCTGGGTTGCCAGCATGGGACTTAATCTCAGGACCCTGGGTCCAGGGCAAGGTTAAATACTCTTTTACATTTTAAGGAAACGTATCGTTTTGTGGTCAGTTCACTAATGTGTAGAGCGGCAAATGATAGTGTAAGACAGGCAGTTTCAGAGCAAAGGAATACGGCAGCAGGGAACTTGCAACAGGATCTTGGAGGTGCAGACAGAAAGGTTTCCAAGTACACTGGAGTGGCTCTATTTTTATCCAAGAAAGGTTGGAGGACATGAGCCAGCTGCTCTGAACTCCTTGAAGGAATACAAAGCCGGTAGGTAGATAGATGGAACGCCCCACAAGTCTGGGACTCGGTCTGTCACGTAGGCTAAAATAGGACATCTGATCCTGTACATAATAGAAAGTTGGCTGGATCCTACCAGCGTGTCTGCTGATGAGAGGAAGTTACTTTTTTGACCACAAAGGTTGTGCCAGAGATCTCATGAAGTTGCCCTATACTGAATAGGCCCCTTGGACCCTCCAAATCAGTACTGTCTACCCAGACTGGCAGCATCTCTCAAGCTGAGGTCTTCCACATCACAGTGACTACCGGATGCTCGCTGGAGATTGAATCCGGGACCTTCTGCTCATCAAGCAGATGCTGTACCACTGAGCCGTAGCTCCTGTCGTGGAACCCATGTGGACAAAAAGCCGTGTGGGATTGGGGCTGCAGGGAGGACAGGAATTGGCGAAGATGGAGCAGAAATGCTGGTAGGGTCCAACCCAGCATAATTCCTGAACCACTGAACAGCTTCCTGCAGGGCTGGGGTTGAGAGATCCCCAGACCTGGAACAGCAGGGAGGAAGCCGCTCTTCACCAAGAATTCTCAAGCTGAGACGTGGGTCTTGCTGGAGAGACATGAGCAGTTGGGAGAGAAAAGTTCCTTCTTGGTGCTGCTACCCCCTCCCCAACCCTCAATCATGTATGTATCTTCCCGGATCAAGTCAGGCAAAAGGGAGTTGCTTCCTCTATCCTCTCTCACACACAATTGTACTTATGCAAACACCATTTCCTATCAGAGACTGCATCCTGCAAAGGACCTCTTCCTCTCTTAAGTTTCTGATCCTTACAGCTGCCTGGGCAGAGGCAAAGGAGAGGCGGAGGAGGCCTTGATCGGAAGGCACAGGGCTCTAGGGCTTTGATTTCCTTCCTGCACTGACCTCTCTGACCCCCCCCCCCTTTTTCAACTTTGGCTTTGTTTTGGTCGCTTGTGCCTTCCTCATTGTTCCTTAAACATCCTCACTGGCACAGCCCTGCAAGAGCTGACCCAGCTAAATCAAAGCAAAACATTGCACATCAGAGCTCAGACCCCTCTGCAAGGGCGTGCGGGGGGGGGGGAAGGAACTTCTTTCCTTGACAAGCTCAGAAGGGCAGGATGTCCAATAACTCTGGAGGCATCCAAGGGGACCATCCAAATCAGGGCACTTCACAGGAGCAACTGTTCAAATATAGGTCGCTAATTCCGAGCTGGTAGGTTTTGCAATCAGATCAGTGGGAAGGTAACAGCGTTCAGTGTGCCTTGGTGTTTAGTCATGCCGGCCACATGACCAAGGAAACGTCTTCGGACAGCGCTGGCTCTTCGGCTTTGAAACGGAGATGAGCACCGCAACCCTAGAGTCGGCTTCAACTGGCTTTCGAGCAAGGGAACGTTTACCTTTACCTTTTACATCCAAGAGAGGCTCAGGTTGGGCACAAGATGAAACATTTGATGTATTTGTAGGTTTCAGGAAAAATATCTGCACTTGTGCAAATATTCAAAATATATTGTTTTCTTGGCTCAAGAGAAGGGAGGGATACTTTGTACTTGGGGAAGGAACCCAAAATCTCTCCAGAATTCACAAGCTTGCGAGGATTTGGGGGGGGGGGTGCCTCTGTGTGCGTGTAAACTGTCTCAGATTTCTTTCTTAGATGCCCCTGCGGTAACTGAGCAAGATTCCTTTCAGCGCACGGGCAGCGCGATGGTCCCCCTGTGCTGGTGCTGCCCGACGGCACCCGCCCCAGCCATGAGCCGCATGGCCACACCTTCCTACCACTTCAAGAGTTTCTGCGGCGACTTTGAGCGGGTGGAGAGCGCCCTGGAGCGCCTGGAGGCCAGCGGCTTCTACTGGGGCAGCCTGTCGGGGACAGAAGCGAAGCGGGTTCTGACCTCCCAGCTGCCCGGAGTCTTCCTGGTGCGCGACTCCTCTGACCACCACCACCTGTTCACCCTCAGTGTCCGCACGAACACAGGCATCACCAACCTGCGCATCCAGCAGCAGGGCTCGGCTTTCCACCTGGAGGCCCTGCCGGGCGCGGGCCACCCCCCAGCGTTTAGGTGCGTGGTCCAGTTGGTGGAGCATTATCTGCGCCTGGGGGCGGTGGAAGGGGGTCCCTGCTACCTGGAGAAGGAGGGACAGCCCCCGGTGCCCTTGGCCCTCACGCACCCGCTCTGCTGCAAGGTGCCCACTTTGCAAGAGCTGTGCCGGCGGGCGGTGCGAGCCAGCGTGCAGGGCACGGGGGACACCAGGGCTCAGTTGCAGGACCTTCCCGTGCCCCGGGGACTGCTGAACTCTCTGTGCAGCTAAGAGGGAGGAGGATGTTGCCCCCTCTAAGCGCCTGCAACGCCGGCAGGGTCTTTCCTTTCAAACATTCCGTGTACAGTACGCGGCTGCAAGCAAGCAAGCAGGGTTGTGCCGGGGGTGCCTGTTCATTATTATCTTCATGGAATAAACGGACTGGCGTAGGTCCAGCTCTTCATTCATCCAAAAGAAAAAAAATTGCCCTCATCTTATTGTGGTGGTATCGCCTCTGACCCAGAGCACCAGAAGCAGAAAGCAAGAGTAGTCTGTTCAAGGGGGGGGGGGGGGGTCTCCTGCCCCTCTCCCTCATTTCATTTCTTCTACACCTATTTGAGCCAAAGGAATGGCAGATGAAGCTGGTGCAGCCCAGGGTGCATTCCACACCCAAGCTATAATTACCCGTGGTGCACCTTTTAATTCACGACGTGCACATACAAAGACACTCTCTCCCTGCCCGAACACCAGAGGACTCCAGCCAGTGGAAATCTGAGAAGTGTACGTACACGTGTGAATCCTTCCTATTCATTTTCATTTCTAACAGGAAGACGATAGGGCTTGAGGCTAGTTGGGAGCGGTAGTTTCCGCTCTGGAAGCCCTGCTTTCTAAAACCAGGCTGAGAGGGGCAGGCTGAGAGAACACCGCTGCTCCCCGAAGAAAACCTGCTTCTCAGCACTGAGCCAATGTGTGCCAAATGTACACTACCACTGGACCCTTCTTCCATCATTGCATTTTTCTTTCCCCTTCCAGTCACTGGCCTCATCCGAGGTCATTCCCGTATGCCGATCGCTGACTCAGGCAGTTATGATGGGGGGGGGGGGGGGCCTTTTTAGAGGAAAAACCTCGCCAGCGGGTTTAGGTTGCATCCGGTGACCCGCTTGCATTTGTTTTTATGGTGGTTTGGCCTGTGCAAAGGCCTGGAACGGGGACAAGGCAGGATGGAACTGAGACTAGGATTTTCTCAGTAGACTTATATGCATAGGACAGAGCTGCTGTATCCATTTGGCACATTCCTAACTGGATTGGTCTCCAAGGCAGGAAGTCAAGCCCCCTCCCCCCCCAGTGTAAACAAACACTGGGAACACTTAGAAAACCCCCACACAATAATCACATGGCATCTAAACACCTCACATGCTTAACCTTGCAGTTCCCCTCACACGGAGGCTTGGTTCCGCTGATTTATCCGCTGCCGGTCTCTCAGACTGAAGGCACCAGACTGTTTTTGCTTGTTTGTTTTGCTGGCCCGCCAGATCACCCTTCCTGGAAATGCCCTGTCTGCTGCGCTCTTGCCAATCCCTCTCTGGAGCTCAGTGACCCAGGGCTTTAAGTGGCTCTGATAAAACAGGAAGGTCGATTTCCCTTCAACTCTCACTTCCAGTAAAATAACACACACGGCTTCTTGAAAGCAACAAGTTCTTCTGAGGCATAAACAGATAAGCATCCAAAAACAGAACTCCACTGACTCTGACCCCCCCCTCCCCCGGCAGCAGAAGCAATGCAAGAGAGGCCCAACCCCGGCAATTATCCTTAATACTTTTCCCCCCCACAAGTAGCATTTTAGAAGAGCTGCCGATTAAAAACCATGCATGTGTATTCAATTGCAGTTATTCCACTGGGGATCTCATTTTTTTAAAAGGGGAAACTCTACAGAATCCAGAGACTCAATAGCTCAAGAGGGAATCGGGAACAGCCTCCCTCATTTGTCTTTACTTGGCACAGCAAACCAAAATGAGGGAAGTGGGAAGGAGAGTGGAGCCCCCACCCAAGTGTCACGACAGCCTGCTTTAGCCCCACCTTCTTAGCCAGTTAACCTTTTCCTAGGTGAAAGAGAACGGGGCGTCAACCAATGCTCCCTCTAAGCTGTGGAGTCTCGTGAGCAAGACTTCTACTTTGTGAGCTACTGGTATTAAAGCTGTGAGCGGGCCATTTGGCTCCTGCACAAATGAGTTTGCTCTGGAGCCATCCTTCCTGAGCTAAGGCAAAAATGTGTGAGCCGGAGGCTAAAAAACTGTGAGCTGGCTCACACTAACTTAGCTTAGAGAGAACATTGTGCCAACAAACGTCCTTTGCACAAGCAGACTCTTAAGTCCTATCCGAGCCTCTGGCTGCAACAGAAGTGTGAGGTGTATGCAGCAGCCTTCCATCACCTGGCCTCACGCTACCAGCCTTTTCCACTGCTGTTTAGGCCCCCTCTCCCCAACCCCCACGCATCAGTTCCTGGCCTCTTCCATTCTCCTCCTGCATTCTCCAAGGAACATCCCTTAGCTGGGACAAGGACCCCTTCAGCACAATGCCAGTTCAAGCAGAGCGTGGCCACAGAGCAAGCCACCGACACCACATTGTCAGCATTCCCTTGACACTGTAATGCCTGGAATTCTTTCCCACAAATATTTTTATTGTGTAATCATAGAGTAAGGCGGGCATGCCCCCCCCCCCAATACTCCAGCTTAATCCTCCTCCTCGTCATCTCCGCCGCCAGCACCACCCTGGCCCTTCTTGGCGTTCTTCCTCTTGACACGACCTGGGCGGCCTCCACCGTAGGGTGAACGGAGGGAGAAGTCAATGTGCTTCTGAGAATCCAGGCGGACAATGAATGAAGGGATGTTCACCACCTGCTTCCTTACACTGAATGGGGAGAAAGGCACAGATGGGCAAGATCAGGCATCTCTCGCACATTTTTGCTTTCTGTATTACTGAGAATTCCCAGCTAAACCCACCCAAAAGGAACTGAACTTCCTGGGAGAAAGGGAGCTTTCCCTATCCTCCGGCTGCTAAGTAACACCATCCAGTCCAGTCTCTGTTTACAGTGCCAATAGATAAAGCCTACCCCATCTGCCTTTATTTCTGCTGACAAGGGACCCATGTGTGTCCCAATTAACACGTGGGAGAGCTAAATCACAGCTGACCTCTATGCAGCCGAAGGAACAACAGCTGTTGCTCACCCTTCAGTGCAGCTTGATTGCTTCTTGGGGCATTTTTGTAATTAGCAAAGCTTAACTCAACACTTCCTGTGCTCGATCTGAAGTGTTGCGATCAGCAGTCAGTGGGAGCTTTTCCATTATGCCACACAGTATCTTGTTCTGCTCCCATCTTGCATGATGATAAAAAAGCACTGGAGATGGCGTTTAAAGGGGGATTAGACAGATTTGTGGAGGACGAGTCTATCAGTGGCTACTAGCCATGGTGACTGAGGGGAACCCTCCACATTCAGAGGCAGTAAACCTCTGAATCCCAGTGCCAGGAGGCAACGTCAGGGGAAGGCCTCAGTCTCTATGCCCTGTTGCTGGCCCTTTGGAGGAACTGGTTGGCCACTGTGTGAGATAGAATGCTGGACTAGATGGACTACTGGTCAGATCCGGCAGGACTCTTCTTATATCCTCACAGAGATATGCTACTGGTTACCAATGCACCAACGTGCTCGTGCCTTCAGCACGCAACACCTCAACACCCAAGGTTATCAAAACCCGGTTTTAATGCTCTGCATCCAGCAGGCTTACCCACTTGCCGGCACTGAAGTGCTTTGTGATGCAAAAGATGGCAGCTGGCTAGTCGTTGCCTCTCTGGCCTGAGTGCCAAGAGCTTCGCAAGGTGTACGGCGGAACCGCAGTGAGCCTTACCGAAAACTTTTTTGTTTTTTTGCACACAGGCTCATCGGTTGAGTTAGTGGGCCATTAGGCTATCCAGGGTCCTGGTCAAGGAAGGAGCTTGCTGGGACTAAAAGGCACACAAGCTGGGCCGGTGCTGTGGCCATTCTCACACAGGCTACATACAAAAAGAGAGCAAAGGGCAAAGCTTCAGGGGCAGGTCCTGTCTTTGTGACCCAAAGGGCTGAGCCTGCTTTCAGCATCGTTCTGCTTAAGTTACAAACACTTCCCCCTCTATCTCACACTTCTCCCCCCCGCCCCGCCCGTGGCATACCGGATGTGTCTTTGGCGGATAAGCACCCGGGCATGATGAATGGATTTGGCCAGGCCCAGTTTGAAGACCTGGGTTTGGAGTCGCCGTTCCAGGAAATCCTCGATTTTCAGGCCCAGGATGTAATCCAGTTTCATCTTGCCCTCATCCAGCACCCCAATTCTGACGAGACGACGTAGCAAGGCATTGCCTGGGTAGAAAAGATTATCTAAGCAAATGGAAGGCACCCACAAACTTATTTATCCAGAGTTAGAGGCAGGGTGTAAATGGAAAAATCTACTTTCGTTTTGAAGGACTACCTTTTTTTGCCATCAAGTCACAGCTGACTCCTGGCAACTCCATGGGGCTTTCGAAGCAAGAGATGTTCAGAGGGGGTTTGCCACTGCCTGCCTCTGTTATTCCTTGGTGATCTCCCTTCCAAATACTGACCAGGGCCAGCCCTGCTTAGTTTCTGAGATCTGACTAGCCTAGGCTATCTAGATCAGGACAAAGATTACTTAACAACGTAATAGTCATGGGACATGCTTTCACAAGTGGCCGAATGTAAAGTTTAGGAAGTAGTGAAAAAGAGGCTGCTGGGAAGCTACAACCTCCAAGTGAAGGTCTGCTATGAACACCCATCTGCTACCATCACTATCATTTGGTATGCCTGCATTCAAATCCCACCACAAATAATGCAGTTGCGTTTAGCATGGCAATTACCCCCCGCCCTAATTTCCCATCTGCAAATCAGAAATAACAGTGGTCCAGACGTCAAAGAGGTGATCGAAAGAAAAATATTACTGGAATTATGATTGAGATGCTCTATTCTCCTGCACTCAAGACTCTTCAAGAGCCTTGCCCACTACGCAGATTGGGATTTGTAAGACCCATAAAGGGAGTGAATTGAAAATGCAAAACCCTTGAAGGTTCAAGTTCACTGAGAGCAGATATTGGGAGTTGTAAGCAATGCTCCCTCTAAGCTGTGGAGTATTGTGAGCAAAAACTCTACTTTGTGAGCTGAGCTCCCGGCATTAAAGTTGTGAGCGAGCGCTTTGGATGCTGCACAAATTAGCCTGCACTGGAGCCCTCCTTTCTGAGCTAAGACAAAAATGGGTGAGTCGGAGGCTAAAAAACTGTGAGCTAGCTCACACTAACTCAGCTTAGAGGGAACACTGCTCATAACTGTACAAGGCTCATTCAGACACCTGGGCCTAACATGCCACATACCCTCAAAAAGGCGCCTCTGATCCTTCTCATCCAGGGTGAGCAGCTCTCGGGCAGCTTTGCGGATCTTGGCCAAGGTGAACTTCACTCGCCACACTTCACGCTTGTTCCGCAGTCCATATTCACCTGAGATTTGGGGGGGGGGGGGGGGGTAAAAAAAAAAGTTTTACCCAGGGATCTACCTAGTTAAAACAAGGACCCCATTCCTCAAAGCGGAAAAACTCACCAATGAGCTTCAACTCCTGGTCAAGCCGTGATTTCTCAAAGGGTCGCCTAGGAGTGACATATGTCTTCCGACAAACCCAACTTCTGGCAACGGGCATTCTGGCTTAAAGAGACTGAGGCCAGGCCTGCAGAATAATCAAAGGTAGATGAAATAAGCTAAGGAGCCGGGAAGTTGTAAGAGTGGTGGACAAGCAAACAAATGAGAACCAGCATGTTGTTATTATTCTCAAATACAAACCAAACCTTCTCATAACACTGGCAAACAAAGTCTAGCTCACTACTCTTGTCTTCATATGAACATTTCCCAGCTCCTCACTTCCACACAGCCAAAATAGCCCCAGTGGCCAAGTGGTAATAGTTTAGCATTGAAAAGATGGGAAACCTCACTAGCACACACACAGAGGTCAGAATCAAGAAATGCAGCCTTGGAAGGTATGCTGAAGAGGAATCCCAGAAATTACACCAGGAAAAGTCCCTTCCACAAAATAACCAGCAAGGCTTGATGGCTTATCAGGGGGGGGGGGGAAGCTAATTCAAACAATAACAACAAAAGCACACATGGGCATAAAGTAGTAATTAAGCTGCCTTTTGTAGTTTTCTTAAGACCATGGCAAACAACTCTGGCAACACATTTGTTTTTGAGGTTTAGGGTTGGCTGCTCTTCGCGTTCCTTCTTGCAACAGAGGGAGGAGGAGCCTCTCAACCTCGTAAAAGATTTTAAATGGAAACATGGGATGTGCAAGACCGAAAGCCATGTAGACCGAGGGTTCCTATGAGAAGAATAATCAGTCGAGACCCAGCAAAAACTCACAAAAGAATGTAGATTAAAGGGGGTGCCTGTTTTAAAAACGGGGGAGGGAGGTTGACACTGTCCGTGCGGATAACGTAGTTTCTATGAGCGTCTATGAGCGCTACAAACAAACCCAGCTAAATGTACGGGCCACGAGAGCCACGCGACGCGATTCAACGGCCTGCGCATGCGCGAATGGCCAAGTTCCAGGCCCCGCGCATGCGCATAAAAGCGTCAGGCACGTTAGGCGTGAGCCTGAAGCCTCGAAACCGCATACTGGCTGCAAAAGCTCCCAATCAGCCGAACCGCAAAAGGTCATTAAGCCTTTCTCGACCGTTGACGGACCAACACGGACTTTCCCGCACTTCACTCCTGAGGCCCAACCCCACGCGGACATGCAACAACACGCTCACCTCCCAGCACCACCGGCAACCGCTGCTGAAAAGAAGGGGGCAAGTTTCGGAGCCTGCTTATATAGAATTGTGCAAAGCCCCGCCTTCCGTCTCCAATAGCCAATAGAAAGGTGCCGCTTCGCCGCCGACCTATTGGCGGCGGCTCCTTTCGCACGGGAACAGCCAATTAGCGCTTCCTTCAGGGGAGGTTGAGAGGAGCGAAGGCGTCCTTCACGTTGCCTGTAAAAAAGTCGCCATTGCGGAGCAACCGGCGGACGGGGGAGGGGACTGTCGCAACCACTATCTGTAATTGTTATTCTCGTCAGTGGTTTGGAGCTGGGGAGAACGCGGAGGAGCTCTGCTATTTTGGCAGCAACTGCCTCTCCCATTCCTTGAAGCATTTACCTTAATTTAAGGTAAAACTAATTTAAGGTCCTTAGAAATCACTGAGGTGTCCGCAGCCAAATTGCCCTGACTATTCTATTCCTCCACACATACAGAGTATACAAACCTAGAGAGGCACCCAGTCGACATACTTCCGGTTTGGTCCCCTCCCCCTTTCCAATGCAAAATAATACGATGGTCTTCACCATAGATTTTCCATGGGTTAGAGGGGTTCGCCACACGCTTGTATAGGCAAGCTCAATCTTGCCAAATCTTGGAAGCTAAGTAGGTTTGGCTTTGGCTAGTTTTTAGATGGGAGACCTCCAAGGAATACCAGGGTCATGATGTGGAGGCAGGCAATGGCAAACCACCCCTGGATGTCTCTTGCCTTGCAAATCCTACAGGGTCACCACCGTAAGTCAGCTGTGACTTTATATTTATTTATTTATTTATTTAGGCTTTTTTTTTTTACCCCGCCCTCCCTGCGAGCAGGCTCAGGGCGGCTTACAAGGGGCATGAGCCCATACATAAAACCAGATAAAACAGTAAAATCATGAATACTAATAACAATAATAAAGTGCTTTCTGTAAACAAGGCGGTCTTGAGTGGTTTTGATGGCGTCCTTTCCTCCCCATTGGGGTGGCACTGTCCAGCAGATAGTTCGAGCCAATCCCACATTGTCAGTGCCATGCAATTTATGGCGGAACTTCCAAGGGCGATTCCTAATCCCGATGGTATCCCCACCACTGGTGGTGGTGGCAGCGGCGGCCCCTATGTGAAAGCCTGGCGGAAGAGCTCCGTCTTGCAGGCCCTGCGGAACTGCATAAGGTCCTGCAGGGCCCTGATCTCCTCCGGGAGCTCGTTCCACCAGGTAGGGGCCGCCACTGAAAAGGATCTAGCCCTGGTCGCAGCAAGCTTTACCTCCCGGGGGCCTAGGATCACCAGGCGGTGTTGGGTCCCCGACCGAAGTACTCTTGGGGGTATATATGGGGAAAGGCGGTCCCTCAGGTAAGTCGGACCCTGGCCATGTAGGGCTTGACAACACACTTACACATGTTACTCTGTCAGATAAATAAAGACTCATGCCTGTATCCAAACTGGAAGAATATTTTGCTGCTAGAGCAATTCTAGAGGAACTGTTGGAGAAATGTGTCAGTCTAAATCCAGTAGGGAGCTTCTCCTTTCTGTCCATGCCCATTTGTGAAATGGGAGAAAAGCAGTTTTTTTGGACCATCTGCAGAAAAGGAGGGATCAGAAAATCTCCAATATCTGCAGATCAATAAGCATGTTTAAAAGCTCTTTGCTAAAATCAAGTGTTTTGAATCTGGTATAAGCCAGCTTCTACACTGGTCGCTTGTTGATTGCCAAAAAGTAGCCAAAACTCCCCCCCCCCACAATAAAACCATATTTAACTGGCAACAGTCTCAAATCTGCAGATATGTATCTCTCATTTTGAGCTCTGATATTGAGCTGGAGCCTCTTTCAGACACGTTTGCATCTTGGGCTGCAGACACAATAGTTTTCAGAACGATGATCCGATTTCTTTGCCTGCAAGTGGCGTGGATTGAGCTTGTGATATATGTGAAATCTGATAAACCTTAATAAAATATTTAGAAACCCGGTTGAGCTAATCAATGCTCTTTGAGATGCAAGCTACTGCAGACAGGTGCAGCATGCACATGCTCTTTCTCTAGCTAATATGGTTAACTATTTCAATATGCTAGACGGAGAGTGAATTTTAAAAGCTAGGCATTTCAACATGCAAAACACTGCCGTATCCCCTAAATGTGCCATTCTGCATTAAAGCCTTAGTGTTCATTCTGCATGCATAGTTTAATTGTAGAGGCATTAAAAAGCGTTAAAAACTTCGACTTACTTTGCTATATTAATCATGGGGAGGGACTGTGGCTCTATGGTAGAGCATCTTCTTGGCATCCCAGGTTCAATCCCTGGCATCTCCAGTTGAAAAAGGTGGCATGAAAGACCTCTGCCAGTCTGAGTAGACAATACTGTGCTGGACCAGTATAAGGCAGCTTCATGTGTGAATCTTTTTTGAGGGTTTGTTTCCCCTTCATAAAGGCTCCAGTAATGCATTAACTTTTGTTTCAGTGTTACATTCCCAGGTGTTACAGACTCAGGGTTGTGCATTTCTTCTGGTGGGAAATTTGAAAAAGGGGGGAAAAAATCACACCTGATAAGTGATAATTGCTAAACCGACACGTTCATTTTGCTAGTGACGTTCCAAACCCAAGCACCTTTGAGCATTCTGTGCATGCTTCTTTCAGCACGAATCCCTGCAGATGGTAGAGGACTATTTGAAATGTAGGAAACATAATATAAGGCACTAAGAAAGCCGTGTTTATTTCGTACAGATTTTTTATTAACAAGCTGAACTATAGGATAAAAAGGTAAAGGTTCCCTTGCTCGAAAGCCAGTCTAGGGTTGCGGTGCTCATCTCCGTTTCAAAGCTGAAGAGCCAGCGCTGTCCGAAGACGTTTCCGTGGTCATATGGCCGGCATGACTAAACACCAAGGCTCACGGAACGCTGTTACCTTCCCACTGAAGTGGTACCTATTTATCTACTTGAAATTTCTTGCTTTCGAACTGCTAGGTTGGCAGGAGCTGGAACTAGAGACGGGAGCTCACTCCGTCATGTGGCACCCGGGTCTTGAACTGCTGAACTACCGACCTTCCATAGCCTGCAGTTCAGCGTCCTAACCACTTGAGCCACCGCAGCTCAGTCTGAACTATAGGATACTTATCTATTAAGAATGGTTCTTTTGTAAATACAGCCAAAGACAGGGTTATTTGGGTCCAGTTTCAGACCTGGGATTGGGTGGCTGGGATTTGGTTAGCTATTCTGTCATTTGTGGTCCCCCATCCCCCCCCCATATCTCTGTGAAAAATAAGGGTCAGCCAGTCTTCTGTTTTTCCTTAGTAGGGTTATATTTGGGAAAAGACTGTTTGGGACTGGTCGCATATCCCAAAAACTGCTTGAGAGTCTGTTTGTTATGCTAACCTCTGTTGTTGTCTCCAGTTTTTTTAAAATATATATTTTTCTTTTACCATTCAAATGGATACAAAATGAAAAAGGACAAAGGGAAAGGTGTGAAGCATAAAACATCATTTCTTAAACACATTTTAAGGACATCGCATAACCTCTAGTTCAGTTCTGAAAGGCCTAATGCTGAGGCTGGACAGGTAGACCAACAGACCAGTATACCAGAAGCCAAAGCAGTGTGACAAGAGCAACAGGGTGGATCCAGCCAGCTTTTTATCTCAGACTTGCTGAATTCTCCTCTTTCCTACAGCCCTTTCCTCTTTGCTGAATTTTCCTCCTTCTTACAGCCTCCTTTCTATAGCCTTTCTACAGCCCCGGGATCCAGGTGGTCACAGGAGACCTCTCCACCTATTTTCACCATTGGGGAAAGCTGAATTGATCACTGTTTCAAGCTCTCTGGGGGGAAAAAATCCGTTGACTATTTCCTTCTGAAATTTGATGATCTGGATGACTGATTTACAGCATCTGTATCCCAGCTTTCTGCCTAATCACGGCTACAAAGATGGTTAACTTCTGCTTATTTAGGGTGCTCCCCCACCTCTGTACACCCCTTGCTCTGAAAACCCTACTGGGTCACCATAAGTTGGCTGCGACTTGACGGCACTTTCCACCACCACCACCACCACTTACCTGAGGTTCACACGTTTAAGGTGCTGCCTGCTAGGACAGCGACAGTGCAATCCTAAGTAGAGTTACTCCCTACTAAGCCCATTGAGTTCCAGTGGATTTAGAAGGGTGTAACACCGTTTAGCATTTCCACTGCTAGACTAGCAAGATCAGCACCATTGCAGCTGCTGCTCTTATGCTGAGCAGTCCTTGACCCCTGAAATCTCTCCTCTTGGGAGTACTTCCTGTTCTTCCTCTAGAGGGGTTCTCCAGTCCGTGCAAGCACCATCGAGAAGAAACCAGAATGTTGCAGAGTGTGAGGGAGGACCGAGATGAAGAACAACCTTTGCACTTTCAGCACCATAAACCGTGGGCTTTGCCAGGTCCCTCCTTGCCACCAGTAGGGGATGAGAGGGAGGATGTAGGATTGTCAGCTCCAGGTTGGGAAACTCCTGGAGATTTGAGGATGGAGCCTGGGGAGGACAGGGACCCCAGTGGGGTCCAGTGCCATGGAGTCCACCCTCCAGAGCATCCATTTTCTCCAGGGGAACTGATCTCTGTAGTCTGAAGATGAGCTGTAATTCCAGGGGGTCCCCAGGTCCCACCTGGAGGCTGGCATCCCTAATCTGAATCTCACTGTGGTCACCCCTGGCAGAAATGTGGGGAATCTGGGGAAATGCAAGTCTCTGCCTGATATCATTATTTTAGCACCTGTGTGTTTAAGCGCAGAAACAGCTCAGAGGAACAGGGGGTGTATTTGAGCCAGTTGTTTTTCTCAGGATACATCCCTCGAGATCTTAGAAGCAGCTTGTGGCAGTTTGTGCATCCTCTTGGGCATTGTTCTTGATGATGGCTCCATGTTCTGTTTTTTTTTTGCTTAGAGCTGGTGCATTGTTGGTAGAGATGTGAAGGCCCGGAAAAAAACCGGAAAAATTCAGAAAAAAAACTGTTTTTTTCCCGTTTTTTTCCTGAAGCCTTTTTGGTTTTTTTCCGAAAAATTGAAAAAAGAAAAGAAAAGAAAAAAAAATTGATTATGGAACATTTTATTTTAACATGATGAATAAAATATTTTAAGACAAGGTGTTCAAATATTTTCCAAATCATTTCTTACACACACACACACACACACACACACACACTTATATATGGTATCAGATTGATCTAATTTCTGTGCACTGAGGACAATTAAGTCCTAGGTTACAAACTGAACTCTCCAATGCAAGAACAAGATGCATTTCTTCCTTTAGGAGGTGCGATTGTCAGAAGAAAATAAAAAAGTTTCAGTTTTGTTTTTGCATGTGGATGGGTATTCTGTTTGTAATAATTGTTTAGATACACTATATTTTTAATATGCTAGTTGTGATAATTTCATGCCAAGTAAAAATGTCCATAGTCATATTTTATGTTCCTAAAGTAATAGAATGACGTTCAATCTAGAAAAGACAAAAGAAATGCTAATGTAGCATTTTTTTCAATTTTTCCCCCGAAAAAACCGGAAAAAACCCGGGTTTTTTCCCGAGCTTCAAAATTTCCGGAAATTTTACATCTCTAAAATTTGTTGGGGCTGACAGCGTGGGCTAAGAAATCCAGATCTCAGCTCCGCCATGAACCCAGCGGTAGTGCAATCCTAAGAAGGCCTATTCAGAAGAAAGAAATTCCTGTTTCAGTCAGTGGATGGGGACTGGAAAGTAGGGTTGCCAACCTCCTTGTGGCACCTGGAGGTCTCCCACTATCATAGTTGATCTCCAGGCGACCAAGATCAGTTTCCCCGGAGAAAATGGCTGCTTTGGAGAGTGGACTCTATGGCATTTTACCCCTCCCACAGCTCTGCCGTGCACAGGCTCCATCTTCCAAAATCTCCATGTATTTCCCAACCCAGTGCCATCAGCCCTACAGGAAAATGTTCTTAGGGTTGCAGCCTTCGAGGCAGTTTGGTGTAGTGGTTAAGTGCGCGGACTCTAATCTGGGAGAACCGGGTTTGATTCCCCACTCGTCCACTTGCACCTGGCTGGATGACCTTGGGCAAGCCTCTTCTCTTCTCTTCTCTTCTCTTCTCTTCTCTTCTCTTCTCTTCTCTTCTCTTCTCTTCTCTTCTCTTCTCTTCTCTTCTCTTCTCTTCTCTTCTCTTCTCTTCTCTTCTCTTCTCTTCTCTTCTCTTCTCTTCTCTTCTCTTCTCTTCTCTTCTCTTCTCTTCTCTTCTCTTCTCTTCTCTTCTCTTCTCTTCTCTTCTCTTCTCTTCTCTTCTCTTCTCCGAGGCCTTAGGCAAGCTCCCGTTGCTGGTGGCAAGCGCCAGCAAGTTGCAGCCGACTTGTGGTGACCCCGTAAGGGTTTTCAAGGCAAGTGATCAAGCAGAGAGATGGTTTGCCGTTGCTGCCTCTGTGTAGCAACCCTGAACTTCTTTGGTGGTCTCCCGTCCAAGGACTCACCAGGGCCGACCCTGTTTAGCTTTGGCATCTGACAAGATCAGGTTGGCCAGCATCATCCAGGTCAGGACCCACCTGCAGCTAGGAGATAACAATATTGGGTTGGACCCAATCACCTTTTCTGCTGGTGAAAAAGGAAGAGTCACAAGCCCATGCTAGGGACCTGCATGTGCAAAAAACCACGTGGGACAGGCTGTAGCAAGGAGGAGATCTGGACGAGATGGAGTAAAAAAACCTGGCTGGATCCGGCCCACTGGCCCATTATTCAGGGCCACTACAAAGTTTATTGTCCTCTTGGACTTACCATTTGAAATGACAGATCGGGGGCGCCTCCTCGCAAGTAATCTTTGCACAGTTCTTTGTGTATGTAAACTGGAAAAGCACAAAG
Organism: Gekko japonicus; assembly: GCF_001447785.1. Taxonomy (NCBI): domain Eukaryota; kingdom Metazoa; phylum Chordata; class Lepidosauria; order Squamata; family Gekkonidae; genus Gekko; species Gekko japonicus. Next base: position 1,254,596 of record NW_015168053.1, read on the forward strand.
GGCAACACAGAAATTAACGAGCAATTGATGGAGCCAACTGAACCATGCCAAGGAAGTACTGTTATGGATGCAGCATTACATTTTGTGGCAGATGGCAATGACAGTGTAATGTATTCAGCTTGACATGCCCGGACTTGCCCGGGCTGGCCAGGCACAATTCCTATGTAGCTTCAGTCGAAAGACAAAGGATCCGGAGGATCCTAGCCGGCCCAATCAAAAGGGCTAGCTTCCCAGCCGGGAGACCAATGGTCGCCCGGTTACTGTAAATAGCCTATCGGGAGTAGGGGGTGTGTTTAGGTATGCTTGGTGGCGGGTTTTCTGAACATATATAAACCGGCCTGCGAGCCGGTCAGTTGTCTTTTTCCTGAACTAAATAAAGGTATGCTTAGCTGAAATCACTCTCCGTCTGCATACTTTTCAGACAGGAACAGCTAAGAGGTGAAGGACTCACATAGTGAAAGGACAGTGAGGGGAAGTTCCAGGTTGTAATGGAGAAGGAACAGAGACAGTGAGGCTGCCAACACTGCTTCTGAAAGCTGTGCACATCGTGGGGTGCTGATGGCAACACCAAAGTTCGCGCTAAGTTGCCATTGCATATCTGGGGCTGTTGGAATTGACTTGTACCTCTGACTGCAAGACTCAATGTTACTCTAATACATCCTTTTGATCCCTATTACTTGAAATAAACATCCCCTGATGTATTTGACCTACACAACACCTGGAAGCCTCTGCTAACTGCAGATATGCGCAGTTTCTTATGCTATGTAAGAAACACCTGGTGAAATTAAAACCACCTGGGCAGCATCCATATGGCGATGATTCTCTTTCATTGCCTCTGTGACAGCTATGTGCAGAATTGCACAGATATTCGCAGTGACCACAGAGCATCCACACAGTGGTTTCCCTCCCGTTTTCCTTCAATTGTGGCCTCTGTTCCCCCCACCATGTCACTGGAGGGATTCTTGTGTCTTAAAAAAAACCCAAAACCCAAACCCTGGAAATTAAACATATTGCTATTACATTATAATATTATAACAGCTTGTTAACCCCCAATTGAACCCCCAGTTTTTATTTTAAAAAGCAAGTCTGTAGCCCTTTCAGCTGTAGAGGTAGAAGGGGAAGCCCTTATGTCTGCAATGAAAGGGGACAGAGATTTACTTAAAAAAAATTAAAGCTGGGAATTCAGCAGAACTAGTGGGTATTGTTATAACATTATAATGCTATAGCGATAGGTCACTTGCTAATTAAAAGCCAAAACCAAAGCCCTCTGGTGGCAAAAATGTGCATCTTCCTGTTCACGTGGCATAGGAACATGCTGTGGTTGTAACCTTTCCATGCTGTGGTTGTAATCTTTTCGCCTGGTAGGCACACAAGACAGGGCCTTTTCGGTGGCAGCCCCACGATTATAGAACAACCTCCCCAGGGAGGTGCACCTGGCCCCTTCACTTTTGATCTTCAGGAGGCAGTGGAAGAATGCAGTTTTATTAGGATTGTATTTGACTAGTTTATTTTTTAATTTTTTTACCACTCCTAATTGGAGATTTTAAATGGTGGTCTCTTCTTTTTGTTGTTGTTGTTACTGTGTTTTTTTTAAATCATGGTTGTTTCATTCACATTGTAAGCTGCCTTGAGTTCTGCAGCCAGTAAATGGTTTAAATAAATAAATAAATGGGTGGCTAATAAATGTTTTAAACAAACAAATGAAAAGACTGTCACAAGCAAGAGAACAGAGTTCAAGTCCAGTGGCACATTTAAGACCAACCAAGTTCTATTCAAGGTATAAGCTTTTGTGTATTTCAGGCAGGGGCTCGCAGAGTATCCCACCCCTGTTCACTGCTACCACACCAACCCTGTGATAGAGAACATCAGAATCCACAAGGATATCCATTATCCATACAGCTGCCAACCTCCAGATGGCACCTGGAGAACTCCCACTATTACAATTGACCTCCAGATGACTATGATCAGTTCCCCCAGAGAAAATGGCTGCTTCTTCAGTGGACTCTGTGGCATTATATCCTGCTGAGGTCCCCCTCCTCCCCAAACCCCGCCCTCCCCAGGCTCCGCTCCCAAAATCTCCAGGTATTTCCCAACCCAGAGCTGGCAACCCTAGTTAATCCCCCATTTCAGTCTGCAGGAGGCTGAATTTGACTGGGGAATGAATGCTCCTTTCTCCCGCGTTGTGTTCCCGGATGGAGATAATCGCTCCTGGCTCCGGGAGGCAGAAGGCCTGTAAATCACCCCCTTTTCATTAGACACTTTCAATTGGTAAGCAATAAAGTGCCAAGGCACAAAAAACCCTGGATAAATGAAGCCGCTAATTTACTGGGTGTCTTCTGAAGTGGGGGGGGGGAAGTGGGTTTGTGTAAGCATTGGTTTGTGCTTCTCGTCCCCCCCCCTTCTGATTCCACCTTTTGCTCTTTTCCTAAGTACCCAGGCATGCTGGGCCCCTTTAATTTGCCAAGACCACAGCCATACAGCCAGGAAAATCTACAACACCTAATGAACTCCAGCGGTGAAAGCCTTCAACAACTTATTTAATTCTGTTTTAATTATTTTTTATATTTTTATGTAAGCCGCCCTGAGCCCACCTTGGCGGGGGGGGGGCGGGATATAAATTAAACAAATAAATAAATATTACAGGTTATTGTGCACAATAAAAAGTAAAGGTAAAGGTTTCCCTTGCTGGAAAGCAAGTCGAATCCGACTCTAGGGTTGCGGTGCTCATCTCTGTTTCCAAGCCGAAGAGCCAGCGCTGTCCGAAGACGTTTCCATGGTCATGTGGCCGGCATGACTAAACACCAAGGCGCACGGAACGCTGTTACCTTCCCACTGAAGTGGTACCTATTTATCTACTTGCAATTTCTTGCTTTTGAACTGCTAGGTTGGCAGGATGTGGAACTAGAGACAGGAGCTCACTCCGTCATGGGGCACCCGGGTCTCGAACTGCTGAACTACTGACCTTCCATAGCCTGCAGTTCAGTGTCTTAACCACTTGAGCCACCACAGCTCCTATTGTGCACAATACAGAAAAGCAAACCTGAGTTGGTCACCGTGTGGTGGAAAGTGCTGTTGAGTCATAGCTGACTTATGGCGACCCCGTAGGGTTTTCAAGGCAAGAGAGGTCCAGAGGTGGTTTGTCATTGCCTGGCTCTAGATCACAACCCTGGTATTCGTTGCAAGTCTCCCACCCAAAATACTAGCCAGGGCCAATCCTGCTTAGCTTCCAAGAACAGACAAGACTGGACGAGCCTGGGCCGTCCATGTCAGGGCTAGTGTTGGGCTGACTATACATAATGCACAGCTTGGATGAGTGTTAGTCCCAATGGCTATTCTTGTTTGGTTGTTTCCAGGGGGTTGGGGGGGGCACAGCTTTAGGAGGGTGTGATGTGATTGGGATCAGAGGAATGGAGGCCGATGATTTCTGTCAGGGGTGGCCAAACTTGCTTAACGTAACAGCCATACAGAGTAAACATCAGATGGTTGAGAGCCACAAGACATGATCAGATATTACACATACATTTGTATTGAAAAATATGCAAATATGCTTTTTATTAAGATTAAATTAGACTGTGTGAAAGAGCCCGAGCTGCAGTTTGGCCCCCCCTGATTTATGTGTTCCAGATCCCTCCCTTGCCGCATGGCAAATCAAATACCTGTTTGCAGTAGTTCCAGAAATATAGGCCATCAGAAAAGAATCCGTGCAAACAAACCTTTAAATTGGCTAAGGACTCATGGCAAGGCATGCTGGGTATTGTAGTTTCTTAAAGGAGTTAGGGATTCAAAGCACTCTTTCTCAGAATTATCTCAATTACAGTTCCCTTCATTCACTGAGGGAAACCATGGGAACTGTGAGGGAAACCAGTTTCAAATCAGTTAAAGTTTGCTGTATCAACAGTGTTGTGGTTTTTCGTCTGTTTGTAGGTGATACTGTTTTTTTTTTTCTAGGTGGTATTGTCGATGTGATATGATATGATGTGATGTGTGCTGGTGGAAACCAAAAGGAGGTCTCGTGGCACCTCAAAGATGGCATGTTCTTATTCTAGTGTAATTTTGTGTACTAGAGCTCGTTTCACCATAGGTATTTTGATGAGTCGTGCTGGGCATTTCCACGTCGTCTGGGTAATGTACATGCATGACACCATGTATGAGAGTATTGCTGTATGAGGCATTTTACCTGTGTGAGAACATATATGAAATACGAATTCCCTTGCAGAGTTACATTAAATGTCCCAGCTAGTCCAGCACCCTCCTTTCCAAAAGTGGCCCACAAGAGATGACTCTGGAAAGTCCACAGATTGGGCCCCTACTGAATATAGCCTTGCCAGCTCCAAGAGATTTGTGCCTGCGGTGGGGAGCAGAGTTTGGGGAGGGCAGAGAACTAAGCAGGGATGTGGTGTCACTCTAGGACTTCCATTTCTCCCAGACTCTATAGTCTTCTGGGAGAGCTCCAGGCCCCACGTAGAGGATGGTAACACTAACTGAATGTCCTCTGAATCTTGTACTCAGAGACCACAGTCTGGGTATGGTTATGCTCAGGGGTCATTTCCTGCAGGAGCGCACAGGAGCGGAGCTCCAGCAGTAAAGAGCCCAGGGGGCGGGCACATGCAACAAGCCCCACCCACTGCTCCCAGCAGCCCCAGGCCACGAGAAGCAAGAAGCCTCCTTCCTTCCTTCCTTCCTTCCTTCCTTCCTTCCTTCCTTCCTTCCTTCCTTCCTTCCTTCCTTCCTTCCTTCCTT
>NW_015168053.1:1259386-1282146 GCF_001447785.1 Gekko japonicus
CTCCTTTCCTTCTCTTTTTCCCTTCCTTCCTTCCTGCACAGATCTGTGCATCCCCCCCCCCAAGCTAGCAATCCAAAACAGTCCAGTGGCACCTTTAAGGCCAAGATTTATTCAGGTACAAGCTCTCCCTCCTCTATTAGGGCAGCTCTGCACATCCCTCCCTCCCATAGATAGCAATCCAAAACAGTCCAGTGGACCCTGAGCGGTGGGTGTTGCCTTCTGACCCACTTCTGGTGATGTCAGGGGGTGTGGCATATGCAAATAAGTCATGCTAATGAGTTATGCTAATGAGCTCCTGCACCTCTTTTTGTACGAAATGACCCCTGGTTATGCTTCAATCAGTGTAATTCAAGGTATCTGCATACTGCCTTTTTTGTGATAAATCAGGGCCAGTTCTGCAGCCAAGCCACACAACCAATTGCTTGGATCAGCACCAATGCACAACAGGGATCAGCTCACTGCCATCTATTGGTGGTGCAGGAAGTGACAGCCGTCACCTCCCGAACCTGAATGCCATTGGATGTGTCCAAGCAAACTCAGTCCCTCAGGGGCTCAGCTGGGACCCAAGCAGTGGTGTGGGAGAAGACAGTGGACATACTGGGCTTGGAGTGACCTATTACCTTGAGACAGCCCTCTGTGAAATACTGTGACATCTGTCCCTGTGTGAAATAAAGTGCCACATCTGTAGTCAACGACATTGTGAAGGAAACTTTGTGAACGTTCACCAGACATTTCATGTATGAAAGATCTTTGTATGCTCTTGTGAGCCTGTTTTGGTCTGTGTGAACTTGGCCCTTTTGTATGTATTTATTTATCTACCACTTCAGTATCTGCCACCTCAGTATCTTGCCCTGCCTCTAAGGATTTCAGGGAGGCAAATATGATAGTAATCACATCTTTTTTTCTTTCATGTGTCATTATTAATGATTCAAATATTTTTTAAAAGATAATTATTAGAAGCTCCATCAAAACCTCCACAGTGAAAATGTCAAGTAAAGTTCCCTTGCTCGAAAGCCAGTCGAATCCGACTCCAGGGTTGCGGTGCTCATCTCCGTTTCAAAGCCGAAGAGCCAGCGCTGGCCGAAGACATTTCCGTGGTCATGTGGCCGGCATGACTAAACATCAAGGCGCACGGAACGCTGTTACCTTCCCACCGAAGTGGTACCTATTTATCTACTTGCAATTTCTTGCTTTCAAACTGCTAGGTTGGCAGGAGCTGGGACTAGAGACGGGAGCTCACTCCGTCATGCGGCACACTCGGGTCTCGAACTGCTGAACTACCGACCTTCCACAGCCTGCAGTTCAGCGTCTTAACCACTTGAGCCACCGCAGCTCCATGTCAAACAAAAATATAAATACAGAGAAGAGGCTTGTCATGATCTTTTATTCTCACAAAATCTTGTGAGCTACTGAGTCGGAGAATATGTGATTGATCAAAAGCCATCACAGTATCAACTCCATGGCGGAGTGGGGATCTGAACCCCGGGCTTCTCCACTTCAGATATGCTCTCTGGTGTGCATGAAGGACGGTGTCCGAGCGACAGTACGAAAGAGTATACAGTATTGTTTTCCCAGCACCATCTGAGTGGCAAAACAGTGTGTGTCTCTATATGATGCTTCCGTTGTGCATGGCCTATTATGAGGTGTGTTTGTGTGTGAGGAAGACACTGTTGATGTGTGTGTGCGCACAATATTGAATCTGGGTGATGCTGTGTGTGAAATGCCCAGCTTCCTTCCCGAAGATCCTCCTCTCTGCCTTGAACCTCTCTCTTAAATCACCCCATCTTTCCCCACTCTGCACCTTCTCTGCCCAGTTCTGCCTATTGCTGCTGCTGCTACCCAGGAGCAGGTCTCCATGGTGACAACACCCCCCTCCATCCATTCCTGCATCCTCCTCCCTTCAGCCTAAGCGACGTGCCCTTTGTCCAATCAACAGCCTGGCCTGGGTGGGAGGGCTTTTCTCTCCATCAATTTCCCTGCTATCCAGAGAGCAAGGATCTGGGGGGGGGGGAGAGAAAAACCCATCCTCCTTTCCCTCCCATTTCTCTCTCCCCCCTTTTTCTCTCCTTCCTTCCTTCTTTCTATTGGGCTTTTACGTTTTTTTCCTCCTTCACCTCTTTCCCCATCCCTCCCTCTGTTCCCCCCCTCTGCTTTTTTCCATTCCCTCCCCCCCTCCCCATCTGAGATCACCTATTGTTGCAATCTCGGTCTCTCCCCCCCCCATCCTTCTCTCCAGTTTTGCATCAGCCACCTTTGATGTCTGCCCCCTCCCCATATTATTTATTATCTTATTTCCCCACCCCTCTCCTTCCTCGGGGCAATGCCGGAAGATGCCAGGGAATGAGATCCAGGTAGCATCCAGCCGAGGGGTCGCCCATCGTTTGAAGGATGCGGGTGACACGGTGTGTCGGATACCATTGTTCTCCGCGTCTTCTGCTCCATCCCGTCGTTTCTGGTGACTGAAATCCACCCTGACTCTCCTTTTCCTTGCTTTGGTGGGTGGCCGTCCCCCCTCCCCACGAGCCCTGCACCTGCGTCTCGGTCCCTCTCCCCGCCTCCCTCCCCTCCTTCCCCATCCATGATTCCAGACTCCCCCTAAGATGCTAAGACCAGGCCCCTTCCTTCTTCTGGCTGCGTCCATGTCGTATTTCAACCCAGAGAAAGCTTTGGCAGCGCCTTCGGAAAACGGTGAGTCTTGGCAGGTTGCGTGGTCTCCCGTCTGCCCGTGGACAACCATCACTCTGCCTTCTCTCATCCGCCAACCTCGCCTCCATCTGTGACCACCTGTTTGTATATGTGTGGGTTACCTGCCCAAACCTGACACCTTCCATCACTTTTATGTTCATGGTGGGTACGGTGGTAGACCTGAGGGTGGGGTGGGGGTTTCTTTCCAGACAAGACATTAGTGACAGCATCTGGGCTATAAATTCCCTTCTCAAGGGAGGGCTGGGATTCCTGTACAGAGCAAATTAATCATTGCTGGCTTTCGTCAGATGTGTGAGCCAGCAGCCAGGGTTGCAGGTTGATGGGTTGGGGGGGGGGGGTTATGACTATTCCCTCTGCGGGGTTAGGAACTGGGGAATCCTGAAAGCCAAAGGGGAAACCAAAAATAGAAGTTTGGGGAGGTATTTCTGTACATGGTACAGTCTACAATTAGCACATGAACGCAGATCTATGGAGTTAGTGTTTGTGTCTGAAGAAAGCCAGGTGTGCATGTATGTGCGCGTGTGTGTGAGGTGGGCGTGGGGGAGGTCGGTGGCATCCAGAATATAGTATGAAACCGTGTTTAGTCTGACAGCCATCTGTGGAGAGTGGCATGACTCAAGTTTGATATGCCTTTGCAGAAGGCTTGGTGGGAGAATTTTGTGGGTATGTTTTAGAGGGTATTATATGGCCTTGTGAAAGGCTTGAGGCCAGTGTGTGAGGTGGAGAAGAGAGTGGCTTAATGGGGTGGGTGGGGGGAAAGTGGGTGGGGGGGAGGGGGGGGGAGCTGGGCCAAAATAAGAACGAAGGTATGAGCATGTATATGTCTCTGTGCGCGTGCAGAGAAAAGTAGATGTTAGCATGCATATGAGTGGGGATGCATGTATACATGTTGATGGGAACAAACAAGTAAAAGAAAGTGACATGACCTCATCTGCGAGACACAGCACTGAAAAATGTGAGTTCGAATCTCGCTTCACTTTGCACTTCCTGGGCAGTTGTGCTAAGCAGCATCTTTGAAGAAGAGTGATTAACACTTGGAATTCACTGCCACAGGAAGTAGTGGCGGCTACAAGCATGGACAGCTTCAAAAGGGAATTAGATAAGCATATGGAGCAGAGGTCCATCAGTGGCTATTAGCCACAAGGTATAGATAGGGGCTCTGGGGCAAGTGATGCTCTGTCTTCTTGGTGCTTGGGGGTGGGGGTCAACAGTGGGAGGGCTTCTAATGTCCTGGCCCCACTGGTGGACCTCCTGATAGCAGTGGTATTTCTGGCCACTGTGTGACACAGAGTGTTGGACTGGATGGGCCTTTGGCCTGATCCAACATTGGCATCTGTTATGTTCTTATGTTCTTTTGAGGCCTCGTTTTCCATCTGTAAAATGGGGACAAGAAAGGTCTAACCACTAAGTCTTAGCTGTGTGCTTGTGTGCATGAGTCGAGGACTGGGAATCCCTTTGCTTTTTGAAAAAGCTGTGTAAATAATCACAAATGCCGGTTCCTCCCAGCATCCTTGGATTAGGAGAACTGCCAACTGCCAAATATGTCACAAAGCCTGTCTCATCCCCGTCTCCATTGAATTAAACCAGGGCAAACCAATTTTGGACAAAGTAGCTTATGAATCTTTTTCATTGTTAGCTGGAGGCTTCAGGACCCACGGTCGTTATCCCAAATGTTTGCACAGCTGGAAAGTTATCCCCGAAAATATGATCAAAGCTATCTCGTTTGTCTCTTGATCTCCATTACATGCAGTCCTTCGAAAATGTTTTTTCTTCTTTCGTTCCCTTTTCTCTCTGTGTTAACGTGAGTCTATGGTCTGGCCTTGGCTTATTTGATCCAGTGTCAACGTGTGGCCTGCTGTAGGGTTGCCAGGTCCCCTCTGGCCACCGGTGGGGGATTGGGGGGGGGTTAAGGTTGCCAGATCCAGACTGGGAAACTTGTGGTGATTTGGGGATGGTGCCTGGGGAGGAGAGGGACCCAAGTGGGCTACAGTGCCATAAACAGAGATGCCAGCCTCCAATTGGGACCTGGGGATCCCCCGGAATTACAGCTCATCTCCAAACTACAAAGACCAGTTCCCTTGGAAGAAATGGCTGATTTGGAGGGTGGACTCTATGGTATTGTACCTCACTGAGGTTCCTGTACTCTCCAGGCTCCATCCCCAAATCTCCAGGAGTCCCCAAACCTGGAGCTGGCAACTCTACCCGTCCATCCCCTGCCGGTGGCCAAAGGGGACCTGGCAACCCTAGCCATAAAGCCCAACCTCCAAAACTTGCTTTTTCTCCAGGGGAGCTGATCTCTGTAGTCTGGACATCAGCTGTAATTCCAGGGGATCCCCAGGTCCCACCTGGAGGGTGGCAACCCTACTAGGCATGCAGAGACTCCACAGATTTCTGTCTGCTATTGGCTTACCTGCTCTGATGTCAGGGAGAGGAGGCAGTCTTGCAAACGTTCCAGTGGGTGTGCTAATTGGGGCCACTTGGCTTGTCAGAAGAAGCTGAGGTTATGGTGTCCAAGGGGAGAAAGCAGAATTGTGTGACAGAACTGGGGTGGCCCTTTCCTCTTCTTCCCTAGCGAACAGTCTACTGGCTCCCATGGACTATTTCCCCAAGCCTCTCTTTGGGTCAAAAAAGATGTGGCTACTAGCCATGGTGACTGAACCTCTACATTCAGAGGCACTAATCCTCTGAATCCCATGAGCCAGGAGGCAACATCAGGGGAAGGCCTCGGCCTCTATGCCCTGTTGTTGGCCGTCGAGAGGAACTGGTTTGGCCACTGTGTGAGATGGGATACTGGACTAGATGGACCACTGGTCTGATCCAGCTGGGCTCTTTGTATGATCTTATGTGACCAAAAGATATCGACACTCTTTGTGTTTTAGATATAAATGATAAGGTTGTGCTACTCCAGTTAGGACAATGCTTGCCCAGGAAGGGGAGCAGGGTTTTTAGGGATACCAGCCTCCAAGTGGGACCTGGGGATCCCCTGGAATCACAGTTCCTCTCTAGACTACAGAGATCAGTTCTCCTGGAAAAAAATGGATGCTTTGGAGGGTGAAATCCATTGGCATTGTACCCCCCATTGAGGTCCCTGAGTCCCCCAGGCGCCATTCCCAAATATCCAGGAATTCCTCAACCTGGATCTGGCTCCCATGGCTTTGTTTCTGGAGGAACGTGCTGGAATGGAGTTCCGGAACCTCTTCGGCAAAATTCTTTTAAAAATGTTTAAAAGTTCATGAGTTTTCAGTACACAGACTGAAAACGTCATTTCCCTCTTGAGGGTTCTGGCACCACTCTTCCAAAAGAAAAAAAGAGGGGGGAAAGCCCTGCTGGCAACCCTACCCCCCCCCATTCCTTCTCGGAGGCCAGGGGGAGTCCCACATGGGTTTTCTTATGGAAACAATTTTTCAAGTCTTTTCTAGGGTTGCCAGCCTCCAGGTGGGGCCTGGGGATCTCCCGCATTTACAACTGATCTCCAACTGACACAGATCAGCTCGCCTGGAGAAAATGGCTCCTTTGAAGGATCCACTATATGACATTGTACCATGCTGAGGCCCCTCCCCTCCCCAAGCCCCACCCTCTCCTGGCTCCACCCCCAAAGTCTCCAGGTATTTTCCAACCCAGACCTGGCAACCCTAGTCTTCCCCCCCTTTAAAGTACTAATAATTTAACAGGGAGTAGCGATTAATGAAACTGGGCAGGGATCGGAGGGTTAAATCCCTTCTCCCTTTTGTGTGGCCCCAGTCTAAATGGGGGTCCTGCACATCTGTTATTGCCAGCATAAAGCTGAATATCTTCTTCACCGTGTCTGTTTTGGCCCCTGGGTGACCTGCTCATCTTCTTCTGTTCACATTTTTTTTTAACATTACCTGCGTGGAGGCATACCACTGGAACTAAAAATCCATATGAGTTTCCAGGAAAGATCTGATCGCGAGACCCACTAAAGAATTTCCTCATAGATCTTTCCTGGAAAATCTAAGGAGATTTCAGTTTCTGGCATTACTTTTTCCCCATGTAGCATTCCTCCATTGGAATCACCCCAAAAATAATCCCAAAGAGGGAGATTTAACATCAGGTCAGCGTTCCGTGCGCTTTGGTGTTTAGTCATGCCGGCCACATGACCATGGAAATGTCTTCGGACAGCGCTGGCTCTTCTCCTTTGAAACGGAGATGAGCACTGCAACCCTAGAGTCGGACTCGACTGGCTTTCGAGCAAGGGAACCTTTACCTTTACCTTTTACTGGTTCTTAGAGAGGTTGCCAAGTGACACCCCAGAGTCTGAGACAAACAGAATTTGTGACTTACAGACTTAAACTGTTTCAACAGTCATTCCCTGTTCCTATAGGACTCTGGGAATTGTAGGGGTGGATGGAGCAAGTAGAATTCACAGTGCTTTTACCAAACTACAGGTCCATGGATGTCTTTTGGGGAAACATATCAATCAGTTCTTGCATCAGGTCAAGTGGACCATGAAAGTTTATGTTAGAATAAAAACATGTTAGTTTTTAAGATGCTGCGATATTGGATGAGGGTGGTGTGTGGGACAGATACAGGATTTTAAAATGGGGTGAAAGAAAAATGTTCAACTGTAGATGGATGAATTAAATGGGAAGAAAGGAATGTGTGTGGAGGAGGCTATAGGTAAGTGGGTGTTAAAGACAGAAGGTGTTTGTGGAGCAGGAGAGAGGGAGAAATGTTTGTCAGGATGATTAGATGGATGGATTTGTGCCATTGGCTTAGCTGCTCTGATGTCACAGATAGTATAGGCAGCCTTGGCTGAAAGTACATAGAGAAGAATGTGACCCACAAACAGAAGGGTGGAGGAAGGTTTATTTATATTTTGTTTATAACACTTACATCCTGCCTTTCTACCCAATCAGGGCCACCAAACTGGGATTAGAAATCAGAAAAGCTGGAACAAAGAGTGGTTCAGGACTGGCATCTGGACTGAACAGTGCATATGTGTTGAAATTTCCAAGGCCTTTGTACATCTTGGGATTTAAGGATGCATGCCCCCCAAATCTGCCTTCCACCCCTTAATGCCTGCTGTATTGTGACCAGGTTGAAGGATCTCACAGGTAACTGTTGTTTCTGAAGAATTCCCACTCTTCTTCTGTCTCTTGGCTTTTCCCAGATGGTTTATCTCAGGGCCGGAGTCCCCTGGCCCCTCCGTACGCTGTGGTCTTGATCTCCTGCTCAGGCTTGCTGGCATTTATCTTCCTCCTCCTCACCTGCCTGTGCTGTAAGCGTGGTGATGTGGGCTTCAAGGTAAGCCATGCTGGCCTGGGATGACAGGGGTGGGTGGGAATTATATATTTTCTGAGGTGGCCTCGGGAAGGTGGTTCCTTTTTGTTTTGTTTGATGCTGGCTAATAAAAGGAATAATGAGTTGCATTTTTGTTTACTAAGTGGAACTGTACTCCCTGGCATTCTGGAAGGTATTATTCCAAAGCTTGTGGCTAGCCTCAGGATCCCACGCTCAACCTGAGCAAAGTAATTGGGAAGCGTTGAGCCCTCAAATGGCAGGGTAGGCTGTATGTAGTATAAACATACATCCAGCCATGTGTGAACGTGACCTCAGTCTCCCTTATGGCCTCAGACCCTACTTTTTGTGACATCCTTACAACCACGTTCTGTCCGCTTGGTAGGAATTTGAGAACCCTGATGGAGAGGAATATTCTGGAGAGTACACACCACCAGCTGAGGAGACCTCCTCCTCCCAGTCTATCCCAGATGTCTATATTTTGCCTCTCTCTGAGGTCTCACTCCCATCTTCCAACCAACAGATGCCCAAGACTGGTAAGATTTCTTGTGTGTGTGTGGGGGGGGGGGGCGTCAGTATTTTTGTCTTTCCTTATCTTGTTCTGCACACCCTGCCTTGCTTCACCCCGAGCTTCTGCCTGACAGGATTCTTTCTTGCCCTCCTCTGCTTGTCACAGCTTTTCATCCTGTGTGTTTTCCTTCCTGATAGGGCAGCCTCAGTTTCTCCTTCATGCTGTTCCTTTCCTATTGTGTGCCTAGCATGACTCATCCTTGGCCTTGCTAACCTCCAGGTGGGGCCTGGAGATCTCTCAGAATTACAACTGACCACCAGACTAAAGTGATCAGTTCCCCTGGAGAAAATGGCTCCCTTGGATGATGGATTCTATGCTATTATACTCTGTTGAAATCTCTCCCCTCCCCAAACCCTCCCCTCCCAGGCCCAATCTCCAGGAATTTCCCAAGCCAGAGATGGCAACCCTGCACCCTCCTCTCCTGTTTCCTCTTCTCCTCTAGCCTTTGCGTCCTAGCTGAGGAAACTTTGTTAGTGAGTGATGAAGATTTCCCTCATGGGCCCTTGGAAAGCATAAAGTAGCCAGTGGTCATAAGGAGCTCTAGAAATGGGGTTCTAGGTTATTAATTGGGGTGAATAGTCAGGTTCTTGGTTTCACATGGGATATTGGTGTGAAATCTCTGACTGTAGCCAGTCTTGCAAGGTGGGAAACTAAGTTCTACCTTCAAAATGGTATAGCTAAACTCCACATTTCTTCTTCTCCTTTCAGCCCTTTAACAGACTATTTTCTTTTTGTGGCTGAGCTGTGCAGGGGGAAAGTGGGGTTGTGGGGCAGATATCTGGTAGGAGATTGTCTTTGCCTCCTTGCCTCTACTTCAGCATGACAAAGGGAAGGGAGCAGGTAACGGTGGGCCTCTATTTGCTGCTTCTTCCACAGAAAGGACACCTTTTCACACCTCTGTGTAGAAGCAGCCTTGGTTTCTCGCTTATTTCACCGCACCATTTTCTCCAGTAGCTTTTGGGCTTGGGGCTGGCCTGGAGTCATAATGGACATGGTAGGGAGGCCTCTGGGCCATGTTTCATGTCCTTAGCGATCCTGAACTGGAAAACTTCTCTCATGCTTTCAGATCTGGTGAAGCACCTGGGACTCAGCAGACAACACCTCAGTTATCTGCAGGAGATTGGGAATGGCTGGTTTGGAAAGGTGAGGGAGAGCTTCTTGTGTGACGAGCTGAAGGATGGGCATCCAGATTTTTCTCTCTGCCCACCAGAGTTGGATTTATCCAAAACCTGATTGGCTCTGAGCAAAGTAGGGGAATATGGAAAGCCCACATCATATTCTTACGATCTCCTTCTGTTTCACAGGTTATTCTGGGTGAAATATTCTCGGATTTCACTCCCGCACAGGTGGTGGTGAAAGAATTACGGGTGAGCGCTGGGCCGCTGGAACAGAGGAAATTCTTGTCAGAGGCCCAGCCATATCGGTAAGGAGTGGGAGAAATGGAAATGAGAAAGCATGAACATCTGCCCCCACCTCAGACGTGGTGGCAAAGGAGGCCTCTCTGAATAATTGATAGTTTTCCTTATAGCTTCCTCTTCTGTATCATAATCTTCAAGCACACATGATCTTTTCCAGGGCTTTCTTTTCTTCCTTTTTTTGAAAAAGAGGTGCCAGAACTCTCAAGACAGAAATGGAAGTTTTCAGTCCCCATACTGAAAACTCATGAACCTTAAACATTTTAAAAATAATTTTGTTGAAGAGATTCTGGAACCCCATTCCGGCATGTTCCCCCAGAAAGAAGGCCCTGATTTCACTGCAACAAATTCCAGAAGGGTAACTATTTTAGTTTGCTGCAGCACAGATAGAACAGAGTCTTGTGGCACCTTAAGAATTAATGAGAGGCCACTGCATCCTTGAACCACTGATGACATGCTTCTGGCAGCTGAGGGAGTACAGCCTGAAGCCCATACATGTTTATGTCAAACTCAAACTGTTTGTCTGTATCTGAGGAAGTGTGCTTGTACATGAAAGCTTACACCCTGAATAAAACTTTGTGAGTCTTAAAGGTGCCACTGGACTCAAACTTTGTTCAGACCAACACGGCTACCCCACCTGAATCTGTTAGTCTTAGGGTTGCCAAGTCATGTGTTGCTCCACAGCGGGGGACTCCCGGCTGGTGTATGGAGCGCGCTGGGGGCGGGGCCACGACCATAGAGTTTTCCCTCGGATGACCGTGGCCCCGCCCCCAGCATGCCCGGTGTGCCCGCGCCACTTCAGGGTGACGCGCACGTTGGGGTGGGGCTCCCCCCGGGGCCCGATCTGCCCGCGGCGGGGAACGGGCCTCTGGGGCGGGGGTGTCCCCGCCCCCTAACCCCGCCCTCTCCTGGCTCCACCCCCAAAGTCTCCAGGTATTTTCCAAACCAGATTTGGCAACCCTAGGGACTTGGCAAGCCTAGTTAGTCTTTAAATTACCACAAGACTCCTTTTTAAAAACAAACAAAGGAACAAATACTGTTTAACATTTATTATGCTATGGCTGGGTACTAAGATTGTGTCTGTTTTGCCGGCAGAAAAACTGATTTCTTTCGCAACGATATTTAAAGAGAGAGGGAGAGAGGAGAAGCAGCAGGCAGAGTAACTTCTCTCCCCTCACTCGGGCCCCAGCAATTTTGCAAAACTTTCATTTTATTTATCAGTATTTCCTTTTGTCAGGGCCATGGTAGCTCAGAGGTTAAGACACTGAGCTGCAGACTGGAAGGTCTGTAGTTCAGCAGTTCGAGACCCTAGTGCCGCGTGACGGAGTGAGCTCCCATCTCTGGCCCCAGCTCCTGCCAACCTAACAGTTCAAAAGCAAGAAATTGCAGGTAGATAAATAGGTACCACTTTGGTGGGAAGGTGACAGCATTCCGAGTGCCTCGGTGTTTAGTCATGCTGGCCACATGGCCACAGAGAAGTCTCCAGACAGTGCTGGCTCTTCGGCTTGGAAATGGAGATGAGCACTGCCCCCTAGAGTCGGTTTCAACAGGCTTTCAAGGAAGGGAAACCTTTACCTTTACCTATTTCCTTTTTCACTGGTTGCATATTCACCATAGGGTTCCCAACCTCTAGGTGAGGCCTGGAGATCTCCCAGAATTAAAACTCCTCTCCAGATGACAGAGATCAGTTCCCCTGGATAAAAATGTCTGCTTTGGAGGATGGACTCTGTGAAATTATACTCTGCTGAGGTCCATTCTTGCCCCTAACCCAATCCGCTCCAGGGTCTATCTCAATATATCCAGGAATCTCCCAACTTGTAGTTGGCAGCCGTAACCCAGCTGAAGTGCTGGGTCCATTTATCCATCCAAGATTTATATTGTAAAAGAAAAGGGTGGGAAAACAGAGCTGTTGCTCTAATCTGTAACATGTGGTAGAGGCCTACAAGAATCTTTGTACAAGGAAGAAATAAAGTTAGGGTGTACTGTGGGTGATCGTACAAAGACACAAGTCCTAAAAGGTAACCCCCGTTTGCCAGGAAGAAGGGAAGTGGCTGAGAGTGACACAAACCAACTTGAAATGAAGACGTAACAAGCCTTTTTTTCTTCTTCTTTTCTGCACTTTCCAACCCTCTGTCCGTCTGTCCCTTG
Organism: Gekko japonicus; assembly: GCF_001447785.1. Classification (NCBI taxonomy): domain Eukaryota; kingdom Metazoa; phylum Chordata; class Lepidosauria; order Squamata; family Gekkonidae; genus Gekko; species Gekko japonicus. The sequence continues at coordinate 1,271,486 of NW_015168053.1, forward strand.
CCTTCAAGAAGCCTCCAACACCCAAACATCCTGCAATGCCTTGGCCTGTGTACGGAGACCATCCCCTTCCTGCTTATCATGGAATTCTGTCAACTGGTGAGTAAACAAACAAACAAACAAAAGCCCAAATGAATTTGAGCTGGGAAAACCTATCTCAATCCAGTTCTTTGGTTTCAGATTTGTTTTGGGAAATTATATCGTCCCGTAGCCTCTGTCCCTCACTCAGACATCAGCTTTGCAGGTGGCTACTTGACACCTTACGGCTCAGCTGTACAAGATGTTGGCTATCAGTCACTGGATCTCCAGTGTCATTACTGTTCTTCAAAAGCAGCAGGTAGTGGGCAATTTGGATCAGTGCCACGGCATAGGAAAGGGGCAGGGCAGCCAGCCTCCGAGTGGGGACTGGGGATCTTTTCCCCCTTGCAGTTTATGTTCCCCAACGGTCCTTGGATGGTTTGCCCAAGGAGGAAGCTCTAAACCTTCCTTTAGGTGAGATTATCGGCAGCTTCAGAGCCTGAAATATTTGGGGAGGGGAGCCAGTTCACAAGACTGTTTGGACATGGCCAGGTGTGCGGTCCCATGAAGGAGAATCCTTGAGTACAAGGAGAAAACATCATCCAGGGTTTCATTGCCAAGCTTCTAGAATTGGTTGATTACATTTATTTCAAATTAGGGGCTATCAGGAACTTTGGAGAGGGGTACTGGAATAATATCCCCCACCCCACCCCGCAATCCATGGTATTATAGCATGAGATTGTTGGAGGCTGGGGCAGTCAACTGTGAACTCTGAAGTACTGTGTGTGCGCATGTGTGTATGGACTATTCTATATAGCAGAGTTTGGGGGAAGTTTTGACCAGGGCATTACGAAGGCATAACCATTGGTACTCTCATTTTTGTGTTTTCCCCTTTAAAATACCATATTTTTTCACCCACCTGGGCACTCCAGGTATGCCAAAGTCGTACTCTTCTCCTTGTATTACCCCCTTGTGCTGCTTTATTGGTTGGTGCAGCCCACTCCCTTTGCTATGAAGGAGAATTATTTAACTGCAGGGCCAGTTTGGTGTAGTGGTTAAGTGTGTGGACTCTAATCTGGGAGAACCGGGTTTGATTCCCCACGCCTCCACTTGCAGCTGCTGGATGACCTTGGGCAAGCCACAGTTCTGTCAGAGCTGTCCTTGAAAGAGAAGTTTCTGTCAGAGTTCTCTCAGCCCCACCTCCCTCACAGGGTGTCTGTTGTGGGGAGGGGAAGGGAAAGGAGATTGTAAGCCGCTCTGAGACTCCAAGTGAAGGGTGGGGTATAAATCCAATTCCTCCTCCTCCTCCTGTTATCACTGTTATTGTGCTGTGTAGAAACCATAACATGCTAAATTTTTGAATGATCTGGCAGCTTTGCATTAGTTTTGCTAGCTTCTTCCAATTCCTCCACCCCCTTGCCCCTCCAGGGAGATCTGAAACGCTACCTTCGAGCCCAGCGCAAAGCAGATGGGATGACCCCTGACCTGCTCACCCGTGACCTCAGCACACTACAGCGCATGGCCTATGAGATCACGCTAGGAGTGCTGCACCTGCATAAAAACAACTACATCCACAGGTAGGGACGGAGGCTGGAAAGCAAGTCTCTTGGGTTCTTTAGGAAGAAAGTCTGGAAGCTCATGAGGATTTAGGATCATAAGAACATAAGAACATAAAAGACGCCAATGTTGGATCAGGCCAAAGGCCCATCAAGTCCAACACTCTGTATCACACGGTGGCCAGAAATACTAGTGCCATCAGGAGGTCCACCAGTGGGGCCAGGACATTAGAAGCCCTCCCACTGTTGACCCCCCCAAGCACCAAGAAGACAGAGCATCACCTGCCCCAGAGTCCCTATCTATACCTTGTGGCTAATAGCCACTGATGGACCTCTGCTCCATATGCTTATCTAATTCCCTTTTGAAGCCATCCATGCTTGTAGCCGCCACCACTTCCGCACACATGAAGCTGCCTTATACTAAATCAGACCATTCATCAAGATCAGCATCATCTGCTCAGACCAGGAGCAGTTCTCCAAGGTTTCAGGTAGAGATCTTTCACATTATCAACTCCCTGGTCCTTTTAACTGGAGATGCCGGGGGTTGGACCTGGGACCTTCTGCCTGCAAAGCAGAGGCTTTTCCACTGAGCCACAGCCCCTCCAGAATTCCTGGCATCCCCAGGAAGAAATCATGATCATGATGGCTTAGAATATGACGCCTTGGTTCTCTGACAGGCAGACTAAGCTAAATTGGTCATAGCTTGTGGTATGAACAGGTAACAGAAGCTGAACACATGAAACTGCCCTATACCTAATCAGACCATCAGTCCACCAATGTCATTATCGTCTCCTTAGAGAGGCAGCCACTCTCCAGGGTCTCAGGTGGAGGTCTTTTACATCACCTACTACCTGATCCTTTCACTGGAGATGCTGGGGATTGAACCTGGGGCCTTCTGGATGCCAAGCAGATGCTGTACCACTGAGCCACGGCCCCATCCCCTTGAAGAGGGATGTCTGACTAGAGTCTCTCAAGTAGTAGGGAGCAGTGTTCCCTCTAAGCTGAGTTAGTGTGAGCTAGCTCACAGTTTTTTAACCTCCGGCTCACACATTTTTGTCTCAGCTCAGGAAGGAGGGCTCCGGAGCAGACTAATTTATGCAGTAGCCAAATTGCTCGCTCACAACTTTAATGCCAGAAGCTCACAAAGTGGAATTTTTGTTCACAAGAGCCCACAGCTTAGAGGGAACATTGGTAGGGAGGTGTAATTCCAAAACTGATTCTCAGTTCTCCAGGGGAAGAGAATGTTTTCTCTGTTGTTCCTTGTTCATTGAAGTGTTGTTGTTATTTCAAACAAGGAAAGTGTGTACAAGAGAGGGCCTGTCCTCCATTTCCCCTTCTGCCCATGTTAAATGTCTCCAAGTATCACTTATGGGGGGGATTTTTGTCCCTCTGCAGTGATCTGGCGCTTCGGAACTGCTTGCTGACCTCAGACCTCACAGTGCGGGTTGGTGACTACGGCCTCTCACACAACAACTACAAGGTGAGGGGGTGGGCTGGCTGTTCCAGCTAGGCAGTTCTGGGTGGTTTTCGTAGGAGCTTCAGGAAGCTGGACTGCGTGAGCCAACTTCGGTACAAGTAGCGCTTACGCACTGTGATCGCCGCGACCAAATGGCCTACATTTGCTGGTTTATTCTGCTTCCAAGATGAAAGCACGTCAAAGTATCTAGAATTGTTTAGCAAGGTTGAAATGATTGGACAGGCCAGAGGACAAATACTGGGAACAGGTGCATTGTAGGTAAGGTGTGTGTATGTGTGGACAGGAAACTGTGCAGGGCTTTGAAGTCACACCCGCATCACTAGACTATTTAGTACCAATGGTGTACATGTTGCCTGCCTGTCTCCTGAAATGTCTCCAGACCCTGGCTGGGCATGTTCAAGCAGTGCTCACAACCGTGAGTACTAAGGCTGAATTATATGTTACGCCAGAGAGCTGTCAGTGAGACTGCACTCCTAAGAGCACTTCTGGGGACTAAGCCCCACTGAATAAAATGGTTATGACTTCTGAGTAGACCTGCTTAGGTTTGCACTATGAATGTCTTGATGTTTTGTTTTGTTTTTATTAAGCTGTAGCCATGAGGGAAAGGGTTGCAAGGGGAGGTGGTTGAGTATTTATTCCTTCCCTGATGCCATTTCCCCAGTAAGAATCACACCCTTATTTAGCTGTTTGTATTGTGAGGGGAAAAAATTGTATTTTGAGCTACGGTGGCTCAAGTGGTTAAGACGCTGAACTGCAGGCTGTGGAAGGTTGGTAGTTCAGCAGTTCGAGACCTGAGTGTGCCGCATGACGGAGTGAGCTCCCGTCTCTAGTTCCAGCTCCTGCCAACCTAGCAGTTTGAAAGCAAGAAATTGCAAGTAGATAAATAGGTACCACTTCGGTGGGAAGGTAACAGCGTTCTGTGCACCTTGGTGTTTAGTCATGCCGGCCACGTGACCACGGAAACGTCTTCGGACAGCGCTGGCTCTTCGGCTTTGAAACGGAGATGAGCACCGCAACCCTAGAGTCGGATTCGACTGGCTTTCGAGCAAGGGAACCTTTACCTTTACCTATTGTGAGGGGGAAAATTTGTATAGGAAAGAAAAATATCGTTTTAAAAAAAATCTCTAGATTCTGAGTTCCTGACCAGGGAACACTCTACTTGGCACATTCCACCTTTCCATGTCTGCTGGATGTCCTGTGTTATTGTCCGTATTGACCTATTCCATGTAATCCACTTTCAGTCCCATCGAGAAAAATTGACGTAAATAAAATAAATAGAAGTGCTTAGCCTTAAACTGAAGTAAAAATGGGTACAGACTGGTGTAACTCTACACAGGGCTGCACAGTTAGGTAGCGTACAAGCAAGTTTGAACTGAATGATGTTCAGTCCCAGTGTGTGTGTGTGGGGTTGTGTGTGTGTGTGTCTACCACATGTAGATTATCCATCCCAAAATGAACCAGCAGATTTCCTTGCTCTGTGCTTCTCAATGCCGGAGGGCCAGGCTGGTGTTTCCCTCAGGCAGTGCCCTCTGAAAGTGCCTCTGGTTGGAGGAGGGGCAGCCACTGAGCCATACCTCCTTGGAAGCCGCGGTCCCCTTGACCAATCAGGGGACCAGGTGGAGAACAACACCGCTTCCCTCACCAACGCCAGTGATGAATTCCACAGGGGTACCTGCATTGCCGCAAAATCAATAAAAAGAGTCTGCTGATGCCTTAAAGACAAACACATTTAGGGTGGAATAAACATTCCTACGCCAGAACTCAATTTGTCAGATACGAGCTGACGTTCATCAGACGTGGCACCTGGCAGAGTGAGCGCCGGTAAATGAAGATTTATTTCACCATCAGGGTGTTGATCTTTACGGTGCCACTAGATTGTGAGCTGTGCTGATGCCAGAGGTAATTCTGGCTGTCTCCGGTCTTGACGGTCGCAGTGAGGCAAAGAGCGAAACACCCCCCCGCCGCCGCCTCTGTACCAGCCTGGGATCACAGCAGGTAGCACGTACGGCATCACTCCGCAGGAGGACGTCGACTTCAGCTCTGCTCCAGCATCGATTCTTATTTTTGTTTTGCAGGAAGACTATTATATCACCCCTGACCGGCTCTGGATCCCCCTGCGCTGGGTCGCCCCAGAGTTGCTGGACGAGATGCACGGCAACCTCATTGTGGTGGATCAGACCAAGGAGAGCAACGTCTGGTAGGTCTAGGGTTCCCAGCGCTAGGTTGGGGAGTGTCTGGAGATTTGGGGGGTGGAGCCTGGAGAGGGCGGGGCTTGGGGAGGGACCTCAGCAGGGTACAGTGCCACACAGTCCATCTTCCATGGCAGCCATTTTGTCCAGATAGGGTTGCCAACGCCAAGTTGGGAAATTCGTGGAGATTTTTTTGGGGGGGGCTAGGGAGGGCAGGGTTGGGGGAGGGGAGGGACTTCAGTGGGTATAGCGCCATACAGTCCACCTCCAAAGCGACCATTTTCTCCAGGGGAACTGATCCCTGTCACCCAGCGATCAGTTCTAACCAGTGTTCCCTCTAAGCTGAGTTAGTGTGAGCTAGCTCACAGTTTTTTTAGCGTCCGGCTCACCCATTTTTTGTCCTCGCTCAGGAAGGGATGGCTCCAGAGCAGACTAATTTATGCAGCAGCCAAATCACTCGCTCACAGCTTTAATGCCAGTAGCTCAGAAAGTAGAATTTGTGCTCACAGGACTCCACAACTTAGAGGGAACATTGGTTCTAACCCCAGGAGAACGCCAGCCACCACCTGGAGGTTGGGAACCTTATATCCAGAGAGAGTGCTCTCTGTTGTCTGGAGTTCCATTGTAATACCAGGAGATCTCCAGGGCCCACCTGGAGGCTGGCACCAATGCTAGGTAGGTCCCTGTGGATGGGGGCCTCATTTGGAATTCTCACAACCTGGGCAGCTGGGCTGAGGGGGGAAGCCAATGTGGCGTTAAGATTCGCACCTTCTAGCTTGGATTTGCTTGCCAGAGTTAATATTTCAATCTAATTTGAATTTTTAAACAGCATCCTTCGTTTAATGACAATATAGCACCATCAAAGTGTGCATCACTTGGGGTCCTTGCCCCAGGGAGTTTACAGTCTCATGTCTGACCTGGCAGAGAGAGCAGAGGAAGGGGAGAGAGGTGAAGGTGGGCCTGAACAGGGGAGGAATGGGTGTCCATTCCACTTACAGGTGCTCAGGTTTTGTTTCACTCAAAACAGGTTGTGCCAAAGGTTCCAGGGAAAGAAATACATATTTATCTTATAACTGTATTGCCATTACAGTATTTGCATACTGCCTTCCAAGGGTGTTTATACCGTAGGTGCAAAAGAATCATGTAAACGCTTTTGGGTTTAAGGTTTTGCATAAAGGAAAACAGGGTATATAAAGGGCAGGACAACTTGATACTTAATCTTCTCTTGTGTAATAATCTATTAAGATTTCAATATTTGAATTTTTTGAAAGTTCAGCATCAAATGGGTTGAGCTCGGATGCTGCCGCCCATTTCCGCACAGCCCTGCCTCAGAGGCTCCTGCAGGGGACACTCTCCTGCGCAGTGCAGAGGCATCTGTGCCCACTTTGTTATTGCGCTGGGGGGAGCTGTGGCTCATTCTGCATCCCTTTTTCCCTCCATTGTTTTATGAAGTCCACGTTGGAACAGAAATTCCCCTCTGCATTGCATGCTGCTTTCACTTCCTTAGATCATCGGGTTTTAGGGTAGCCTCCACACTCCACGTCACTTTCGCTTCCTTTGATCATCAGATTTTATGGTACCTTCTGCATAGATTTATGGCCGTTCGGGGGTGTCTTTGCAGTGGCTGATTTTGCACTAGAGCTGCCTCGATGTTGCGTCGCCGTTTGCCCCGATACTATTGGTCAATTTCACACCCGAAGCTGCGGGGCTGCATTTTGACTCGCGGCTTCGCCCGATTTCCCCCGCAGTTTCGTAATCCTGTTTTTTGAGGATCACGAAACTGCGGACGAAATCGGGCGAAGCCGCGGGTCAAATGCAGCCTCGCGGCTTCGGGTGTGAAATTGACCAATAGTATCGGGGCAAACGGCGGTGCAACATCGAGGCAGCTCTAGTGCGAAATCAGCCAGTCAGTATGGCACTGCTAGGGTTGCCAGGTCTGGGTTGGAAAATACCTGGAACAGGGTAGTTAGTGCATTCCTGTTGCATGATCCCTGCCTGGGCAAGACACTGGCATTAGCATTGATCCTGCAATCATGCCAAATTAAACAAAGTATTTGGGAGTGATGGCCATAGAACCAGTCATTGCATTTCTGAGCTGCCTTGCAGGCTCTGAAGCAACAAGGGAAGAAGTACTGTAAATGAAATAAGTCCATAAACCGCCCGTTAGGTATAGTTCTGTAGGAAGACATTAGGCAACAGAGCTGGGCTTGAGGAATTGGGACCACTGCTGAACACCTTCTGGACAGTTAGGGGAAGAATGTGGTTTCCAATAAAGAAGGAGCCAGAACCAGAGTGTGCCTGAGCCTGCTGCTGGCTGCCGGCTGCTCCCCTTTCCCCTCCGCAACCCCTTCATCTAGCGGCTTCCCCCGTAATGCGGTACTGAAAACGGATGAAGCAGCCCTCCTTGCATGAAACAGTTGTACCTCAACCGATCTCCAGACTACAGAAATCAGTTCTCCAGGAGAAGGTGGCTGCTTTGGGAGGTGGACTCTGTGGCGTTGTACCTTGCTGAGGTCCCTCCCCAAGCTCCATCCCTAAACGTCTAGGGATTTCTGAACCCACAGTTGGCAACCCTATTTGGTACAAAATACTTGAACAAACGATAGCAACAGTATGGGGTTGCCAGGTCCCTTGGACCTGCCTGCAAGGGATGGAGGGCGAACTTACCGGGAGTGTGGAGGAATGCTGGAAATAAACACAATGCTTACAAACGTGACATGCCTACGTGACCCAAAAGTGATGTAGGCACTTTGGGGATGTGAAGGGGAGGGTGATGCTGTGGGTTTGGGGCAAAACTCTATAGCAGAATTAGCTTCTCCCATAGAGTTTTGCCCAAAAACCAGAGCGTCGCCCCCTGACATCCCAATATGCCTATGTCACTTCTGGGTCACATAGGCATGTCGCGTTTAATTTTGGTGTTCTTCCCTGTTTAGGAGGGTAATTCCCCCCTGCCAGCTGGCTGGCCAGTGGCGGAGAGTTGGGGCCCAAAAGCAGGGGACCCCTGCCCCCACTGGGGGGGTGTGTGTCTGGCACCCTTGCCACAGTATTGTAGAATGAGCATTAAGTGATCACTGTTTTCTTAATCTAAGCGTATCGGCTGCAGTCCATCAGTGATCAAGGAAAGGCCCTTTGTAAACACTCCGAGACAGATTCAGATAATCCCGGACTCACACTTTAGTACTAAAAACAGATTCCTGTGCTTCATCTTGGTAAGAAAGGGTGCCATGCATTTCCTGTGGGGCTCAATGGGCAGATATATAGGTCGGGCTCCAAAACCTCTCCCCCATAAAACCAAAAAGTTCTTTTGGGCTATTTAACACCGTGGGGTGGAGTTTATGCTGGGCTAGACTTTTGATTCCCTCCCTCTGTCTCTCTTGTGTTCTTGCCAGGTCGATGGGGGTGACCATCTGGGAGCTTTTTGAGTTTGGCTCCCAGCCGTACCGGCACCTCTCCGATGAGGAGGTGTTAACTTTTGTCGTCAAAGAGCAGCAGATGAAGCTCGCCAAGCCACGCCTTAAGCTTCCCTACTCGGACTACTGGTGAGTCTTGCAACACCAACAACTCTCTCTGTGGGGCAGAGATGGTGAAGCCCAGAAGAGGAGATATCGTCCTCCTGGATTCTCCTCCACTGGAGACATCTGGGATGGTCTCCTGGGCAGTCTGTAGATCCTCTTTTCTTCCCAGGACGTTGTGTGTGCCCTGCATTAAGGTTGCTCTTTTCGGCACCCTGGTTTCTCCTAACGTTCTCCCATTGTTCCTTCCCTCTGTTCCTCCTATTGTTTCTCCGACCACTCACCCGTCTCTCTGCCTCTGCTGTCATTCTGACAGATCTTTGCAATGAGCTCTTTTGCCTTTCCCCGCCCTGTTCTTCTGGGGTCGCTTCAGCCACGCTAGCAGTCTGTGGATTTTCTCACTGGGCTTTGTTATCTTTCAAACTGTCCTTCCAGCAGCTGTCCCGACTCCATTTCTTTTGGCTATCAATGTCCTAAGGGCATGCCTAGACTTAAACTGGTATAACACGTATGCCCTCTCCCCGTGGAATCTTTGGAACTGTAACTTTGTGCAAAGGCCCAGAAACGAACTTCATTTCTCAGGATTCTTGGGGGTGGCGGGACTGTTCTGAGAGCCATAACATCGAGACTGGTATAACGTTGCTGTGTAGATATACCCTTAGAGAGATGCCCTTTCTGCTGTGCTTTCCAAGTGCCAACTCTTTAGTTACAGCTTGTTTTGTGGGCTGCCCCACTTTTTTCAGGTTGTTCCTCCGCTTTCCTGGTATGCTGACCACCTGTTCTCTGTCTGGCAGGCCATTTCCTGAGAATTCTTATCTTTCTGAGAGCTAAACTGCACATGGGCATTTGGGGGCTGTGATTAGGTCTCTCTTTTTCCCCCTCTTTTTTTACATTTAAACAGAAAGGTTTAATGGAGCTGACAAAAGGCAGGCTATCAAAGCATTAATGCACATGGCAGAATTATTAGAGCAATAATACCACTGTAGTTTAAGGAGGAAGAGAACAGCTAATGAATAGAAGCAAACAAGTCAAACTTATATTTTGATCAATATCTCATATTTTAAAGAGTTTTTTATAGTTGTATAAGGATGAGGATTTATTTCACATCACACAGAAGGGCCACTCCTCTCAGTATCCAGTGATCTGGAGACACAGTTGTCCTTAGGTAGATTGCAGTGATGTAGGTCAAATCAGTTCTCCTTGGCTTCTTGTAAATAGGGCAAACATAGAGTTTGGGATCTCGTATTAATTGCAAATATATGCACAACCGGCAGTAGCGTAAAAAGAATCTTTGCTGTAGATTCAGTGAGTTTGTTATTTCGTCTGTCCCACCCAGCTCCATCCAAGTACAATCCATAGATATATACACCTTCAGCAGGGGCCGCTGTGATTTCTTCCCTAACTTGTTTCAGCACTTCATTATGAATCGTGACTGTATCCAAAGCCCACCCTTTGTGCGCTCGAGTCACTTCTTGCCTCATAGCTGTGAGAAAACCTTGAGGTTTAGGTCTCTTGATGTGCAATTTCACCTTAAAAAACAGCCATGAGGGGGCATTGGTGTTACAGCTGTGGTACTAACGTAGGTGTTGGGACTTTATCCTTAATCAAGGCCTCCCCTCTGCTTCTCCTTGATGTTGTCAGGGGATGGGGGTTCTTCACCCTGCCTGGGGCTGCTCCAAGGGAGGGGGAAATGTCGGCATCTGGGGGTGGCAGGAGCGGGGCCGAAGGGCCAGAATGGACCGCACTGGCAGCTGGGATAGCTCCCCGATCCGTTGAGAGCCAGTTGGGTGAAGTGGCTAGGAGTGCAGAATCTAATCTGGGAGAACCGGGTTTGATTCCCCACTCCTCCACATGCAGCTGGTGGTGTGACCTTGGGTCAGTCACGAGTTCTTTCAGCGCAGTCCTCGGAAGA
>NW_015168053.1:1282290-1315553 GCF_001447785.1 Gekko japonicus
CACCTGCTGATGTGACCTTGGGTCAGTCACAAGCTCTGGCACAGCTGTCCTTGAAAAAGAGCCGTTTGTGTCAGAGTTCTCTCAGCCCCACCCATCTCACAGGGTGTCTGTTGTGGGGAGGGGAAGGGAAAGGAGTTTGTAAGCCGCTCTGAGACTCCAAGTGAAGGGCGGGGTATGAATCCAATCTCCTCCTCCTCCTCCTCTTCTTCTTCTTCTTCTTCTTCTTCTTCTTCTTCTTCTTTCTTCTTCTTCTTCTTCTTTCTTCTTCTTCTTCTTCTTCTTCTTCTTCTTCCTTCTTCCTTCTTCCTTCTTCTTCCTTCTTCCTTCTTCTTCCTTCTTCCTTCTTCCTTCTTCCTTCTTCCTTCTTCCTTCTTCCTTCTTCTTCTTCTTCTTCTTCTTCTTCTTCTTCGAGGGGGTGACTCTTGGGAGGTTTGGGGGTGTGTGCCCATCTTGTGCCTTCTTTGAAAGGGCCAGGGCGGCAGTCGAGGGGGACACATTCAGCTGCCTGCTCCAGGCAGTGCAGAATAGGACCTGAAGGGAAGATCAGGCAAGGGTGTCCACAAGCCCCATCCCTTCTCGATCTGAGGGCCAAACTGGATGCCATTTCAGAGACAAATTCAGCCATTTAGAAAAGCTCCTGGGGCGGGCTGTTTCAGTGCTCACGAAGGCGTGGGAGGGGACAAGATATCCCCTTTTCTCACGGCACTGCAGGCCTGATCAGGATTGGTCTGTCACAGAATTTTTAAAAGACTGGATTTGTCTTTAAAATGGCGTTGGAGGCCACATGTAGGAACTGTGGCGGCCGTAACTTCTACTTTGGCCCTGACGCTATGGGACTGGGCTGCAGCACCCAAGGGGCAGAGTCAGTGAAAGTGGACGGGGCCTCACCGTCGCCGTCCCCCAGTCACACAGGTGAAATTACAAGTTAGGAAATATAATCATACAGATCCCCAACAAAGTCTATCACTAATTGATTTCCCACTGCCTAACAAGGTTTTTTTTTTTTTTAAATAATCTATCCTTTGCTGTTCTCTTTATTTCTGATGAACCTCTACATTATCTGTTTTCTTCAGACTGGACAGTGTCTGTGACGTCACTAGTGGAAAGTAGCCCAACTCCTCTCCGTACATCCCATACCACTGATGGTGCATGAAGAAATGCACATGCACACGAAAACTTGTACTCGGAATAAAGCTTTTTTGGTCTTATAAGGTGCCACTAGACTTAAACTTTGTTCTAGTGCAGTCTTAAGTGGAGTTACTAAATTCTAAGCACATTTGCGACAATAGGGTCAGAAGGGCCTAACTCTCCATAGGATCGCACGGTTAGCGTACCATTTTAAATTTAATTTTTTAAAAACTTTTTTTTTACTAAGCTCTTTTAAAAGCCCATTGAGCTCCTCCAGAACAGGAGCTCATCTTGCCTGTTATACAAAAATGAATAGACATGGTGGTGGCAGAAGAATTTCTGTTCCACTCCGTGGTGATGACTCTTGAGAGCACAGGGACGTTTCCTCTGGTTTAAAATGATTCTTTGTGCTCTTCTCTCTGCTGCTACAGGGCTTCCCTCCCAGAAATAAATAAATAAATAGATAGATATATTTTAAAAAAAGAGATATTTAGTGAATTTCATTTTGGCTCTCAAAATTTAGTCAGGTTCTTACTGAGCCCTGGCAGGCTTTCCCCAAGTGGAATCTTCCCTAGATTTTTCTCTCTGGGATCCTTTTTAAGTGGAGATCCCAGGGGTTGAACCCAAACCTGTACATGTGTATATCCTGCACAATGCAGAGCGATGGGTCTTCCCGTTGTCCCCTGGCTGTCCTTTGTGCTGCTGCTGGTCGTCATGTCACAACCCTCTCCTGATGTTTCGTGTTTCTGACAGCGCTTCATGCCTTTTTACTTGTTCCGCTGCTTCAGCGATCCTTCCTTTATGATGACTGTTGGGTTTTCATCTCTCCTTGCCCTTCTGACTGTTTGGCTCCCCACTGGCTTTCGAATCGTTCAGTTTGACGTCCCCCCAACCCGACTGATAGCTCTTGCCTTTGTCCCCTCTTGTTCATGGTCTTCCAGCTTCTTTTGTTTTCCACCTGTTTCCAATCTTTACCAGTTCTTTTAGGGATCGCCGGCATAGCTTCAGCTTCTTGTTCCCTTCTGACTGCCATTCTGAAACTCTTTTCTGTTTGTTTTCAAGGTCCCGGTGTTTCCCCCTCCCTTCTCCCGACTGTTCTTCCAGGCTGTTTCTCCCACCCCAGCTGGTTTTTTTCTCTCTCCTGTTTCTGCCTGTTTTTTCCGACTGTTCCTCTATCCTTCCTCCGTCCCTGCCCTGCTGTAGGTACGAGGTGATGCAGTCCTGTTGGCTGCCGGCTTCCCATCGCCCAACCATGGAAGAGCTACACCTGCAGGTGAGCTACCTGTTGAACGAGCGCTCCAACGCTCAAGCAGAGGAGAGCTTTGAGTGGCGCTGGAGCGCCCTGAAACCCAAGCGCTCCACCTCTCCGCCTCCTGCGTCCTCTTCCTCCGCACGCCACCGGCGCCCTTCGGAAGAGATCTCGGCCTACCCGCTACTGGACGGGTTCCATGGTGGTGACATGGATGACATTCTGACAGTGACGGAAAGCAGTGGGGGGCTGAACTTTGAATACATGTGGGAGAAGGCCCGTCTGGGAAGATGGAAGGGGCCCGCCTCGGCACCGCCGGAGTACCCCTCCAGCAACGGCGGGCTAGCGGTTCCCGGGAGCAATCCTTTCTACGAACAAGTGTCCCAGCGCGGGCACAGCCTGGAGACTCCCAGCGTGGTGCCGGTCATCAGTGCCCGCAGCCCCTCGGTCAGCAGCGAGTATTACATTCGCCTGGAGGACCACGGCGGCGGCGAGGGGCCGGTTTGCGCCCCCAGTCCCGGCTCCCCACCCCAGCCCCTCTTCCCCTCCGATTGGGACTGCCGCAGCGCCCCCTATCGGCCACAGGAGCAGTCCAGCACCAACCCCTTCTTGGCCGGTGGCAGCGGTGACAGCAACCCCTTCCGCGTGGACGGCGAGATCCAGGAGACGTCGCTGACGGAGACGCCAAACGCCGGGGGTGAGGCATTCCTAGCCGAGTCTCTCCTCACTGTGTATCGAGAGCTGGAGGACCAGCAGCGTAGCTGGGATGCTGAGATGTTGGAAGAACGAGGGGCAGGGGAGACGCTGGCCGGGGACCCCTCGGAGTTCCAGGGGTCGCCCTCGTGGGAGCAGGAACCTTCGCTGATGGAGGACCAGAGTTCCGGCAGCAGCACCGACGACGGAGGCAGCAGCATCGGGGGTGGGCGCCGTAACCTCTTGCCGTGCCCGCTGTGCAGCCGGGCACGTTGCACGTGTGCCGTTCCCCGGGGGGATGTGGTGAGCGGTTGGAGCAACCACGGCCCGCCCCTGCAGCGTCCTCATCGCGACAGCTACGGCACCGAGGACGACTCCTCGCTGAAAGTGGAGCGGGGCTCGCTCTCTGACTGTCCTATCCTGCCCCCCAGGGACTGCGATGGCGATGGCGGAGAACACGGTGAATTCTACGACCCGCTCATGGGTGCTGCTGTGAAGACATACGAACTCCAGGACTACCCAAAACAAAGAGGGGGAGGAAGCACCCGCCCACCCGGATCGCCCTTCCCAGCTCTGTCCTCTGGATGTTGCAATGTGATTGTTCCCATAGAAATACCGCCATTGTCCACTCTGGCCGAGACCAATGACGAGGAGACGATTGCCATTCTCCCGGAAGCCATTGATGGATTCTCCACTGGTCCGCCAACCCTTAGCCTCTCCCCAGCGGCACCGGAGCGGCAAAGGGGGACCCTAGACTCTGTGGATTCCTTGGACATTCCTTCAAACACCAGTTCCTCAGATGTCTGCAGCCCAGCATCCCATTATTCCTCTCCAGGGCAAAAATTTGGTGACAGTGGGTATGAAACAGAAAGCACCTTCTCACCGGAGTTCATATTCAAAGAGGAACCGCCACCTCCAACAACTTCTGGAGAGGAGGAAGAGATAGAAGTGGAAGAAGGTTCGGACAAGCTTCCAGCAACACCAATCTCCCAGTCCACCAGTGACCTTACCTTGTCCGTGAGTGAGGAAGGGCTGGAGCTAGAGGAAGAGTTAGGGAGGAGCTTAGGATCAGCCACACCTCACCGTGACTCCGCCTACTTCTCCGATGGGGAGGCAGAGCCCACTGTGGCGCCGGCTGCTGGAAACAAGGGGGAGGAGCCGACTGAGAAGACCATTGTGGATGGAGGATTTGTGGTTCAAGTGTGCAAGGAGCAACTGTTGGTCACGTTGCAAGAAAACGTCACGCGCAACCTTCTCTGTAGTCAGGGAATACCAACACGGGTGCTTTCTCCCATTGCCCCGTTGAAGGATCAGGCTGTTATCAAGCTGTGGAGCCTGGAGCCAGAGGAGGGGCACGAGATAGACGTAGAGGAGGAAGCCAAGGAAAGCCACAACGGAGACACCATGGAGTCTCAGCCGCTGGAGGGTGTGGAGGAGAACACAAAGGAGGAAGAGGAGCAACAGGCGCACCTGGAGGATGTGGTGGGAAGTGAAGAACCTGAAGAAGTGCCTCCAGACTGGGAGGAAGAGGAAAGGAAAGAAGAGGAGGAGCTAGGACAGATGGGGGCCCAAAATGTAACTGTGTCCGATATGGAAGACTTGCGGGATGCACAAGACGACAATATGTCGCTCCCATAAACCAAGCTGGAGAAGATATCAAAGGTAGGGAACCCATCTAAGTCTGGGACGGAGGTGTAGGGAGGGTTGATGAACAGCCGTGTGGAAAGGAACCGCCTTGTCGCTTAACCCGGAGTCAGTGGCTTTAAAGCACTGGCAAGACGTGCTGGGAAAGGGGAGGAGAAACGAGGCTCATAGGAGTCGCTGTTTGTCTGCCTCCATCTCTGTTATTAGTTAAAAGAGCAGGATGCCTGTGACATTCTGGGGGGGAAATCCCAAACATACAACCATGGCCAGTGTCACCATCCATGCATGGCCAATAAACCACCCTGTGGTGCAGCCCCTTTTGGAATTCTGCATGCCGTTCCGGCTGCCCTGCTCTCCCCAGCCCCGAAAAGAGCAGCAGAGGGGCTCAGGGGGGCTGGAGCACCTCCCCTGCGAGGAACAGCTAAATATTTGGGGCTTTGATGTTTGGTGGGGGGGAGGAAGGCTGGGAGAGAGACGTACAATAGAGATTTATAAAATTATGAATGGCGCAGAGATGCTCTTTTTTTTGCTCTCACAATTTCGGGGCTCACTGCGACCCAATAAAATTGCTGGGCAACAGATTCAGGGGCAGACCTATGGAATCTGCTGCTGTGGGTTTAGGTGTCGTTAACGGCGAGTTGGACAAATTCACGGGGGACGGGTCTCAGTTGATGGGGGAAGAAAGTTGGCGTCTTCTGTCTGGGCCCCCATTGGAGACAGTGTTCTGGATTAGATGCAGGGCTATTTTTGGGCAGGAACGCACAGGAACGGAGTTCCGGCTGGCTCCTGAGTTGGCCACGCCCAGCAGGAACTCATTAGCATAATAGGGCACACCCAACAGCAGAAACTCATTAGGATTGGCTACATTAGGGGTGTGTGGCCTAACATGCAAAGGGTTCCTGCTACAAAAAAAAGCCCTGGGTTTTGACAACAAACAAGGTAAACAGAATAAGAAGCAAAAGGTGGGTGTGGCTGGATGACAACACTTCTGGTGACATGGGGGTGTGGCCTAATATGCTAATGTGCTGTGCTGTCAGGGTGTGGCCTACTATGCTAATGAGTTCCTGCTGTTGGGTGTGGCCTATTATGCTAATGAGTTCCTGCTGGGCTTTTTCTACAAAAAAAACCCCTGTTTTTTATTCTAATTCGCCAGGGCTCTCCTTCTGTCCTAAGGCCGCTGTTGCATTTAATCTCATCAGATTTTGGCATAGTACTTAGGAGACGTTATATGCAGGTATATTTTAGGCAGGGATCATAGGGGCACGTTTTTGGTGAAATAACTCTCCTCCTGTCTCTCTCCCTCCGACCCTCCCCTCCTTCCCTTGCTCCCACACCATTTACCTTTCCTGCACCCCCCAACCTCTTCTCTCCATCCCTCCTGCCTGCCCCCTTTCGGCTTTGGACCTTTGCCTCCAGCCAAGCTGTCCAGGTTGTCTCTCTCTCTTCCCCCTCTGGCCTTGCAGACATTCCCTCCGCCCGGCGGGGGCAGGAAAGGGCCCTTTTGGGAAGGGGCTGCTCTGGGGGAAGGGCCAACCCTGGGAGGGAGAGAAGCTGCCGCAGCAGCCGAGGAAGAGGAGGAGGAAGATGCCGACGAGGAAGAGGAAGGAGGCTTGGCTGGAGGGGGAGGGAGGAGCGTCCCGATCGTGGTGAGCGAAAGCGACGACGCCCGTAACCTGCGCGGCCTCCTCAAGTCGCCCCGCTCCGCTGAGGAGGCTGCGGCGGAGCTCGACCGCAAGCGGAAGATGGTCTCCTTCTTCGACGACGTCACTGTCTACCTCTTTGATCAGGTGAGCTCTGAGGAGCAGGGCAGGGGGTGTGCCCACGGGATTTTGTCGTTCAGGGGGCCTTCAAATCAGTCGGGGGGGCACTGACGTCACAAAAATAAAAATAATTAAAAGAAATGTTTTTAAAAACTCATGCTTTGCCAGCTGGAGCAAGCAGGAGCAGTTGGGGCAGGCAGCCACTCATCCACGGAGGCCTCCCATGGCAGGGCAAGGGGCTCCAGGCGGGGAAGCAAGCCACACTTGGGGAAGGGGTGGTGAGGGCAGCGGGGCGGCGGGGCTAGATGGAAGTTGTGGGGCCTTGGCAGGAAGTCAGGGGGCCGGGGCCCCAAACGCCCCACTGTAGCTACGAGCCTGCCACTGGGGGCCTCAGTAGGGTGAGGGAGGCTTCTCGGAGGGCCTCCTTGTATACTAGCTGCCGACTCTCTCCTCCTTTCAGTCACCTTAGCTCTGGTTCCTCACGTCTCCGTCTCCTGATTCCTGGGCTGTCCTCTTCACCTCGAATGTCCAGACCTCAGCTTCCTCGCCTGTCCACATAACACACACACCCAACCAGACTTGGTTCAGAGTCCACACCTAGGCAGACCTCCCCTTTCCTCCCAGAAACTGTTTGCCATCATTCTATGGGTGACAGTTTTCTCCTGAGCAGCTAGACAGTTTCGTGATCACAAGCCCCTGAAACTGTCACGAGGAGATCTCCCATGCAGATGACAAGCCATAGCCAGACTTCGCATAAAGGCAGAAACGGTGGGGTTAAAAGGTTGGGGTCAGAGCCATATGGGGAGGAGCCCATGGTGAAGGGATGAGGCTTTACCACTGCTGTGTCATTTCCTATATGCAGGAGACACCCACCAATGAGTTGAGTTCACAGGGAGCCCCAGATGGTGAAGCCCCCTCACCTGGCGCAATCACAGAACCTGGACTTGATAGCTTCCCATCAGCGGATGGTTTCAGTGAGTATCGGGGCAAGGAGGAAAGAATAAGCAGGGCACCTTCCAACCCTTCTGACAAGTCTTGGAATGACCAATGGGAAATGAGGAAGGCCAACCATGTAGCCTAAGAGGAAGTAACTTCACCAGAAGGGAAGTAGCGAGAACAGTCTGTCAGGGGCCCTTTTGACATAGCAGCTAAACGGAACCTTCATGTTCATGGGTAGTATATCTCTGAATGTCAGTTGCTGGGCTGGGGGCACAAATGGCAGAGGAAGGCGGTTATCTTCATGCCATTTGCGGCCTTCACTGAGGTATTTCGTTGGCCACTGTGGGAAAATGTTGCTGTGGGAAAATGTGTCTTTGGTGTGAAAGCTCCCCTAGGGTTGTCGGCTCTTCTAGGGCTGCCAGAGTGAGGTTTGCAGAGGGGAGGGACCTTAGCCGAGTCCAGTGCCGTAGATTCCACCCTCCAGAGCAGCCATTTTCTCCAGGAGACCTGATCTCTGTACCCTGGAGTACAGCTGTAATTCCAGGAGATCTCCAGGCCCCACCTAGAGCTTGGCAACTCCAGGTTCTTCATAGGTTATTACTTTCTCTGGTTCACTGCAGTCAGATACAGTGTGAGGATAAGTTAAACTGGAGGGAACAAAGGCTCATTTGGACTTTTCACATCAGATGTAAAATTAAGAGAGCACAGGCAACGAGCCTGTTAACTTAGCCTTCCATCTTCCCCAGGTCAGCCATGAAGACTTTTGGATGATGTGTTCTGTGCTCACAACTCAAGTCCTAGGCCCACAAGGGCACACTTTGGATCAGGCCTCCGGGAAGAGGGGGCTTTGGCCTTCTCCCTGTTCCATTTTCATAACCTGAAACAGCCCTGGTGAGAATTATTGTTGCTGTCTGCCCCATTAGGGACACTTCATTGTACTCTTGGGTTACACGTAAAGTTCACCAGTGGGACCTGTAGCGGCTCCTTGGGACCATTTCAGGTCTGGAAAGCCGTGTGGGGAAAGGAAGGAGGCTGAAGCTTCCTCTCCATTCAGTCCCAATCTGAATTGGGCCCCTGAGTGCTGAAGCACAGAACTTGCAAGACGGATCTGATCCAAAGTACTCTTGGTGGACCTGAGGAGGACATGAGGAGAATGTAACATATAGCCAGGGCTATTTTGGGGCAGGAACGCACAGGAACGGAGTTCCGGCCGGCTCCCAAGTTGGCCACGCCCAGCAGGAACTCATTAGCATAATAGGCCACACCCAACAGCAGGAACTCATTAGGATTGGCTACATTAGGGGTGTGTGGCCTAACATGCAAAGGGTTCCTGGTACAAAAAAGCCCTGGGTTTTGACAACAAACAAGGTAAACAGAATAACAAGCAAAAGGTGGGTGTGGCTGGATAACCACACTTCTGGTAACACGGGGGTGCGGCCTAATGTGCTAATGAGCGGTGCTGTCAGGGGTGTGGCCTAATATGCTAATGAGTTTCTGCTGTTGGGTGTGGCCTATTATGCTAATGAGTTCCTGCTGGGCTTTTTCTACAAAAAGAGCCCTGCATATAGCGAGGCTCATAATCCTTCCCCTCAAGGAGAGGACTGGCTCTAAAGGCTGAGCTGTGGCTCAGGTCAAGGCCTGAGTTCCCTCCATCTTGTTTACCTTTCCTGTTCTTCCTTCACCACTCAGGTGGCAGTTTTGAGTGGGATGATGATTTTCCCTTGATGGCCCAGAACCCATCGTACGTCTCCATGGTGTCCGACCCCAGTTCTGCCAAGCCCCACACTCTTTTGTCCTCACCAGTGCCCATGGCCCCCGCACTGTTGCCAACAGCCAAGAGGGCCGATTCCAGCCTCGTCGATGCCCTGAGGTTTTCTCGCTTCACCGTCTCTCCTGCCCTGGAGCCACATCTGTCTCCGACCTGTGACACTGAATTGGGAACCACGGCTGGTAAGTAGCTGTGGACCTTCAGGGTTCTTATCCAGATGGTGGCGCTTCCAGGTTGTGAGGAAGGAAGACCGGATCCGGCACTGGGGGATATGTATATTCGATGACGTAATTTGGCATGAGGAAACCACCTCTGATCTTTAACCCATGGAAACCTTGGTCCGTGAGTGGGATGACAACACCCTCTAGAGCAGTGGTGGCGAACCTGTGGCACGGGTGCCAGAGGTGGCACTCAGAGCCCTCTCTGTGGGCACGTGTGCCATCGCCCCAGCCAGGCCCAGACCATCATTAAAGTGTTGAATTCTCTGCCAAATAATTTTAAGTAAATGAAAGCATTTGGGATTGCTTTCCTTACTTTGTTTGGAGCATCTTAAGTTAATGTATGAGTTGTTTTTTTTTCTAAAGTAAAACCTCAGTATTCAGATTAAATTGCTGTGTTGGCACTTTGCGATAAATAAGTGGGTTTTGGGTCGCAGTTTGGGCACTCGGTCTCTAAAAAGTTCGCCATCACTGCTCTAGAGCAAAAGAGGAAGTTGCTTCAAGCCTCTGGATGATGGAGCTGGCTATGGAGACACCAGGGATTCAACAGAGCATGTGCGCCAGTTTGGTGTAGTGGTTAGGAGCACGGACTCTAATCTGGGAGAACCAGGTTTGATTCCCCACTCCTCCACATGCGGCTAATGGTGTGACCTAGGGTCAGTCATAAGTTCTTTCTGAGCTGTTCTCTCAAGTACAGTTCTCTGAAGAGCTCTCTCAGTCTCGGCGCCTACCTCACAGGGTGTCTGTTGTGGGGAGGGGAAGGGAAAGGGATTGTAAGCCGCTCTGAGACTCCTTTGGGTAGTGAAGGGCCATGGGGTATAAATCCAATATCTTCTCTCTCTTCTTCTCTCTATCAGTGTAACGTTGTCCATACTGAACTCCATCTGACACAATATATAAAAAGTAATTTGAAGAAATAGCAGCACTGGATTTGTTTTCATTCCTTCACAATATATTCTGTATGTGCTAGATATTGTACGTTCATTATTATTATTTTTTGTCCAGCCCTGACCTGGACGGCCCAGGCTATCCCATTCCTGTCAGATCATTCAAAGCTAAGCAGGGTCAGCCCTGGTTAGTATTTGGATGGGAGACTGCCAAGGAAGTCCAGTAGTCGCTACATAGAGGCAAGTGATGGCAAACCACCTCTGAATGTCTCTTGCCTTGAAAACCCTGTGGGGGTTGCCATAAGTCAGCCATGACTTTGCAGCAAATTCTTTTATTCTTTATATAGCACCATCATAGAATGTTAGAGTTGGAAGGGACCTTGCAGGTCATCTAGTCCAACCCCCTGCACTTTGCAGGAGCATAGCTGAAATTTACTTACTGCTTTTCAATGTACTTACTGCTTTTCAGTCTACAAGAAGACTGCTGCCTGCCCTGAGGAGTTCAGAGTTTTAAAAATTATTCATAAGATTTCATAAGCCTGTATTTCTAGGAGCTGATTTTAGAGGGACACTGTGTGGGTTTTTTTTAGTTAGTGAACTCAGACAGAGGCGGTTAGCCTCACTAGACACACAGGTCTATATACACACACTTCAGCCATTTTGGAACTGAGGAAACCTTGTTTGCTTTTCCCTTCCAAGAAAGTTTACTGTGTGGTTCTACACACACTTACTAAGAAGTAAGCCCCATTGAACTGAGTAAATATGCCTAGAACTGGGCTGTTACTGAGGGTGTGGAAAGTATAGTGTCCCAAGAAGATGGGATGGTGTGTGTGTGTGTGGGGGGGGGGTAGAACTTGGGATAATCTTCCATGCACACAGTTCTCAAAATCTCTCCCATTTCATGGTGCTGATTAGTCGATTCTCAGTGCTTCATTTGCCTTCAGTTTCTTTTTGAAATTTGAAATTTCTGTTTCTTTTTGAAATTGCCTTCCCAGTTGCAAGCAACAGCTAATAAAGCACATAGAATAAACCCGAGAGTAAAGAGAGCGCCCCTCCCAGTTAAAAATACGTTCCCCCTCTTTTCTCTTCCAGACCCCGTTGAGAACTGAGATGACGTCCGGGTGAGATAGCTCTGCCCGTCGTTTCAAGATGTGGGGACGACGCCCAGTCATCCAGTTGACTTGCCAGGAGACCACACGCGAGTTCCTGTGGCGGACGGAGAGACAGATGCATTTGTGTGCGTGTGGCGTGCGTTTGCGTGCATGGGGTGGGGCTGTCCTCGCCAAAGGGAGCCTGAGATACGCGGACAGTGGCCCTCCTCCCTCTCCGGCCCATCCATGTGTCCCGCTTGGGGGTGGCGAAGCGTGGAACTTTTTGTACGAACAATCACGGGCCACCAAGGGATGAGGGAGGCGCGGCCTCGGTTTTAGGGGCCCTTGCCCCGCACTGGCTATTGAATGTATAACCCCTCTCCCTCCTTGCCTCCCTTCCGCTCTCTGATATGTCCCTTATAAGGACCCTCTGTGCCAAATTGAGAGGGTGGGGGTCGGGGGGGGGGAATGGAAACGTCCAGGAAGTTGCCTCTGACCAGCCCCTCTGCATCTTCTCGAATCTCATCAGCTGCACCCTGGAATGTGGAACGGGACTGCCAATTTAACCCCTTCTGTGCCAAATGGAACTGAATGGGCTGGTGCCCCTCCCCTTTTAACCAGCATTGTATTGGGGGGAGGGGGGGAGACCATTGATTTAAGCCTTGGACAAAACCTCACCGGCAAGATGGACAAGACCTCATTGGATCCACTACCCCGGATTTATGAGGGGACAGCTGAACTGAGTCAGCCAGGCAGTATGATTTGGTTGGGTGGGGACCTTTATTTGCCAAGGGGATGATCCACACGTCTTACTTTTTTGAAAATGATATGATTTTAAGTTGGTCTCCATTGGCTGACAGATGAAGAGTCAAGGGAGCATGCCGAACAGGTCACCCCACTCGTGTGACATGGGGGCTGTACTGGACAACCGTGGTTGATGGGAGAGCCTTGCATTTTGTCCTACTTGGGAGACTGGCCATAGCTCATACTGAGAGGGGCTCAAGACGAATGCCTTTTCATGGGATTGACCAGTCTTGACCTTCCCAGTCCCTTCTGGGAGGTTAGTAAAAGCTTCTGGGCTTAACAGGTCTTCCCAGAGATTGGCCACTAGCCCACTGTACCCAAAGCACAGTACGAAGAGAAGCAAGCTGTTTGGGGAATGTTAACATGGGAGATTAGAAATGTTAGGAATCCTGTGGAGGTTTTTAGCCGTGTGGGAGCTCGGGTTGTCTACCTCCAGGTGGGTCAACCTCCAGAGTTACACTGGCTCTCTGGGCTACAGAGACCAGTTCCCCTGCAGAAAATAGCTGCTTGTGGGGGAGGGGGGAAGCCTCTATGCCATTATACCTTGCTGGGATCCCCCCCCTCCCCAGGCTCTCACCTCCCCAGGCTTCACCCCCCCAAATCTCCCAGAGTTGGCAACCCGTTGTGGAAGCCCTGAGATGATGGGTCTGGTCTATTCCTGCTTTTGGGGTTGTGTGGTGTGCTGTGTGGACAGATTTGGAAGGGAAGAAAAGGATCATTGGGGTAGAGAGGTTATGTGGGTTTATCTCGGGGAGGGGGCGGCCGATATGTGCATGATCTTGCCTTATAGCAGGGAAGGGATTAGACCCCAATGACTGCTACCTGATCCCTTCGCGCTTCAGCCTCTGTGGAAAATATTAACCAGTCTACAAAGAGCATATTGTTCGCAAATTCCAAAGGGGGAAGGCATGCTAGCGGGTTGCATTAAACAGGAAAAAAGGAAGTCTTGTGGCGCCTCAAAGACTTATGCTGGCCTAAGCTTTTGTGAACTAGAGCTAACAGCATCAGATACATGAAGCGTTATCCTCATTTGGCAGATACATACCTATACAGCCATTCAGAGGAACAAGATTAGAAACCGTAGCCCAAAGACAGCAAAATGCAAGGGGTGCAGATTTACGTGGGAATCTGAGGATACGTACATCTGAAGAAGGGGACTCTAGTCTACAAAACTTCTGCCACAATAAATCTGTTTGTCCTTAAGGTTCCATAAGATTCCTATTTGTCTTCGGTCCATTGCTGACTTGTATTGAGTCTACTGTGCAGGAGGTCAGCTTTAGTAGGAAGGTTGGATTTAATAGGTGTGATATACGGTCATCCCCCCCCCCCCCACTGGCATCGTAGGGTCTTTGCCCCAACCTACCTACGCCAATCAAAAAAAGATCATTTTGAGACTGCTAACATATAGGTCAGGGAGAAAGAAACAGATACTCAACTGGCAGCTTCTACTAGTATATCCCAATACAAATAGGAATGTACGTATTACCATGCTGGGTCACACCAATGCCGAAGGATAGTGACCATCCAGATGTCCCAAGCAGTGCATCATGGGAATATCGCTTTGTTTATCCCTGGTCTGTGGCAGTCAGGGGTGAACAGAGGAGCTGAGAGGCAAGGAGCTGAGTGTGTGCAGACCCATCAAATTCCAGCCTCCATCTCAAAGACAAGTGACCTGACAGAGCCAGGGGATGCCATAGAACCATTGGTCCTTTGTGATACCTGAGCCATGGTAACCAGGTGCCTGCAGTGCAATCTTCTGGCCATGTGCAGAGGTGGCGACCCAGTGAAGCAGAGAACAGGCCTGTGGCTGGATGAAGAATAAAGGCACGAGGAATCTGCCTGCCCAAATCCATGGATCGAGATTTCCTGATGCCTTACTGTAGCGACCGCTGGCCTGAAGGCTAGCTGCCATTGTGACATTCCATCGCCTAGAGTCCCGTAGGTCGCTGACGAGGCATGCCGTTCCAATGGAAGTAACCAAAAGGAAAGGGAAAGCCTGGCAGGATCCCAAGTGAAGCATCTTCTGATTGTGAAGCCATGAACAAAGCCGTGCCAGTCTTCTGTTTCCTTTTCCAAGTTCCACACTCTCGACGCCAGCTGCCCCATGCCTCTGCTGGGTCATTGCTTCACACTGTGAGGAACCTTGACTGTAAGGTATGATGCCTCTCACCTGAGCCGTTTCCCTCTTCCCCAGAGAAATGCTGTCTCCGATCCGTTTAAGATTGATTTAGACCGGCCCTTATTGATCGCAATAATCAATTGCTTTTAAGATTTTAGCAGGTAGAGGAACTGCTGAATCTCAAAAACACCAAGACGGGGAAATCCATACTCCAGATCAGAACAGTATGCCCATCTGCCATGGCGTCAGGCCTCATGACCTTCCATTAAGTCTGTGGGTCTAGGGTGGATTTCGGCTCTCCGCCTGCCAAGACTGAAGTTGATGCCCTTGTTCAGTGATAATGGCTCACACACTAGTTTCAAATCCCCTTCTTGGGCCACACTGAGGAATGCAAGAGGCCATAAGTGCTGCATTATATCCCCTCTACGTAAGTCACATTTTAAAAGTGTGTGTGGGGAGGGGGAACTGTGCCAAATTTTTGATCTGCCCAAATGAAAGCGAAGGGTTAAAAAAAAGGATAGACTTAAAAAAAAAAATAACCCCCGATTTCCCAATATAGGATAATATTTCTTGGGGAGGGACTGAAAGTGGTCAGAGGTGGATGGATGAAGGAAAAGGGAATAGGAATGTTTTTAAAAAATGTGGAAGTGGGGAGAGAAACTGACTGGTTGAGGAAGGCTGTACTGTTGGAGAGGGTGGATGGAGGTATCGCCGAGGGAGTGGATGGTCAAGAGATCTTCCTGTAAGCCGGGAGAAGGGGGATGTGTCAGTGGAGGGGGTTGCGGGAATGAATGCTGGGGTGGGGAGAGTGCTTACGTATCAGAACATCTCCAAATTCTACGATGAATAAATTGTGCATATTTGCATAATACATTGAATTAATTTGCCTAATTTTCCAGTTGTGAAGTATGAGTTTTTCCTCTGATGGGTGCGAAAGGAAAAGAAAGGCAGCGACTGGGAGGTAGGGAGGGATGAACAGTGGCAGGGCTGGCCCAGGGATTTTGGGCACCTGTGGCCAGGGCGTCCGCCCTTCTCCCCACCAGGCCAAGGTGAGCAGCTGCTGCCCACGGCTCCTCCTCCCTGGCTAAAAGTCCCCTATTCAGGCCCTCTCAGGCCTAAGCACATTTCAAGCTTTCCTCATTAATCAAAGAGGATTAGAGGCCTGCTTCTTCTCAAAACAAAAGCATTCCACCCATGCTTCCAGATCCTGTGTGGTCCAGCTCTGTCACTTTCCCCTCCTTTCAGGTTTCTAATCCTGCCAAAATGAGGACTGAGAATGGACAGTCGCTGATGGTTGGGTGCTACTGATGACAGGAAACAAACAGAAGATAAGCAGAAGGTTGTGGGCAAGTGTTCAGTGGGGTGGAGGAGGGCATTGGCAATATCACAAGGTAATAAGTTAAGACCAAGGTTTCACAGCTCCGCAGAGATGAAGAATGGAGATTCTTCTGTGGAAGGCTTGGTGGCTGGGAGGAATGGGCACGGTCCATACACCATTTGTTCAAGGCTGATGGAAGTTCTGAAGGCCAGTTGAGTGGAGCTGGGGGTCAAAATCCAAGGATGGCAAACTGAATAGAGGACAGGAGCCTGGGCAGCAGTAGAGATGGCCTTGTGTACCGCCTCCATGACCTGGATGGCCCAGGCTAGCGCCATCTTTGAAGCCAAGCAGCATCAGCCCTGTTTAGTGCTTGGATGGGAGGCCACCAAGGAAAATCAGGCGATGGCAAACCAACTGTTTGTCTCTCGCCTCGAAAACCCCACAAGCAGGGGTCATTTCCTGCGGGAGCGCACAGGAGTGGAGCTCCGGCAGTAAGGAGCCCGGGGGGCGGGCACATGCAACGAGCCCCGCCCCCTGCTCCCAGCAGCCCCAGGCCATGAGGAGCAAGAAGCAGCCAGGTAAGTTGCAGAGCCCCCCCCCCTCCTCGGCCTGCCTTCAGGTACGAGCTCTCCCTCCTCTGTGAGGGCAGATCTGCGCGTTCCCCCCCCCCAATAGCTAACCATCCAAAAGAAGTCTAGTGGAGCCTGAGTGGTGGGTGTTGCCTTCTGATACACTTCCGGTGATGTCAAGGGGTGTGGCATATGCAAATGAGTTATGCTAATGAGCTCCTGCACCTCTTTTTCTACGAAATAACCCCTGCCATAGATTGACTGTGACTCAACGACACTTTCCACCACCAATTTTTTGTCTATCGCTACTGACCACAGTGTGGCCTTGGAGTGACCTCCCCATGAATTCTAAACCAGGTATCTGCTAGGAAAATGAAGAAAACGATCACTTTTAAATAGTGCCAGATATATTAGTTTAAGTGTTTTGTGGTAAATGCATAGTAGATTAAACACGTGTACTCACCTCGTACATTATAGGGCACAAGTGAGGACAGGTTAACCCATCTATTTATCATATTTAGCCCAAATCCTACTCATTCTGGAATAGTGTTTTCCACAAATACCCTGTTTCTCTACATACCTCATCCTGCCCATCTTGATGAGATTTGGTATAGCCGAATCTAAGACAATCCAGACAGGAATTAGGTTTATATTAAACTTTATTAATATTAGAATTGGGAAGTATCAACAGATGGATATATACATAGCTAATGAGACTCCCCCACACCTCCACAGACACCTGCAGATACCTGTGTCTCCACGTATTGATGCTTTGTGTCTGCAACATACACACGCTAATATGTATATTGTCTGCTTCTCCCACGAATCTCGTAACTATAAAAACCTCAGGGCATCACCAGCAGCACAAACTCCTGAGCATATATGCACATGGGCCCATGCGGCTTATGGGCGAATACAGAAAACTATTCATTAAGTGATAACTAACCAAGCAAACTGTTTGTAAGCTGGTTGTTTGTACTCGCACTCCTTGTGGTAAAGAAAACTTTACTAGTTCCTTTCTGATTCAGTATGGATGGTAAGGCACTCCCTGCTTAGAAAGCGAATACAACTAGCTAATTTATCAAGCAGTTCCGTGCACATCATGGTTATCACCAGTGTTCCCTCTGAGCTTGAGCAAGTGTGAGCCAGCTCAGTTTTTTAGCCTCCGGCTCACACATTTTTGTCTTAGCTCAGGAAGGACGGCTCCAGAGCAAAGTAATTTATGCAGTAGCCAAATCGCTCGCTCACAACTTTAATACCAGTAGCTCACAAAGTAGGATTTTTGCTCACAGGACTCCACAGCTTAGAGGGAGCTTTGGTTATCACCTGGTTGTCTTTATTCAACTATTTTTGCCTGCTGTGTTAGTAGGAAGAAGATTTTTCTTTTTCATCTGTGGCTGCAAATTGCACACAAGATGAAACAGAATTTCATTTGGCCTTTTTTTGCAAACCACTTTCTTTTGTAGCAGTTCTTATTTTGTTTCAGGGTTGATTCGTCTGAGTTGTGCTCCTGCAGTTCAACAGTTACCACCACTCTCCTGTCTTCAAAGGGGATCACCTGAATGCTGAAACTTTCTAGGAAATTTCACCATTTGAAATTTGAATCCCCATAAACGGATGTCAGATATGACATGGCTGACATTTCAATTCATACTTTGGGCTCCAAACTGGAGACATGCAGAATGCAAAAGGCACCATGTTCTGATTTCTGGAAACAGAATTGTTTCAGGGTGCAACTAAATGGCACGTGGGAGATCTGACCCCCTAGGGTTAAAAAGCACAGTGGGGCCACATGCAGTGTGAGGGCAGGACATGTGTTAATCTCCCTCTTCTTGTATAATCTTCCAACTAGAAACTGGCTGCCCTGAGCCACTGTTAGCCCTGGTGGGGGGGAGGAATAGGTGCTTGTATCATATCTGTCTTGTTTTCTTACTGATGTTAGTAACAGCTCACAGAGAGAGGGATTTCTACTGAGAAAATGCAGGGTGCGTCCGGAGCAGATTACCTTATCCCTTGATCCCCCCTCACCCCCAGCAGTTTTTCTTAACTTTTAGAAAATACATTGAGAGACACAACTGCTGCTCTCCAGGGCTTCCCCTAGTTTACCTTCAGCTGTGATACATACAGACATAAAGCACACACATACATAAGAACACATACACACGGTGGTTGGGGTCATTTCTCTCTAGCAAATAGGCAGGAAATGCATACACAGCGTATATATCTTTAGTACCGCCCCTACAGGATGGTTAAGTTAGGCTTTCCTGTTAATAAGGCACACACAGAAGTTTAGCGATATCACAATGCAAAACCCGTTACAGAAAATGCAGTGACCGGTTATTTGATACAGCCAGATCGACAACCATAAAAAAACCCCTAGCTCAGTGTATTCTGCTGATTTGTTCTCTCACGTTCCATTTCCACAGTGGGTAAAGTTTAATATGGTTAACTGCGCCCGATTCTGAATCTACAGGCGGGGGGGGGGGCATCAGAAACGGCACAGAGAAGCACTCCGTCATGTTGCAAAGGAAAGTCTACAAGAGACAACGGTTCAGAAAGAGCCTCCTGGCCATCTCTCATTTGACTTGTTCACAGAGTTCAGTTGTAAAGGTTACCCGGAATTAGCCCGGAGGCCCACCTCCTTTCCAACTACCATTGGCCATTTGTGTGCCACCCTTTTGCTACAGGGCTGAGGATTGCCAGCTCCGGGTTGGGAAACACATGGAGATTTTGGGGGGGGGTGGAGCCTGAGGAGGGCGGGGTTTGGGGAAGGGGCATAATGCCGTAGAGTCCACCTTCCAAAGCAGCCATTTTCTCCAGCTGAACTGATCTCTGTCGCCTGGAGATCAGTTGTAATAGTGGGAGATCTCCAGCCACTACCTGGAAGTTGGCAACCCTCTCTGAGAACCACCCCCAGCGGGAACAACCGAGCACTCGCTTTGATGATCGCTTATCCTAAGATGCCTGACGGCAAGGCACGAATTACAACTCATTTCCAGAGGTCGTCACCTCTTTTCGGCCCGTAGATTCATTCATGTCCACAAAAATATGGACAAATCCAAACCAAAACAAGGTGATCCCTGCAACCAGGCCCAGCCTGGGACTTTTTAATGGCACACCTGTGCCTGCAGGGGGCAGCACCTCTACACTTTCACTACTGAGTTATTTCTCCCAGGTCAAGATGGGATACGGTGGATGGGGGTGGGGTGGGGGGAGAGCGTGCCCTTTCCGCAAAGAGAAAAATATAAATGTTTTTTTTTGTTCAGGCAGAGATTTTACAGCTGAATTATTCAACTGCGGTTTGGCCAAAATGCCTGCATTTTGGTTGCCAGCAACAAGGATACTATTTTATTTGTGTTATTCATCGACTGGAATTAAACAAATGAATAACTCTAAAGACTGTATATTATATTGTGCCAGCTGCTCTGCTCTAATCTGCTACCTTCCAGAGGATGCAGGAATCCAGGCTCCTGGCTTTTCTGCCTACATCCCACTATGCTATGCGCTCCCCAACATCTGGGGACATGGCGAGGTCTCTAAATTTCTTACAGCCCACCATATAACCTAGTAATAAGGTTCCGGTTAAAGACACTACAAAAAAAAAAGCCCAGTATAAATTACAAGGTGAAACTGGGATCAAAACATGTGGCGTATGTTTCACGGAAGTATGTTAGTGAAGATGAATACTGCTTTTTCCATGAAGACATTTCCACAACAGACTGAAAAGACGACCCGTGTGCTATGCGGGCCACGTCCGTGAAGTCTGCAGACCACCAGCAGTCCACAGCAATATTTCAGAAACTATTGCATGCCCAAAGAATTAAAGAATCATAAATCCCACCCCGCCTCCCCAGTTCAAGCTATCCTATGATAGGTAACTGAGAGCACGTTTTCACCTGCATGTCCGTCGCTGATTACTGCAAGCGATGGCAATATACACAACAGCCACTGCAGATTGTACACCGATGGACAGACTTTTCCTATCGTTCAACACAATCTTAAACGCAATCGTTTTCAGTGGCGACTGATCATACACTCGCCTGAGTCACTGCAAGTGACTTAAGGTCTTTTCACACAGAGACTTCCCTGCTTTTTTTTAGGGAGCTCCCAAGCTTCCTTTTATTCCATTTTTTTGTGTGTGTCTTTTTGTGGTTTTCTTGTCATTTCTCCACACTTTCTCAAACTAACTTTGGCCCGATTTGAAAAAGTATGAAGAAGGAAACCAAAGAAAGACAACAAGCAAACAACAAAGATGTGAGGAAATTTGGGGGGGGGGGGGACAGGGCCGCGGTTTAGAAGACGAAGGGTCTGCAGGAAAACCTCTGTGTGAAAAACACCCATACAGGCATATGCAACTCCGCCTCGAATTTAGCTTGTCTGGATCCTTCAAACCTCTTTCAAGCCGACTGCTTCTTTCTCCCAAACCATTCTCCCTTTCTCTCTCCCTTATTCTGACATCTCCAAATCCTACCCTGTAGAGATAGATTTCAGGCAACCTGCTATTTAGCAATCCATTTGTGTGGGTGACGAACGTCTCATGCCTGCCCTTTCTGCCCACAAGGGCTGCTTCCTTCACCGGGAGATGAAAAGTCGATCCCACCAGATGATGAAGGTTTCACATGCGTAGGCGACTGCACGAGAACCCATCTCCATGAAGGAAGTAACCCTAGTCAGCTGACCACAGAGGAAGTGAGGTGGAGCCAAAGTCATACCCCTCCAGGAATTGTTGGCATTTCGCTGGGATTCAGGAAGTCTCACTTCCACTCTGATTTCCACCCCCTTTCTTTGTAATGGAGACCTCTGGAAGCCTTGGGCCCTGTGAGGTCTTCTCCGCACAGGCAGCAGAATGAGGCCGTTGAATCCCGCAGTGAGAGATGGGAGACCTCCAGACTAATGCCATCGTGAATGCTGCCCCCATAAAAATGTCAGCGGGGTGTAATGGGTTAGATTGCTGGATTACGATGGAGGAGCCCTGGGGGCAAATCTCTGCCCTGTCACGAGGCTCATCAAGTCACCCTGGGCCACGCCCACTCTCAGCCTCAGCCTCGTCACAGAGCTGTTGTGAGAACTGAATTGGGAGGCACTGCGCACGTTACCCTAAGCTCCTGGGAGGAAGGGCAGGGTAAAGAGGTAATAAATAAAGTGAAAATTCTAGTACGTAAAAACTTTAGGATCCCATCCCTTGTATGCCAGCTTTCTTCTTGTGGGGAGGGATTTGTTAAACTCTAGCAAAGCGTGCAAAACTGCAGTTCTCCCATTTGCAGTCCGAAATGGTACAGTCCATTTTTACCCCTCTGGGACTCCTCCGCCTCATTCTGCTGCCTGCGTGGGTCAGGCCTGACGCTCAACTCCAGGGCTCCAACCTAGAGATATTCAAACCGAGGGGTGCTCCAAGAGGTGTGGCTGGCATCCAGGTGCCCCGATCTAGTGTCGTGTGCCTTCCAGGCAAGACGTTTTGCAGTGTGAGAAGCAAGTCGTCCTCTCTCCACCCCCAGTTTTTAACTTCTTCCCTCCCTCAGACCTCCAAGTCCTTCTTCCTCTTCTTTTCCTTGGCTTCTGTCTCTCCATCTGCAACGTTCCTCATCCCAGTTCCTGCTTCCATCCCGTTTCTTCTCCTTCCGCTGTCCTCTGCTGGAGTCATTGCCAACCACCCCTGGATGGCACGATTGTACAGCCACTCTGCGACATCGCATGACACGTGGTCCCAGCCCCAGGCACTGCAATACTCTCATTAGCCACTAGAGGGGGGTAGTAAGGAGGCAGCCTGATGTACTTTGTTAGGGGAGACTGTCCAGAAGGTGGTGGGGAGGACCGGGCGGGGAGGGCGGTGGTCTGGCCCCACCAATCCCTGCGCCTCTCACTGGATGAGTGGGGCTGAGCGGTCGTTTGTCACGGTGCGTTTCAGCTTGATGTGAGCAAAAGGGTTGGACCTGCAACAGGAATGGGGAAGTCAGGGGGGCGGAAGGGAGCACTGGCTTGAAAGAAAGTGACAGGAAGTTCTACCGACCAGTTTTGAGGACAATGTTGTGTAGTGGTTAGAGCTTCAGGCTAGGACAGGGGAGAACTGAACTCAAATCCCCACTCGGCCATGAAGATGACATGGTGACCCTGCTCCAGTGACTTATCTCTCAGCCTAGTCTACCTCACAGGGCTGTTGTGATGAGAAAAGTGGAAAGAGAGAGAACCAAGCACAGCACCCTGTGCTCCTTAGTGAATGTATGGAATGAAAATATGACAGACAGACAGCCCGGGGGTCCATGAGATGCCAGAACATTGAGGTAGCTGGATAGACTGGATCACTTCAAATTATGGAAGGGGGGAGGTTTACCACTTGTGAATACCCCCCTATGTTTAAAACACCCTTCCCTGCAAATATAGGACTAGCATGTCAGGGAAAAAGCTGAAAAGCTTGCACTTTGCTGCAAAGCTAGTTTCCAATCTGCTGGGAAATTTTAATATCAAATAGCATGAAAAGCCTAATCTCCCACCTGCAGGCTGAAGTGGTACAATCCATTCTACCACCTCCCAGTTCTACATGTGCCAAACCAGGACAGAATTACAGTACTCAGAGTCACCCAGATGCTTTAGATCCCATGTTAAGATATGGCATTCCTAAACCACGGATGCCCTGACCTGGATAGACCAGAGTAGTCCAATCTGGTCAGATCTCAGAAGCTAAGCAGGGTCGGCCCTGGTTAGTACTTGGAGGGGAGACCACCAAGGAAGTCCAGGGTTGTGACGCAGAGGCAGGTATCGGCGAACCACCTCTGAACATCTCGTCTTGGAAACCACACGGGGTTGCCGTACGTTGGCTGTGGCTTGATGGTTAAAAAAAACCCCACCACCAACAGCAACCAAATAAAACGCCAAAGTTATACAGAATGGGGTATTACAGTCAGGGAGAAAGAAGATCCCTGAAGTCACAGGAGGGCGTCTTACCTCGAAGGAGAGGCACTTGGACTCCCAAACTCATTTGCTAACTGGGAAGGAAAGAAAGAAAGCAAACTCAGTCCCATTCACGCAAGTCCTGCTTCAGCTCCAGAACTTCAGGAAAACCACTCAGCCCATGGAACAGTAAGAGCTTTGCCAAAAACAAATAAACAAATAAACTGGATCTTGCATGCATCAAGAAAGAAGTTGCTTCTACTGCGAAGCCTGGCTTGGTGGCTTTTGACCACTGAGTGGCAGCAGAGAAACACCAAAGAAGCCTCCAAAAGAAGAGTCTGGCAGGCTCCTCCGCTCAGGCACACAGAAACCTCATCCCACACGCTCACCTGAGACAGGTCGGGGTTGAGCATGCTGTAAGGACGCTGGCGGGATGAACTGGTCCGCGGGGAAGGTCCGTAGCGCGGGCTCTCCCCTCCCTCGGGGCCAGCCGGTGGAGAGCCCGCTCGGTCCAGATTTCCCGTGCTGCTACTGTTCATTTTGCTAAGTGCGAAGCTGTGCAGAGAGAGAGGCATGTCAAGCTAAGGTAGGTGGTTAAGAACACAAGAGGAGCCATGTTGGATCAGGCCAGTGGCCCATCCAGTCCAACGCTCCGTGTCACACAGTGGCCAAAAACCAGGTGTTTCCCACTGCCCCAATTTAACCTAGTCATCCCCACGTCCCTTGGAAGGAACCCAGAAGGAGGGCGGGACTGGCCCTGGGAGGCCCCTGGCAGCCAGTAACTGGGGCAAGCTTGCCTCTATGGTCATGGCTGCTGCGGCCCAGGCCAACTGGCCCCTATGGCACTGCCGACAACGCAAAGACCTTTGGGCTCTGCTTGCCCCTTGTCTGCTTTAAAGACCCCGTTTGCCCCTGGCTCAGACGTCCAGGTCTCAAGGTCTTCCTGCGGCATCCCATGACTTTCTTTCCCAGGATTCCAAATGTCGCGTCTCCCATCCTCAGACACCTCCTCAAACTCTCTCTCTGCTTAAAGAAACCATGTCAGACCAGCTTGCAGCTAAAAGTCAAAATGGCCTCCTTGGAAAGGTGGGCTCTACCGTCTGAATTTTAATCTAACACGGCACATCCCCTACCCTTCGGCGGATACACAGAAGAAAGCAGCAGAAGTGTGTCCTTCGTGCAATGGTCCCTGGTATGGATTGCTCTGCAACAAGGCTTCTGCATGAGGTCAGGCAGCAATTTTTCTCCAGGATAGTTTGGTCAGAGATCCTGGAGATTTCTGACCATCTTCTGGGCATGGAACAGGGGTCATTGGGGGTGTGTGTGGGGATATTTGTGAGTTTCCTGCATTGTGCAGGGGGTTGGACTAGATCAGGGGTGGCCAAACTGTGGCTCGGGAGCCACATGTGGCTCCTTCACAGATGTTCTGTGGCTCCCAGCAGGTTGGCTGCGGAATTGAAAAGGAGGCATGCCTCCCTGGTTGGTCTTCCCTTCCCCTTGCTTTCCTTCCACCTCCCCCCCCCATCATTTCCTTCCTTCCTTCCCACCTTTCTCTCTCTCTCTTTCTCCCCTCCCTCTCCATCTAAAGTTAAATATCATTATCAATATCTGTTTTTATTCCTTTTGTTTTTATTTTTGGCAGTCTCATTTAATGTTAATAAAAAAGCAAATTTGCATATTTTCCAATAAAAACGTGTGGATTTACATTTGTTCATGTCTTGTGGCTCTCAAATATCTGACATTTATTCTATGTGGCTCTTATGCTAAAAAAGTTTGGCCACACCTGGACTAGATGATCCTGAAGGTCCCTTCCATATGATTCTATGGCCGATTTCCCACAAGCACTCCTCCACGCTCGCTCTTCCCTTTTGCCCCGATGGTACGTGTCAATTTCACACAAGCCCCGGAGCTTCGCACGATCCCCCCACCCCCTTACTCAATCCTCAAAAAACAGGATTGAGTAGATGTGGGGAAAATCACGCCAAGCTCCGGGGAGAAAATGCAGCCACGCAGCAGCTTGTGTGAAATTGACACGTACCATCGGGGCAAAAGGGAAGAGCGAGCATGGAGCAGTGCTTGTGGGAAATCGGTCTATGACTCTAAGATTGGCCCAGGTGACTTCGGGTCCAGTAGGAAGGGCACATTAACAGGTTCTGAGTGCTAGAAGAACCTTTAGCAGCAGCACAGAACTGCCCGCCTTTCCCACCACAGAGGATGCTACATTCCATGTGCTGGGACAACTGTGGCTTTTCATAAGCAATGTGAGGTATGTCTTAGCCCTGCGGCCAGTGCTGCTGTTTTAGCAGACTCAAGGGCCATGCATATTACAGGAGTGGCATTCTTGCAGGTAGGGGACAGTCCCGCACTATTTTGCTTTGGTAAAATCAGGGACCAAAGAGTATGTGTATTAAGAGCTGTACAGTCACTTCTGGCTCTCCTAGCATTATTGTCTTTTCCACTGAGTCTTGTCCTCTCATGATGTGACCAAAGGACGACAGAGTGGGTCTAAATGGGCAGGGCTATTTTGGGGCAGGAATGGAGTTCCGGCTGGCTCCCGAGTTGGCCACACCCAGCAGGAACTCATCAGCATAATAGGCCACACCCAACAGCAGAAACTCATTAGGACTGGCTACATTAGGGGTGTGTGGCCTAACATGCAAAGGGTTCCTGTTATTTTTTTAAAAAAAGCCCTGGGTTTTGACAACAAACAAGGTAAACAGAATAAGAAGCAAAAGGTGAGTGTGGCTGGAGGACCACACTTCTAGTAATGTGGGGTGTGGCCTAATATGCTAATGAGCTGCTCTGTCAGGGGTGTGGCCTAATAGGCTAATGCATTTCTACTGTTGGGTGTGGCCTGTTATGCTAATGAGTTCCTGCTGTGCTTTTTCTACAAAAAAAGAGCCCTGTAAATGGGCATGGTGATAAAAGAGCAGGGCTAGACTCCCAGTGCCCTGATAGCCCAGGATAGCCGAGTCTCATCAAATCTTGGAAGCTAAGCTGGATCGTCCCTGGCTAGCATGTGGATGGGAGACCACCAAGGAATGCCAAGGTAATGATCTAGAGGCAGGCAAGGGCAAACTACCTCTGAACGTCTCTTGCCTTGAAAACCCCACCAGGGGTCGCCCTATGTCAGCTGTGACTTGATGGCAAAAAATAATAAAAAACCCACGAGAGGGTTTCCCCCCTTACCGGCCATTGTCCTTACCCTGAGACGTATTGTGTGTACTTTCAAGAGCTCTGGGGCAGTCAGATATCAGTTCCACGAACGAAAGGTGCCCACTCAGGGGCTACCGTGCCTTCCCTTGATCTTAGCAAGCGGGACTCCAGTTTTGCCAGTGAACAAAATGACCTCTGGCCTCTAACCCAAATGGCTTGATTAGGACTGTCCTCCCCCCACCCACCCCCGTCCATTTCGAAGACTTCCTACTTTACCTGATAAGTGGCTTGTCGGCCCCTTCGGCTGGGGGGAAGGGCCGGGTATAGGAGAAAGGAAACCAGCCTTTCCTGTAAAGAGGAGGGGGGGGGGAAGGGGTAAAAAGAGAAACAGGCGTCCGTTAAAACAGTAAGGGAAAAGATGCACCACTGCTCTCTAGCCCCTGCTAGTGAGACTGGGGGGGACGGGAGGGGAAATGAAGTGCCTGTGGAGAAGAAATGGCAAGAACAGTCACAACCACAACAAGGAGGCCGCACTCTGGGGCCTACGGAGGGAGTACGGCCTAGTGGGTTAGGAAATGGACGAGAGCAGGAGCGACAGTTCCTGATTTCTGGGAAGAGGAGGAAACAGGCTGGGCTTACTGGAGCAGAGGAGGAAGGTGAAGCAAACGCAGCCACACTCCAGCGCAGACCCCCAGAACCCAGTGAGACTAGATTGGGCTGGATCACACAGGGGAAGCTATTGTACAGTGAGTCTATTTAGCTTAATACTCCAGCTGGACGAGGCCTTTTCTCCAGCCCCCTGCTAGAACTCCGCCTGGGACCTCCTGCATGCAAAGCCACGTGCTTGACCACCGCGCCGTGACCTAGGGTTGCCAGCCTCCAGGTGGGGCCTGGGGATCTCCCGCTATTACAACTGGTCTCCAGCTGACAGAGATCAGCTCCCCTGGGGAAAATGGCTGCTTTGGAGGGTGGGCTCTATGGCATTGTACCCGGCGGAGGCCCCTCCCCTCCTCAAACCCCGCCCTCTCCTGGATCCACCCCCAAAGTCTCCAGGTATTTTCCAACCCAGGCCTGGCCACCCTACCACTCCCAGAGTCTTCTCCAGCAGAGCTCCCAGCCATATTGACCCCCTTAGGCTGAGCAGCTCAGGAGAGACGGACGGGCACAGGCGCCCACAGAACAGGGAAATGCGAGCAGCCAGGATTCCCGAATCCCCGGGGAGACACACAAGGTGTGGGGGAGGATCTCACATTTTGGTCGCCTCGTTCTCCCCGTAATGCCAGCCATCCCGTGCCTCCGTCACCAGCAGCAAGATGACGTCTCCCTCTTGGAAGTTGAGCAGGGTGCTGTTCTCGCCCGCCGAGTGGGAGAATATCGCCTGGACCCTCCGGCGCTCAGAACGTGCAGGCAGGATGGAGAGTGGACTGATGCGAGGCAGGGTCTTGTTCTCCACTGTGTGTGTGGGGGGGGAGCAGGGATGGGTGTCAGTGGGCAGGAGTTTCCCGTTTGGGGCACAATATGCTCTAGAACAGGGGCCTTCGGCTTTTCCAGACCCGGATCCACGGAATCAGGGCTGTTTTGGGGCAGGAACGCACAGGAACGGAGTTCCAGCTGGCTCCCGAGTTGGCCGCGCCCAGCAGGAACTCATTAGCATAATAGGCCACACCCAACAGCAGAAACTCATTAGGATTGGCTACATTAGGGGTGTGTGGCCTAACATGCAAAGGAGTTCTTGCTACAAAAAAAAAGGCCCTGGGTTTTGACAACAAACAAGGTAAACAACAAACAAGAATAACAAGCAAAAGGTGGGTGTGGCTGGATGACCACACTTCTGGTAATATGGGGGTATGGCCTAATATGCTAATGAGCTGTGTTGTCAGAGGTGTGGCCCAATATGCTAATTAGTTCCTGCTGGGCTTTTTCTACAAAAAGAACCCTGCACGGAATGACAAACATGTGACAGGAAGTCATAGCGCATCAGAGTCAGTTGGCCGGCCGGCCGGCCTGCCTGCCTGCCTGCCTATCTATCTGTCTGTCTGTCTGTCTGTCTGTCTGTCTAGTACTGCTCACCTTAAGCAGAAATTAGAACTAAATAAAATATTTTAAAAGACCTTACTCAGTATTATTTCTCTTATATTTGATTACTGCACCTACAAATTTTTGCCACTGAGAGGGTGACACGATCATTGGTATCCGATAGTAGCCATGACACCTGGGCTGGCACATTTAGCAGTTCCATATCTTTAAGTGAAGGGGTGACTAAATTAGCCCTCAACTCATCATGTGTCAGGAAGCAGGAGAAGTCAGGGTTATTATGACCTCACCAGTTCCTAGGCCAGGATCACAGTAAGCAAGCCAAAAGAGCGGGGGACAGGAAGCCAAAAAAAAAGAAAAGTGTACCATAATCAGGAATAAGCTTCTGGTCAAAGCCATGGAGGTCTCTTCCCCACTGCTACTCTTTATTATATTTATTTACTTCCTATCCTGCCTTTCTCCCCAATGGGGATCAAAACATCTTACATCATTCTCTTCTCCTCCATTTTCTCCTCACAACAACCCTGTGAGGTAGGTTAGGCTGAGAGAGTGTGGCCGGCCAACGTTCACCCAGTAAGCTTCCATGGCATGAGTGGGGATTCGAACCTGGGTTTCCCAGATCCTGCTCCGACACTGTAACTAACCACTGCTCTTCTGAGCATGCGTGCGAAGAGTGGTAGAAGGCGCACATGCTCCTTCTGCATCAGGGACTTCCAAAAGGCAGTCAAAAATGGCAGCTGGAAAGGGGCTACTAATCCATCAGGAGGGACTCTGTGACCCACCGGGGGGTCCCAAACCACAGGCTGAAGGCCACTGTCCTAAAACAGGCGGATCAACTTATAGAAAGGTTGCACAGATGTTTGCTTTTATATTTGAAACATGTAATGCAATTGGTGTTGCATAATAATAATAATAATAATAATAATAATAAACTTTATTGTCATTGTACATAGTACAATGAAATTAAAGATGCAATCTGGTTTTACTTGTTGTATGTAACAATTCATAACTTTTCACAAACTTGACGAATCTGTATTTTCCCCGTACCCCTTTTTTCCTTCTGTATCCCACCCCCTTTAAAGAGAAAATAATAAAAAAAATGAATGAATTAACTAACGATGCGATTTATATCCCGCCCTCCCCTCAGGCTCAGTGCGGCTAACAATAAGGCCTTGCACAGATAATAACCTGCAGCAGTTCTGAGTCTTGCTAGACAAGGCAGGAGGGCCCCAGGGTGGGCTGCGGCTTACGCTGGACACGGCACACTCACCCAGCGTCGCAAGGCGGGTCTCCGTCGACATCTTGCGCGGCATCGGAAGGGTGCAGGAATAGCTCTCGGCGGTCTTGGTCTGTGGGGGGGTCTGAGTGGTTTGGGTGGGCGGCAGGCCTGAGGTGAGGGCGATGGGCTCGCTAATCGGCGGGTGGCCCGGGTCCCTCGATCCCTTCCCACGATGGGAGTCACCATTAGGCAGTGGCGTCACCTCCTGGACTGAGGCACGCTATACGAAGAGAGAAACAGAGAGGTACCACACCAGCATTCGGGTATTGCCCCATCGTGACTTTCCTTGCTCTGACCTGGACGGCCCAGGCTAGCCCAATCTCATTATATCCTGGACTCTAAAGCAGGGCTGGCCCCGGTTAGCACTTGGGTGGGAGACCACCAAGGAATCCCAGGGCTGCTGTGCAGAGGCGGGCATTACTAAACCACCTCTGAACATCTCTGGCCTTGAAAACCCCACAGGGTCACCATACGTCGGCTGCAACCTGTCCACACTTTCCACCACCACAACCAGCTTTTCTTAGTTCTTACTACCTTTGGAGGGTCGGGAAGGCAGAGTGGCACAGGCCGATCTTGTCAGGTCCCGGAAGCTAAACAAGGACGGTACTTGGATGGGAGACCCCCAAGGAAGACTCTGCAGAGGACAGCAATGGCAAACCATCTCTGCTTGCCTTGAAAGCCCCTTCCTGGGGTCACCATAAACGTGTTGCAACTTGACAGCACTTATCTGCGTACAACCTCTGGGCTGAGTCAAAGGCTCCCTCTTCATTCCTGGCTTTCCACTGGGAGCTCCAGATGTGACATCTGGCTACACCACTGCGATTGGGGACTCTGAACCCCAGAGAGGTATAAGATAAAGGCAGGGGGTCAATTGCCTGGTGTTCCCAGGTGGACACTCACATGGTTTGGTCCATGCTCTAACAATTCTTCCAGGACCTTAGCGCTGGGAAGGGGGTCAGCGGCTGTAATGGGTGTCCCCCCGGGGAGATGGTTGGCTGTCAGCTTGACCAAGGCCAGGGCACGCTCAGGGAGGCGAGTGGGTTGGGTGCACGATGCCTGCCAGACGGGCAGCTTGGCCGCTAACAGCTCCCGCACCTGCAAGGAAAGAGGGACACAAAGACCCATCTCAGTCTGGTTTTGTTTTGGCTTTTCGGCTTCTACTCTTCCCTGCTTCAGGATGTCGATGCTAGAAACCACCCAGTTCAAAAATGCACATTTTAAAATTTGTAAGGCAATTCTCTCCTGAAAACTGTGCTCACCCCTCCCTTTATCCCAAGATGAACTGCGACCTTCTGGCTGTCACCTTCTTGTTATCCCCCCACTTGAGGCTGGCCTATTTGGCCACAACTGGAAACCATTCCTTCTCTGTAGCGGCTCCCACGGCTATTTTTGGGCAGGAACACACAGGAGCGGAGTTCCGGCTGGCTTCAGAGTTGGCCACGCCCACTACAGCCAAAACCTCTGCATGTGTGGCTACAGAGGGAAGGCCTGGAGAGCGACCGACCCCCCTGGTGACTGCATGTGTGGCTACAGAGGGAAGGCCTGGAGAGCGACCGACCCCCCTGCCTCCCTGTGCCTTCCCCGGCCTGTCCAAGGGCCGGCTTACCTGGGCTCCCCGCAGTCGCGTAGCACCCAGGCAAGCCAAGAGAAGGCATGGGGGTGTGGCCTATTAGGCTAATGAGCTTTGCTGTCAGGGTGTGACCTGTTATGCTAATGAGTTCCTGCTGGGCTTTTTCTACAAAAAAAAAAGCCCTGGCGGCTCCCACTTTGTGGGATGGCTTCCCGGAGGAGGTGGGGGAGGACGCTGTTAAGCTGTACACATTTTGTCGGGAAGAGGGGTTCATGCGGTTTTATTGTACTTTCTATGTTTTTAATCTTGGAATGGTAAGCCACCAGGGAAAGGCAGGGTAGAAACACGATTACACGATTTCAAGACTGTCTGACCAGAAACTTGATTTTTTTCCTCCCCAAAGAGGGACTCTCAAAAGGTTGAATTCTATGCCCATCCTAACAAAGGAAGAACGAGACGGGTTTCCACCTGAATCCCACTGTGAGGAGAAATAAGGAGAGATCACTCCTTAACCCTTATGGCGTGAGGCGGATGCAGCTCACCTTGGTGTGATAGGTGCTGAAGTGCTTGGAGACTGCACACTGGCGGTCCACCAGAAAGGAGTACCGGCGCCTCTCCTCAGTCAACGCTGCCTTGTATCCTTCCGCCACAAACCGATCCAGCTCACTCTGCTTGGTGCTCATAATCTCCACATACTTTGGCAAAAGGAAAAAGAAAAATCCAAAGACATAATTAGATGGGAAGCGGCCATCTTGTTCCAATTTCAGGCCCAACCACTTCACAGCCGGGCTTACATACCAACACTGTACAGAATTAAGACTTTCCCATATGATGAAACTATGCAGCCTATACAAATGTGATACAGCAGACACTTGGATAGGACTTGGATCAAGGATTTCTAGGTTCAAATCCCTATTCAACTATGACGTTTAGATTTCTGGCAAGCCATTATCTTTCAGGCTTTACCAATCTCACAAGGTTGTTGGAAAGATAAAAGGTTGTTAACCACCTACCTCAATCTCTGCTTTCATTTTTTTAAATGACAGTTTGTAGTTCTTATGACTACAAAGATAAGTCGAAGCGGCATAGCTAAGTCTGGTTCATAGGTGAATTAGGTATTCTATTGCTGCACCTCTTTATATCCTTATTACAAATACTTCTTCAAGCAGTTGTCAAGGACATCCAGATTAGGCTACTGTCATGCATTTTGTATGGGGCTGCCCTTGGAAACTGTCCGGGAACATTAACTGGGTCAACAGGTGGTTGTCATGGATGAGCAGATGACAGCCCATTACCCCAGTGCTTCAATAACATCACAGGCTTATCGATGTATTTCTGGCCACAAAAGGATCTGTGCTCTCAGTTCCTTAGGACGTTTATCCCAATAAACCCTCCTGCTCCCTAAGACCAGTCAGTGAGGCACTGCTGTAAGCACCATCACAGCTGGATCCAAGCGTGGAACCCTCCAGGATGAGGATGATTTCAGTTGTGAAATTAGAATCCCCCTAGAAGCTTGTATGTCTACAGGCAGATGCAAGACTTTCTTCTTTTTTATTCCATCAACTCTGTGCAGGGTGAGGCGGGAGCTCAGACTGTCTTGGGAATGGTTGTTCTACGTTGCTGCTAAACTGCGGATGTGTTTTATGCTGTCAGTCTCCCTTTAAAAAGTTTTACTGCTTTGATTTTATTCTCTCAACTGCTTTGGGAACATTTGCAGCTGACAGGTGGTACAAAAGTTATACAAATATACAAGTATTTATTTATCTGGAAATTTATGCCCTGCTGTTCTCCCCAGCAGGGACCCAGAGCAGCTTACAGCATCATTCTGCCCTTGTACATTTTATCCTCACAACAACAATCCTGTGAGGTTGGTTAAGATGAGAATCTGTGACTGGCCCAAGGTCACCCAGCAAGCTTCCACGGCAGAGGGGGGATTCGAACCTGGGTCTCCCAGGTCCTAGTCTGACATTCTAACCACTGCACTTGTCTTTGGGTCTAGTCATGCATCAATGGGGAGCAAATGATCA
This sequence comes from Gekko japonicus, assembly GCF_001447785.1. Classification (NCBI taxonomy): domain Eukaryota; kingdom Metazoa; phylum Chordata; class Lepidosauria; order Squamata; family Gekkonidae; genus Gekko; species Gekko japonicus. The sequence goes on from NW_015168053.1 coordinate 1,315,429, forward strand.
CTGTTCTTGAGGTGGGGGGGGGAACACGACTGTGCTATAGCAATATGAGGGAGGACGGTGGATGAGCCCTGTGCATATAGCATGCCTCCTACTGAGTCAGACTGTTGGTCCCTCTGGTCAGCATT
>NW_015168053.1:1315580-1337029 GCF_001447785.1 Gekko japonicus
CTCTTTCCCAACACCTTCTACCTGATCCTTATAACTGGAGATGACAGGGATTGAATCTGCAACCTTTATTTATTTATTTGGTTTTTATCCCGCCCTCCCCTGCAAGCGGGCTCAGGGTGGGTCACAACAGTCATATATAATACATAAAATAATTAAAACATTAAAGCACAGTAGTTAATAAATGTTATTAAATAAAAGTTATTAAACAATAAAATGTTATTAAAACCTAAAGACAGCAGCCTAATTCTGGGAGTCCAGGTGCCTCTTGAAGGAAGCTAGTTAAAGTGGGCGTGCGTAGCAACCTGGTGATGCTTGTTGGTCTCTTCGCTGGGCAGAGCAAAATGGGCACTTCGGCACTGCAACGGTATGACCTAAGTGGGCAGTGCCAGCATCCTTCTGCATGCCACGGCCTACCACTGAGCCACGGTCTCTCCTCAGAACCCCAGAGCAGTAAGAGCATTCTCCAACAGAGTTTTTAAAAGTGTGCATTCAAAGTTAATCATGCACACTCCCAAACACACACACACAGACGCACACACACCTCAAGTTTGGCTTATTCCTCCCCCATTTTGGAATTTTGTCCACAGATTAGGTAAAATATTCTGCTCTTCATATTCTGGATCGGATGTCTACCAAATGCTGAGGATTCTCAACAGACCGCACAGCTCGCAGGGTGATACTGTCACCCTAAAACATTCAGATGTATTCAGATGTAACAGTCGTGCAGGGGCAACGGGGGAGACAGACTCATTCTGCCCACCGAGCAAATGAAAGGTCACGCGGGCTGTTCCAGGAAAAGGGCTTCCGCTACAGCCTTGAATCGCTTTTGCCGAACGTCCTTTTTATCCTGCATTAATGACGCTGAAGAAATGACCGCTGCTTCGTTCCATGGGCACAAATCTATGTTCCAGCCATGAAAGCAAACGTTGAAAAATGAGGGGTAAATTCAATGTTTTCTTCTTGAATCACTCCAATGGTGAGCATAAATGGAGGGGGAAACTGAACTAATTCATGCGTCTTAAGCCATTCTGAGCACGTACACCTTTATATCCTTATTAAGGTAGGGGCTGGGGGGCGGCAATCTAACAGGATCCAGCAGACAAAGGGTTACCTGTACCCCCCCCTCCTCACTGGCCCCCCTCTTTGCGGCCTCTAGCCTGAGCAGGCCTTGATCCTGAAGTAATGGTTACCGGGGCAACAAGGTTCACAAAAGGGGCCTTTCCAGAGCCAAATGTCCTCTGCCGGGATTCACAGGACTGGGGGTGGGAAGGGGAGGGAGGTTGGTAAACAGGGGAGACACAGCATCAAACCAAGTGAACCCAAGAAGTGTGTGGTGTGTGCATGTGTGTGTATGGGCTCACATGGCTGCTCGAGCATGTGGCACTTGGATGTAAGTTGTACACTCATGCGTGTTCTTAATGCTTGGAATTCCATCCTCTCACAGCACTGTTTTGCCTGCTCTTTAGGACTCTGCTTAGGAGTCTACTTATTGTAGGCTTACACGTGTGAGTGTAGCATTGCATATTTTAAACTTCGCCCTTTGTATGTGCATGCCTGCAGTGTTTGCGTAGTTATGCATCATGTGCATGCCACGATGGCAAATGCATTACTCCTTTTCGTCCAGTGTTCTGAACATGCGTGTTTGCACGTAGTCATGTCTAGTTTTCTCAGAGAATACTGAGAATTTTCTGCACGTGGATACGGGCTGAGAAGCATGTGATGAGGCTCCGGACACAATGTGGACGTGTGCGCCGCAGGCAAGAAAGCACAGGCAACACTATGTAAGCATGTGTGTGGGCTTGTGATTAAGGGTGTACGTGTAGAAAGTGTGTACATGGGCCAGGAGGGGAATGTGTGTGTGTATTTGTGTGAGATGTTATTGTCAACACCCAGGTAGCCCCTCTGGAGAGATTACTTCTCCAGGCACCAAATGGCCAAAGAATGTTAAACCCTTTAAAGACATAAACTTCTTAGTGACCCCAATCCCAGCATCCAGACGACATCTGAACAAAACAGGCAGCAACCCCCAGACTGGCACAGGAAAAGGGAAGGAAGCTCCGGCTGTGGAGTCCTACGCTCTCCGCCATTTCTTCTCTGAAAAAAATTGGCCTGTTTTGTTTGGTACGGTCGCTTCTCATGCATAGCAGGGAGCAAGATGGAAGCACGAGCTAACGGCTTCTATTAGACTCAGAGGCCGTGGGCACGCTCGAGCGAAGAATGTCAGCGACTCAAACTTCCAGACCAACGTTTCTCTCTGTGTATTTCTGTATTTCGATGGCACAGAGCTCCATTCTTAATGGCACAGAGGTCCCAGATGCTATTCATCTTTCCAAATTTCAGAACGCAGTGTATGCCAGGAAGGTGGTTATTAACCTGTTTCCCCGAAAATAAGACCTACCCCAAAAATAAGCCCTAGCAGGATTTCTATGCATTTGTGGTATAAGCCCTAGTGTGTCTTCTTGAGAAAAAATAAATATAAGACAGTGTCTTATTTTCGGGAAAACACGGTATGTTTTGTAGCAATTCAAAGAAAACCAGTATTCTATCTGCCAAGTGGTTGGAGGATATGTTTCAGTATTAGAAAAGGGCTTTTATTTGGTGGAATGTGCCCTCAAGTCACAGCCGACTTACGGCGACCCCACAGGGCTTTCAAGGCAAGAGATTAGCATGGGTAGTTTGGCATTGCCTGTTTCTGAGCAGCAACCCTGGACTTCCTTGGTTGTCTCTCATTCAAATACTAACCAGGGCAGACCCTGCTTCCGAGATGTGATGTGATTGGGTTAGCCCAGGCCATCCAGGTCAGGGCCAGACAGTGGTACTGGTACACGTTTATGTTTGTTTCCCAGCTGAACGGGCAAACCATCTCCCATTCCCAACAGCTTTTATCATCTAAATGTTCTACTGCTCTATTGTTTCTCAGCTGAACGGGCAAACCATCTCCCATTCCCAACAGCTTTTACCATCTAAATGTCCTCCTGCTCTATTTTACTGCTGGTATATTTTGTTTTGCTATTTTTACTTGTGTTGACTTAAGTGTTGTATTGACAGCTGCTCTGTGGGGTTCATTTTAACAGACAAGCCGGGCTAAAGTGACAAATATCAACCCATTCAAAGTACGTTTTGGCAGACACTGGGTGGTACAAAATCTGTGATGATTTGGCTGCGATGACTCAATGGTTTATGCAAGCCGGTGTTCAGTAATGAATCTAGAGGCACGAGCCTACCCAGGGGGCAAGACCTACATCTTACGGATGCAGGGCTGCCACCATAAATGGCATCCCTGCGTCCAGCGGTATCTCTCCCATAAAATGCAGGATCACCGATCTCAGACTGTGACCAATGTTCCCTCTAAGCTGTGGAGTCTTGTGAGCAAAAATCCTACTCTGTGAGCTACTGGCATTAAAGTTGTGAGCAAGCAATTTGGCTACTGCATAAATTAGTTTGCTCTGGAGCCCTCCTTCCTGAGCTCACACAAAAATGTGTGAGCCGGAGGCTAAAAAACTGTGAGCTAGCTCACACTAACTCAGCTTAGAGGGAACACTGACTGTGACCATATCACACCTTTCCCTATCCTTGTTCCACACTGTTGGTTGCCGTTGGAAGGGGTGGAAATGCATTTTTGTGAGAACATCAGAATGGGGAGGAAGTAAGTGACCCTATCAGGGGTCATTTCCTAGAAAAAGAGCTAGGGGAACTCATTAGCATATGCCACTCCCCCTGACATCACCGGAAATGTGTCATAAGGCCACCCACCCCGCCCCCAACGGTCCTGGCCGCCACCGCTGGCCTTGCATCTCCACTGCCGAGCCCCATGAGGGGCCCGGTGGTGGACCTGCAAGACTGGCGGGAGTGCAAGGAAGCCCCGCGAAGGCCCTCCCTGGCCCCAGGCAGGCAGGGGTGGGGAGAGGCAGGGAGGAAGCAACTTACGCTCCCTCTTCTCCTGCCTCCTCCTGGCTGAATGAGGGCCGGAAGCGGGGCAGCCGGAAGCAGGGGGCGGGGCTTCGTCATGTGCCCCGCCCCCCGTACGTCACCCAGGGGAACTGCGTTCCCCCGCGTTCCCCCCCCGAAATAACCTCTGGACCCTATACATTGCAGAGGAAAGGGGGGAGAGTCGGCACAGGGATATTGTTTTGGGTAATAGCGCAGTGTCTTTTTAAGCACCGCGATAACCATGCCACAAATCCATCTATTGGGAAAATAGATATTTCACTGAATAGTTCTATTTGGAGAATATGGGGAGTTCCCTCAGTCCCAGCAGGGAAGGAGGATCACAGACGTCCATGTCAGACTGCACATTCGGCATTTATGAGGTCTCAGGCTGAAGCTTTGACATCTTGGAATGCAGGGCTGGGACAGTCCTTCTGTCCAGGGTAGATGGTACTTGCTTAGATAGCTCTTTGGCCCGACTCTGCATCAGGAGACTTCACATATTTACAAACACAATCTGTGGCTAGTGAGGAGAGATTCCGACCGTCCCACCTCCTCCCCAGATAGCCGGTCCTGGTATTTGGCAAGTCAGTTTCTGGCAGGATGTGACGCCATTCCTGAGGGAGCCTGCGGCATTTCCTTTGTTTTCCTGAGCGCTTCCCTTGACAGGGGATGGGCAGGCGACAGATTCCCCTCTTTCCACCACTGACCTTACCTGGACTTCGCGGTCCCCGTACTTCTGTGGGTTTTTACTGCTCTGGCACTTCTTGCGCAGTTTCTTCAGCTCTGTCTGACACTTCTCGATGGACTCTGCTTTGGCACGATGCTCACCTTGGTATTTCTTCAGGGTAGCCTAGGAAGGAAGAGTCACGGGCCTGGTCAGGAGTTCCCCTTGCCTCATCCCATGTAAACACACAAACCAGCCCCCAGAACGGCTGTAGAGTTTTATTTCCTTTTGGATAAACAATCAGGTGGACAGAGGCATGTTGGTATGATAGGTCACTGGACAGAATCAACAGAGCATAAAGAACAGATTACTGGTTCCCTGACCAGCCGTGACGTCCAGGGACAAACACCAACTTTTAGCTCTCTTCAGGAGAACATTTGGTGGCCCTATTTATTTCCTCATTGAGGGCACAGGTAGGAGGTTCTCCATTTCCATCTCTTTTAAAAACATGGGTAGCAAGACTTTTTTTGTGAGGGAGAAGCTGGTCAGATAGGCAGAGAGAGGTAGACTTTGTGGGAATGACAGTGTCCACACCGCCCCACACACACCTGCTCTCTCACAGGCCCCGACTATCCCCCAGCTTCATATTCCTCGGCAGGTGATGGTAAAACAAGAAAAAAAGAAGAAGAGAGGGAAGAGAAGAAGAGATTGGATTTATACCCCACCCTTCACTACCCAAAGGAGTCTCAGAGCAGCTTACAATCCCTTTCCCTTCCCCTCCCCACAACAGACACCCTATGAGGTAGGTGGGGCTGAGAGAGCTCTCCTGAGAACTGCCCTTGAGAGAACAGCTCTGGAAGAGCTTATGACTGACCCAAGGTCACACAAGCAGTTGCATGAGAGCCAGTTTGGTGTAGTGGTTAAGTGCGTGGACTCTAATCTGGGAGAACCGGGTTTGATTCCCCACTCCTCCACTTGCACCTGGCTGGATGACCTTGGGCAAGCCGTAGCTCTGGCACAGCTGTTCTTGAAAAAGAGCAGTTTCTGTCAAGAGTTCTCTCAGCCCCACCTACCTCACAGGGTGTCTGTTGTGGGGAGGGGAAGGGAAAGGAGTTTGTAAGCCGCTCTGAGACACCTTTGGGTAGTGAAGGGCGGGGTATAAATCCAATCTCTTCTTCTTCTTCTTCTTCATGTGGAGGAGTGGGGAATCAAACTCGGTTCTCTTAACCATTACACCAAACTGGATCTCAATAACAACTGGCTCTCAAAAATATATCATAACCCACCTGGGACCTTTTATGAAAACTGAATACATTTTTACTTACGTCCCTCACTGCTAGACTCACATGCAACTCCTGCCTCAGTGGGGCAATTTGACCCCCCCCCCCACAAATGGGCAACTAAAAGGAATGGAAAAACAGATAAACAGAGATAGAACCAGTGCTTAATTTCTAACTCAGACAGAACTCCAGGTTGCCTAGAAGCCATGTTGTTTGCCACGAAAACATTCCTTAATTCTGAGAACAACAATCTACTTGGTGGCGAGGCGCTTTCCTTTCTAGTTGCTTCACATTTTCGAGGGCTTGAACAGATTGTGGGGCGAAGGCCCTGGCACAAATTGAACCTTAGAGGACGCACTTCAGAAGAGAAAATGGATGGAGAGAGGGATGGATGAGTATAAACGGAAGGGGGGGGGAGAATCAAAGTCACAGCAGAGAGGCGTGTGAATCAATCTCTCTCACCATCAGATACTTGATATCCAGTTCTAATTTGTGTTCCAACTGGGACAGGAGCTCTGACTGGAAAAGCTTCAGCTGGGAAGAGGCGACAAGAGAAAACAGGAAGAAAAGGGATGAGAGTCAGGAAGACAAGGGAGTGTTGCCACCTGTTCTCTCCCACAGCTTGACCGAGGGACATGACGGACTACCAGCCTATGTTGCATTTTATTTATAGTTTGCCGTTCTAACTGGGACTCAAGGTGGATTACACAGGGTAAGTCAATATAATCAACAGGATGGGACATCCATTAAAATGATGCGATAGGATTCAGATCGTAGAAAGTGGTACCAACCAGAAATCTGAAATTAGAACTGAAGTGATGCTTGAATATTAACATGATGCATTAAAGGATGTCAAAATGACATGTCAAAATGACAACATGACCAGAAATCTGAAATCAGAACTGAAGCGATGCTTGAATATTAACATGATGTGTTAAATGAGGTCAAAATGACATAGGATCTTGCTAAAACAACAGGCAGCATGAGTGATGCACGGCAGTAAACACCACAGTCCCTAACGCTTTACCCAAGCATCTTTCCGAGCCACTTTGTTACAGTACAGCCCTATTACCTGTACAGAAAAGCCTCCTAAAAGTTCAGTTTTGAGTAGTTTGCAGAAAGCCAGGAGTGGGGAAGACTTCTTGACCTCACCGGACAGGCCATTCCATAAGGTGGAGGCCACAACAGACTGCGCACAGAAACACTATGCAGGAAATTCACAGCTCCCCCCACTTCCCCAGTGACCTGTGCTCTATGCCCAGAGGAAGGCAAAAAACCCTCCAAGCAGTTGTCGATTTTGCCCATTTGCCAGTTGGCACCTGCAGAAAACCCTGCTCAGATGAGTGAAGTTGTTGTGGTAGAACATCAGGGGTGGAGGGAGGTGGGTCTGAAGGGAAGATCAGGTAGCAGATGATGTAAAAGACCTCTGCATGACACCCTAGAGGGCTGCTGCCCATCAGAACAGACGATATTGACTTTGATAGATCAGTGGTCTGACTCATTCTAAGGCAGGTTCATGGGGATACACTTCTGACTATGGTCTGTCAGTTTCAGCCAGGCCAATCTTGTACTGGGAGAGAAGGGCCACATCTCAGACAGAGACTCACCGTTTCCTCCAGCTGTACTTGAATCTGCCGATGAACTTCAGCCATCTGGAACAACGTGTCACCTGCAGGCCAGGGCGAATGGAGAGTTAATCAACCTCAGACATTCCCGTCCCTATGAAAACATGCTTTGTCCCCAGTCTGTCCCAGGATAATCTCCTTTCAAGTTAATTCCTTTTTCTAAGAGTTGTACAAGGGATCGCAGCTTGCTTTTAATTGCAACCACCAAGACACATAGACAGAAGTGGGCCTTCCTGGGGGCACACAGGCCCACCCTTGAGTGGGACTATGTAAATTCTGTTTTGGGTCTGCCATGCGCAATGTGCACATTTTGCCTAATGCACACAGCGATTAGATATGAAATCTACAGGCCATTCTAGAGTTGCCGGGATGGAAACTTTCCCAAAAAAGAAAGTACAGCCAGGTACAGAAGAAAGCTGCGGTGTTGTTGACTGGGTTAACCAAACACGGTTTCATACGCAGGCTAATATTTAGGCAGGAAAAACGCTCTGCACAATATGTTAAAAGTTAACTCTTTTAAAATCTTTCTAAGGGACAAACTAGGCATAGAGCATGAGATTCATTATCAAAATCTCCAGCATGCGGGGAGGGCGGCCTATAAATCTAAATAAATAAATAAAATAATGGGGGGGGGAACCAATGCTCAGGGGAGGGTTTAAGGCTTTACATGACAAAAGTGAAGGGGGACCGGGTTCCGGGTTGCAAAGCAGGAAGGAGAGTGGCTAACCTTTCACACTTGTGTTGTTTTCCTGATCTCAGTATCACCCCCCTCCTGGAGCGGTTGTTTGCCTCATGGAAGAAACATATAAATACAGTATCTCTTCTGGATACCTCCGGGGGGGGGGGGGGGAGCAGCAGCCTGGAAGGTCTTGAAATACTATCATTTTTATTAAAAAGTAGGCGCTGCGGTCGCTCAAGTGGTTAAGACGCTGAACTGCAGGCTATGGAAGGTCAGTAGTTCAGCAGTTCAAGACCCGAGTTGCCGCATGACGAAGTGAGCTCCCGTCTCTAGTTCCAGCTCCTGCCAACCTAGCAGTTCGAAAGCAAGAAATTGCAAGTAGATAAATAGGGACCACCTCGGTGGGAAGGTAACAGCGTTCCGTGCGCCTTTGTGTTTAGTCATGCCAGCCACATGACCACGGAAACGTCTTCGGACAGCGCTGGCTCTTCGGCTTTGAAACGGAGATGAGCACCGCAACCCTAGAGTCGGACTCGACTGGCTTCGAGCAAGGGAACCTTTACCTTTACCTTTAGGGGATCCAATTCTTGTGTTTCAATTGCCACATATAGTTTGACTAGGCATGATGTAAGAGATACACAAACAGTACTTCTGTCATGTATTTTGCAGATCAAATCTCCCGTGTGCGTGGGTGCATGCATGTGTGAATCAGACTGGGGAAGGAGAACTGAAGTAATTTACCCCATGGTTACCTGCCTGTTTTCCCTTGCAGGACAAACAGCAATTCTGGATGAGGTAGATTTAAATCAGAGAAATGGCTCAGGGGGAAAGGGTTAACCACCCTTTCCCAGAATACTGCTTCTCAATCGGATTCAGCCCCTACCATGGCAGATTTGATCTTTTTTTTTTAAAGTGGTAGATTTATAATCATATATAAGCTTGGCTATTCAATGTGCATTAGAATTAGACCTGCTAGTTGGAAATAGGTTGATGAATCAACCTAAGATTTAGCTGATTAATTGGCAGGGGCCAATTTTTATCAGTGGGTACCTGTTTCTTCTTCTTCTTCTAGACTACTTTGGTTCTGGTGTGTTATTGCAATAGGGAATTTAAAAAAAAATTACGATGATCCATCTTTCTAACAATGATTGGGCGCTTCCGTTCACTGCATTCTAAGTTCCCTTTACTACCTCCAAAAAATTGACTTCTTTGGGGTAACGTCCACATTTATTTTAATATAATCAATTAATTGGTTCAAGGTGGATGATTACCACCTAGATTGTTCAATGGTCCCAGACGTAAATATAAATAGCACATTTGCTAGTGCTAAAAACCTCAACCCCACTCCCCCCCAAAAAAACTTGCATATGGTCCTAGGTGCAATCAAGGTTTTTCTTGAAAGGTCCCATTTCACATTGCAGAGTGAGTGTGTGGTGCTGGTTTGGATAACAACCCATGGAAACAAAAAATTCCTGCAAACGAGAAGCTAAGAGAACAGGAGGAAGGGCTGTCTGCTCTCTGATGTGCTGCTTTTTTTTGGTCTTGTCACATGGGAGCATTTAGGCATGCAAACCCTAAACCGCCCTCATCTGCTGCCTTGAAACAATGCAACCCAGAAAAAGCACCTACCACACCATTCCGCTGCACACGTGAACTGTCTCAAGGGTGCAATTCATATGTTACCAGAACTGTGTGGTTACCTCTGATCCCATGACATTCTGGTAATGTTTGAAGAGTGGAATAGCATGGGTTAATCAGCATCACATGAGTGCTGTGCCAGTGTCAATGGCTCAGACTTTTTGGGGGGGTAGGGGCAGAGAGTCAGCGGTGTGTATAGTAGCCACATGATCAGTCCGTCCCATGTGACTCCTGCCAGGTTTTGTGTAAGAGGCAAAAGGATGTGTTTGCATTGCGATGCTGGTTACATACACTCCAGAGTCTCCTCTTTCAAGACGTTCTCAAAATCCTAATTTGATAACACCATCAAATTCTTTCTTTCTTTTTTGGGCAGATGCATCCATGTAAACTATATTTGCATGCAAATGCTCTCTAGAGAGGAGCAGAATGGGATATAAGGTCCTCTTCTTCTCAGGAGACAACCGAGAGAAAGAGATTTCACTCTAGTAGTGTTGGACTAGAACTACAGGGACCAGAATTCAAAACCCTGTTCTGTTTGGAAGGTGGTCATGGGACAGTTGCTCTCCCTTAGCCTAGCTCACCTCACAGGAGTGTTGTGAGGATAAAAGGGAGAAGCGTAGACTACGTATGTTGCCCTGAGCCCCTTGGGAGAAGGACAGGATAACCCTTTAGGCTTTGATCCCACCAAGTCTTTCCACAGGTGGAAGAATTTCTGCTTGCAAAGAACAACTTTCTTGGCTTCGGTTTCCTCCTCCCATGATAGCCTGAAATCCCCCCCACCCAATCCTTCTCCTAGAGGACAGGGAACCCCCCCAGGAACAGGACTGGGGGAGGGCATTTCAAGCTGCCATGACAGGTGGAAGGTGAGAAAGCTGCATTCCACAAGGAGGGAAATCCATCCTGCATGGGAAAACTCCAGGGTGGGTCTAAGCAAGGGCTGGCGTCAGCATACCTGGAGATGGGGCAGCTGGGAGAGACCAGGGATTCTGGCAGGGCCCACTGCTGTCAAGAACCCCCCCCCCCATTTGCTGGTGCTCCACCACACTCCCAGCTATACACACTGTTCAGTGCCACTGGGGAAAGGGCTGCAGGCAGCAGTGAGTATGGGCCGTGGGAGAGCTCCCAAGAGGGCAGGGGAAAGGCACAAAGACACTTGGGAGGCACGCAGGTGGGGGGGAAGGGAAGGAGGGTGTGGGGGGCTGATGAGGGGTAGAAGAGAGGAGGGGGCCCTAGGAACTCTCTGCCTGGGGTCCCTCCAAACCTGGAACCAGCCCTGGTAAGCCAATGTAAATAAAAGCAGTTCAAAGGGAGAAATTTAACTTACCCAGTTCCTTGGATCCTTGGCTGTCGCTGGCCAACTCCCCGAGTTTCACTAAGGCATCAAAATAACCTTTGGCTGCCACCGTTACTCCTGCAAAAGGTGGTGGTGGGGATGCACTATTGATTAATGAACTTGTAACATGCGCCCGTGGGCACGCACGCACACACAGACTTTTCTTTTTAAAGACGCATAAACTTTGACCTGACCTGAGGTCAAGGGATGGAGTGGCGTATCTCGTTACCTGAGAGTGCTTTCTGATAGTTCTTTCCCATGGTAACAAAATTCCTTAGACTGGGGTTGAATTGGTCCAGAATCGCCTAGTTACAAGAGAGAAGAATATCTATATTTGCAGCATGATCCATCCAAAGCAAAATGCTTTTATGCCCCCCGCTCCCCCTGATTTAAAGATTTTACGTGTATGTTTAACTTTCCCATGAAAATGAATGGGAATTAAATGGACTTAGCTTTGGCTAGTTCTTAGCAGTAAATTTTGCCTGTATTTTCTAGACACAGTACTTGAACATGTTTCGGTCACCAAGAAAATCGGTCACCAAGAAAATGGCAGACGGACAGACAGACAAGGGACAGAGGGATGGGTGAAATGTAGACAGGATGGATGGACTGACTAGAGGACTCAGAGGTTGGATGGGGAGGAGGCAGGTTTATAGACCTGACTTAAGAATGTAGCCATACTGGATCTGACCACACGTGTGGTGGTGGAAACGACTGTCAAATCACAGCAGACTTACCCTGTAGGGTTTTCAAGGCAAGAGACATTCAGGGGTGGTTTGCCATGGCCTGCCTCTGTGTCACAACCCTGGTATTCCTTGGAGCTCTACCTTCTAAACACTAGCCAGGGTTGAGCCTACTTAGCTTCCAAACAGCCTGGCATCATTGTTTACAGGCAACCAACCAGACACTTCCAGGCTGCATTCACACACACTAAATAATTCACTTTCAATTTACTTTCAGTACACTTTCTAACTGGATTTTACTGTCGGAACTGGCAAAATCCAGTTGGAAAGTACATTGAAAGTGGATTGAAAGTGGCTCTTCCACATTCTCGTTTTTGTCACTCACTTGTCCCTACTGCTTTGAGTCCCCCCCCCTTTCCACATGTGTTTTACTCCCTAGGGGGAACCCTGAAGCAATAGGGACACACAAGTGAGGAAAATCAGAATGCCACAGAGGGCCTACAAATACAACATAGAGGCCCATGCCTTTCCCACACATTTGCTCCTAACCAGGGGTCATTTCGTAGAAAAAGAGCTAGGGGAACTCATTAGCATAACTCATTAGCATATGCCACACCCCCTGACATCAGGGGCCTGGCGGTGGACCTGCAAGGCCAGCGGGAGTGCGTGAGGAAAATCAGAATGCCACAGAGGGCCTACAAATACAACATAGAGGCCCATGCCTTTACCACACATTTGCTCCTAACACTGGTATTCATGTCCCCCCCCCACATGCCATTTTCCCACTGTTTTTTTTTTATAAATGGCAGCTGCTAGCACCATTTTTTTTTTTAAGCTGGAAAAGAGTCCTTGGGTGGTGTAGTGAAGGATGACAGCAATAAAACGGCACTGATTTGGATGGCAGCTTTAAAAATGTGCACTTTATAAAAAGATACGTTACCTGAAAGAATTATGTTGTTAAAGAATTGGAAAAAGAGAAAAAAATTCAAGAACGTAATAGAGGTTTGAGCACTGTGGGAAGTCAGAAGGGGGGGGGGAGGTATTTGGATAAAAGGATATGAAAAGTTTGTTATATGACGTAAAATTTTACTTATTATTATATCCTAATAAAATTGTTTTTTAAAAAATGTGCACATTCCTTTCCACATGGCACTCAAACCCACTTGGCCTGTGATCTTTCAGGAAAGACTGGAGTAAAGAAAAATGATGACAGGCGGATGCTCCAAAAAAACACTATTCCAGTTGGCCAGCCGAGGCTGAATAAACATTTGTATGGCTGCAACTGTACAGACTGGCACGTGTAGATATGGAGGCAAGAACGAGAGATAAAGATCGCCACCAATGGATGCAGAGAAGGCTGAGAAGATGAACAGATATTTATCACTTTATGGAAATAATTTTTTTCAAACTCCTGTGTTTCCGTCCTATACAGGATTCCCCAGGGTGAATTGTCACAGATGTTATAAACAATATAATAACCACAACAAAGGAAGACAGAAATCAATAAAACCAGCAGATAAAACAACCAACACTAGCAACTTTAAAATTCAGCTAAACAAATCTGGCATCATTAAAATCAACCACTCATCAACAAGCACCATCTGCGGCCAATGTTGCATAATACAGCCTTCTTTCTAACCTACAAACGTTTGCCAAAAAGAGAACAATTTGCACCCACTGGTGAAACTCTGGCAAGGACAGAGAGATATGGACCTCCCTGGGCCGGGCATTCCTCAACTACATACTTCTAAGTTTTTATACGTGGTGCCTTGGCGTTGGCTTCACAATCTCTTAAAACATTTCACATGCATTAACTCAGCAGTTCTTACAAGAGCCCCATGCCTCAAGGTGCGATAGGGTTCCCAGCTCTGGGTTGGGAAATACCTGGTGATTTTGGGGGTGGATGGTGAGGAGGGCAGGGTTTGGGGAGGGGGGGACTTCAATGGGGTATAATGCCATAGAGTATGCCTTCCAAAGCACCAATTTCCCCCAAGTACACGGATCTCTGTCAACTGGAGAGCAGTTTTGATAGTGGGAAATCTCCAGCCGCCACCTGGAAGTTGGCAGCCCTAAGGTGGGACCGCTAAGTCAGACAGAGGAGTCCTTTGCCACAGGCCACCAAGGGAGCTCAGCATGCACCCGAGATCTGAACTTCCTATCTTATATTTTCAGCCAATTAAGACGTATGATGGGGTGGGGGTGAAAGAGAGAGAAGAGGGGGAAGGTGTGATGGGAGGAAGGTGGGCAAAGGGCTGCCGGTGGGGTGAGAATGAAGGGGGAGTGAGTGAGCAATACATGGATAGGAGAGACGTATAGGAGGAAGGCAGGGGTCATTTCGTAGAAAAAGAGGTTCAGGACCTCATTAGCATAACTCATTTGCATATGCCACACCCCCTGACATCACCAGAAGTGTGTCAGAAGGCAACACCCACTGCTCAGGCTCCGCTGGACTGTTTGTGATTGCTAGCTATTGGGGGGGAGGGACGTGCAGATCTGTCCTCGCAGAGGAGGGAGAGCTTGTACCTAAATAAAACTCGGTCTTAAAGGTGCCACTGGACTGTTTCGGACTGGGGGGCCGGGGGGTGGGGCTCTGCAGCTTACCTGCCTGCTTCTTGCTCAGACTGAGGGCTGCTGGGAGCAGGAGGCGGGGCTTGTTGCATGTGCCCACCCCCTGGGCTCTTTACTAACGGAGCTCTGCTCCTGTGCGCTCTTGCAGGAAATGACCCCTGGAGGAAGGACAGATGGACTGGGGTCCCACAGAGGAAAGAGGGTGGGCCAAAGGATGTGTATTGTGGTATATAGCAGATCACAGTGCCAAAGGGCATTTTCACACCTGATACTAGAAATGCTTTTTGCTTTCCCCTGCTTATGCCTGGAATGCCATCCCAGTGTCGCCCCCTCTCTCATTTCCTTCGAGTCCCTGTTCAGAATTCAGCTTTCCGTGAAGCCACCTTCGTCTGCATCCCCTACTGAAAAGTGGCCAAACGTTCCTGGACCTGAAATGCACACATCTCTACATCTCTGTCTCTGGGTTACCCACTTTTCTCTTTGTTATCTCCCCAATGTTGATTTTTAGATTGTCAAACTCCAGATAAAACAGGAGTCCAGTGGCACCTTATAGTTTACATAATTTATCCCAGTAGGAGCTTTTGTGAGTCAGAGAGCAACAGACTGCACACCCCAAAGAAGAGAGTGTTCAAATTGTGTTAGTATATAAGGTGCTACTGGATTTCTGTTTCATTTTGGTGTTACAAACTAACACCATTCCAGAGAGCGGCTGTGCCAGCAACACAAAGGACTCCTGTGGCACCTGAAAGATTTACTGTGTCGTAAACTCCCAGAAGGCATTTCTTTGAGACTTGCAAGCTCCTGAGGGCAGGGACTTCTCTTCCTAGGCCCTGCCAAGTACCATGCACCTTGATCTCACTGTTATCAAAAACCAAACACATTTTTAAAATCCTGTCGCGTGAAAAGTAAACACATCCAATTTTAAAATGGCCCCGGTTCCGTTTTGCATTCCACATGAATGACATTCACGCATGCATCCAAACCAACATGGAGAAATGCTTGCCCGGCATCCTGAGTGAAAAAAACACTACCAGGCACCTTTCAATGGCCTCCCAAACTCTGACAGGCATAAACCCCCCAATTTCTCGGAAAGTTCGCAACAGGCAAAGCTCCCCTTTGCGGCCCAGACTTCGCAGAGCCCAGGTCTCCCTTCAACCTCCCCCCCCCCTTCCCCAACCACAACACCACAATGTCTCCTTCTCCGTGTCTGCTTAAACATCTGTCAGATGTGCCTCAGCGAAGAAGACAGCCAGAACACAGGAACTGGGGCGATGTGCATGTTTCCTCTCGGGATAAGAACAGAATATCCCATCCAGTTGGAGGCAAGATTTTTTTTTGGGGGGGGGGGGCGCTCCACATCTCCAACAAGCCAGAGCAGGGGGGGAAAGAACGGGTTAAGTTTCCCTCTTCGTCTCCCGGCCAAGTCTGCCGAGGCCAAGATTTGGCACGGTGTTTGCTTCATTTCCATACCGGAGAGAGACCGAGAAATAAAGGACTTCAGAAGCCTTCCAGCTTTGAGCAGAAACTAACCAGAAAAATGGGTGGCTGCAGATTTCATTCAAAAGCCAGGAGCCAAAAAATGTCCAAATCTGGCCCCAACCCCTCTCGTAGCCCGTCAAAGAAAGTCTGTGTTTTTCTTTCCAAGGCAGGAACGGAAGCAAAAAAAAAAAGAACTTTTGACAAACTTTTCCTAAGTTTTCCAGATCCACGCCCAAATCCACAGTGGAATTAGTCTAATAAAACAGTAGGGCATATGTATATATGGAGCAAGTTTAAAGTCTAATAAAAGAACAGTGCACACCCAGAGAGAGAGAGAGAGAGGTGCGTTTCACTTTGTAAATCCTCTAAACAATGGAATGTGCCAGTTATCTCAAAGAGGAATAAAACTTTTAATCCACTCAGAGAACTTCTGTTTTGATTAGATATGGGTGGTTTTTTTTGTTTTGTTTTGTTTTTCTTTGCAGGGGTGGAGAGAAGAAAATAACTAAGTCCTGATATTAATGTTTGCTTAACCTTCCAATGAAAAATGCTGGCGATTGGGGGGGGGGGAGTTGCTGGAACCCCCTTTCACCCTCCCTCCTTTTTACGGGCTCTGTTTTTCAACAGATCTTTGGGAGGTGGAAGGGCGGCGGGGAGGGGGAGAGCAGCCCAGCAGTTATAGCCAAAAAGCAAACGAGGCTTGGGTGTGTGTGTGTGTGTGTGCAACAACAGATGATGGGCAGGATGCAGGGCCGGAGTGGTGGATGGGAAGAAGGGAAGCCGCATCAGTCTGGGAGGGAGACACTCACTGTTAGGGGGAGAAGGAGGATGAAGAAGAAGGAATCGAGGGATGAAGGCGGGGGGCGAAGGGAGGAAAGTGCTGGGCTGGGAAGGAGGAAGCAGATGGGGCTTGCGAGGTAGAAATGCGGCTGCATGGAGGGATCGCCGGGGAGGCAGCAAGAGCGAGAGAGGGCCGGGGGAAGGGGGGACCGGGGGGCCCAGAGAGAGGCGCCGCTCACCCGATAGACATTCTCCGTCAGCCGATTGACCTCCTCCGAGCGGGACATGATGCCGGGGCAGTGAGCGCAGCGGGGCCCGGACGGGGCGTGCTAGGGAAGGGGTGGGGTCGGAGGGGGAGGGTCTTAAAGGGGGGAGCGGGAGGGAGAGGAGGGGGAACGAGGGAGGAAGAAAGCTGCGAAAGGCCGCATCGGTGCCAAAAGCCTGCTGGAGCCCCGGCGGCGGCGACGGGCAGACCACACAGCGCGATACCCCGCCGTAGTGAGATGGGTAAAAATATCTCAGGCTCTCGGCAGAGGCTCCCTAGGCATAATTTGACTTTCAAAAAAAGTAACACCTGGGACCACCCTTTGTTGCTATCTCCTTTAAGAATTGTCCAGGCGTGGGGGCGCTACGGTGAATTCCCCTAGTCGGAAATTGTTTTGAAAATCAGATTTTTTTTTAACGCTTCTGATTTGAGCTGTTTTCAGCATTATCCCTAACGTTGCATTAGGGATTTTAGATTCCACCCATCCAAATCTGAAAACTAAAGTGTATAAGGTACACTCAATTTAGCAAGTTGCCTTTGGTCCCAGTTGCCTCGGTATTAATCAACAGCTCCTCTCACTGAATTGCAAGTGGATGTGAATTCCAAGTTTGTTGTTTATAAAGCCGAAGGAATTATAATGCAGTATTATGAAGTGCAACTACATATCTGAATAAAAATGCAGAATCACTGGATTAAAAGAGGAAGAAAATATCTCCCAACTAAAACAACAGTTTTATCCAATTATAAGAAATGGCCGTCAACTGGACATATTTATGTTGAATTTCAGGAGCTTGCAATAGCACAATATGGACATATGAATCTTGGAGTGATAACAGGAATTAAATCTTAAGAAAATCTTAAGAAAATCTGAAAGCTCAGGAAAGGGCCCCCTCTCCTCATGTAAGTAAATGGGGGCAACTCTCCACAGGGTCTTGTATGCTGCTCTTAATGTTCAGGCATTAGCTACACAACAAACCCACGAGGTTAGCCTAAGAGAGGTGACTGGCCCAGGGACACACAATCAACTTGATGGTTGAGCAAGGATTCGAACTCTGGTCTCTCAAGTTCTCAAGGGTAAATCCCAACACAATAACCATTCCATTACTGTACCCATCCTGCTCTGCCCATATGTTAGGGGCAGGGAGGTGTTATGAGAACCTGACATCAAGAAAAAGCAGATGGTATAGTCTAGAATAAAAGCTTGTTTGAAATTCAGGTGTCAGATCTGAATTCTGAAATGTTGCTGGGAAATTGCAACCAAGTTTATTCCCGTTACATTAAATTCAAAACTCAGCAATAATTATGACACCTGGAGTTTACTTGTACCATCCCCACTACCACCTTTGTGCCTAACAGGTACATGAGATGCAGAAATTCTGTACATTTTCTATATACGTACATTCAGCCAGGGCGCTTTCTGCACGGCTGTTCCTCCATGCCTGTTCCGTGTAGCCCTCATAGGTTGCGGAGGGAAACATAAGTGCTGGGGAAAAGGTGACAATCCCAAGCAGGAGTGGCAATGATACTGTACTACAGGGTGGCCTTTCTCAAAATGAGACATCATCACCAAAATGACGGGAGTGCAGGCGGTTTTACAAAGATAGAGTGTAAACACAGTGGTTAGAAAGTCCCTGGAATAGCCTAATAGCCGAGACCAGCCCAATCTTATCCCTGACCTGAACGGCCCAGGCCAGCCAGATATCATCAGAATTGGCCCCAATGGGTGCCTGGATGGGAAGCAGCCAAGGAAGCCCAGGAACAAAGCAGGGTCAGTACTGGGAAGGGAACTAATCAATAATTATTATTATTATCGTATGTCAATGTGTGTAGTATAGCCGGGAAATCCTAAAATTGCCTGGCAGCCTTAAGTTCTAGCCCTTTAACGCAGGGGTGGCCAAACTGCGGCTCTTTCACACATATTGTGTGGCTCCCGGCAGGGTGGCTGGGGAAGCGAAGGGGAGGCAGGCCTCCCCAGTCAGTCTCCCCTTCTCCAGTCAGTGTTCTCCTCCCTGGGTAGGCTGGAGGTGGGGGCGAGCAGAGAAAAATGCATTCTCAAAGCCCCCCCCCCAGCCAGCTTGGAGAAGGCATTTGTCTCTTTAAATCCCTTCTCCAAGCCAAGTCAGCTGGCATGGGGTGGGGGGTGGGCTTGGAGGACGCATTTAAAGTTAGTTTCTTTCCACCTCTCCTTCCCTCCCCCTCTCTTTTTCCTTCCTTCCTTCCTTCCTTCCTTCCTTCCTTCCTTCCTTCCTTCCTTCCTTCCCACCTCTTTCCTTTAATTCTACCTCTCTCTCTCTCTTAGACAAATAAATATCATTAGCAAACAAAAAAATGCCTTTGGACAAATAAATATCATTATCAATATCTGTTTTTACCCCTTTTGTTTTTATTTCCGGCAGTCTCATTTAACGTTAATAAAAAACAAGTTTTGCATATTTTTCAATAAAAACGTGTGTAATATTTGCGGCTCTCAAACATCTATTTATTCTATGTGGCTCTTACATTAAGCAAGTTTGGCCACCCCTGGTTTAGCGTTATGCATCACTAAAGTGGCAAGCTGGACCTGGACTTATTGGGGGGAGGACTGAGAGAGCTCTGAAAGAGTTGTGACTGACCCAAGGTCACCCAGCTGGCTTCATGTGGAAGAGTGCAGAATCGAATCCAGTTCTCCAGATTAGAGTCCACCGCTCTTAACCACTGTGCCATGCTGGCTCTCACTGGGAAGGAAAACCACCAAGGAAGACTGTTTACAAAAAAAGCCCTGCTGAGTCAAGCACTTGGTCTGCCAAGTATCGTCTAATTGGACTGGCAGCGGCTCTCCAAGGTGTTAGGCCTCTTTCCCATCTTCAGCCATCTGACCCTTTTAACTGGAGATGCCGCGGTTTGAACCTGTTACCTTCTGCATGTGTACAAAGGAGTTCCTGCTTCAAAAAAATCCCTGGGTTTTGACTACAAACAAGATAAACAGAATAAGAAGCAAAAGGTGGGTGTGGCTGGATGACCACACTTCTGGTAACACGGGTGTGTGGCCTAATATGCTAATGAGTTGCTGCTACTGGGTGTGGCCTATTATGCTAATGAGTTCTCCTGCTGAGCTTTTTCTACCAAAAAAGCCCTATTTTTAACCAAGTAACACTCTAGTTAAGATGGGAAATGGGCAACAAACTGGGAAGCTCAGCCATGGACTTCTCAGGTGGTCTTATGCAACCTCCCCTATTGTTCAGTCTCAATCACACACACACACAAACACACACGGTGCCATTTGCAATATACGGAGATAACAGTGTCAGAAAGAATTCTAAGATAACACATGGGCAGTGCTTGGCATGCTTGAAACAAGATAAAAGTTAAGTGTTGAGAGATGAGCATCTTGCCTTCATGCTTGGTATACAAGTGGGAAACTTGGCCGCTCTGGAATGTGGATTGACTTTCAGGGTCTTTGTGGCACCGTCAGCATTGGAACCCAGGCCTTCCTAGCTAAGGTGTGCAACTGACCAGCATAGGTTGGAAGATTATTTTAGAGTGAAAAATAGAGAGATCTCAGACATTGCTGGTCACTGCAGTGGGTCTGGGGATTGGGCACAAGCAACCCTGATAGTTTGGCCACATCTGCTATTGTTGCTCTCCAGGGCTGGCGGGATTCCCGGTGGTGCCGTGCCAACTCTGGGAGGCTCATTTTCCCATGGGACTCCGTCCAGCCCCCCTGTAGCGAAAGTCCAGAATCAGAGACTTTCCCCCTGCCAACCTGTAGTGTGTTTGGATACGATGGGTGGATGCTGGTTACGGGCTGTCCTCTGCTGGCTGTTTCCAGCACTTGCAAGAGCAGACAACAGCAGGAAGACACTGGTTGGGCTGGTATAGGGGAGGCTTCAATCCCAGTATAGGGTTGCCACTGCCAGCAAGCACGAGGGGGGGAAACTGTCTTGCCCCTTCAACAGAAGCTTATGTGTGCATAAAACTCCATCAAGTCGCCGCTGACTTGTGGTAACCCCAGCAAGGGACTTTCAAGGCAAGTGAGAAGCAGAGGTGGGTTGCTGCTGCCTTCCTCTGCAGCGTCTTCCTTGGTGAAAGCAGAGGTCATTTCGGGGGGGAACGCGGGGGATCGCAGTTCCCCCGGGTGAGGTATGGGGGGTGGGGCACATGACGAAGCCCCGCCCCCCGCTTCCGGCCGCCCCGCTTCCAGCCCTCATTCAGCCAGGAGGAGGCAGGAGAAGAGGGAGGGTAGTTTGCTTCCCCCCCGCCTCTCCCCACCCCTGCCTGCCTGGGGCCAGGGAGGGCCTTGGCAGGGCTTCCTTGCACTCCCGCTGGCCTGATGTCAGGGGGTGTGGCATATGCTAATGAGTTATGTTAATGAGTTCCCCTAGCTCTTTTTCTACGAAATGACCCCTGGGTGAAAGGGTTGCCAGCCTCCAGGTGGTCTGGTAGCTGGAGGTCTCCCACTGTTACAACTGGTCTCTAGGTGGCAGAGATCGGTTCCCCTGGAGAAAATGGCTGCTTTGGAAGGCGGACGCCATGGCCTTGTACCCCA
>NW_015168053.1:1337649-1338340 GCF_001447785.1 Gekko japonicus
ATTCCCTTTACCTTGTTTGTTGTCAAAACCCAGGGCTTTTTGCCCTAATTGTAGCCAATCCTAATGAGTTTCTGCTGTTGAGTGTGGCCTATTATGCTAATAAGTTCCGGCTGGGCGTGGCCAACTTGGGAGCCACCCGGAACTCCGTTCCTGTGCGTTCCTGCCCAAAAATAGCCCTGGTTATACCCCACTGAAGTCCCTCCCCTCCCCAAACCCCACCCTCCTCAGGCTCCACCCCAAAATCTCCAGGTAGTTCCCAACTTGGAGCTGGCAACCCTACCTTAATCTGAGCCAAGGTCAGGGAGCCCAGTGGGATAAACTTTGGTGCCTGAAATGAAAACTGCCTGCCTACCTAATACTTTTTAATCCCGCCCTTCCTCCAGTGAGCTCAGAGCAGCCTATATGGTTCTTCCTTTCTCGTTTCATCTTCACAATAGCCCTGTGAAGTAGATTCATCTGAGACCCAGTGACTGGCCCAAAATCACTCTGGCAAGGTGGAGGATTTGACCCTGGAATAGTTTTTAGAAGAGAGGCCCTGGTCACACGGAGCATTAGGCACGCTAGAGAGACGGAAGATAGGCGGATTTTCCGGGCGCGATCTCACTGCCACATCTGGGAAGCGTAGAGCTCCCGTGGCTCACCCAAGGCTTCACTCCGAAGATGCACTGTAAAAAAAATACTACCTCCGAGG
>NW_015168053.1:1339269-1383915 GCF_001447785.1 Gekko japonicus
AGGTGGCAGAGATCGGTTCCCCTGGAGAGAATGGCTGCTTTGGAAGGTGGACGCCATGGCCTTGTACCCCACTGGAGTCCCTCCCTCCCCAAACCCCACCCTCCCCAGGTTCCACCCCCCAGATCTCCGGGTATTTCCGGAATCGGAGCTGGCAACCCTACTTGGTGGCCTCCCTTCCAGTGACCGACCTTGCTTAGCTTCTGAGATCTAAAGAGATCAGGCCATACCAGGCCGCCTTCTTAAAAGGATATTTCCATGTGTACCCTGAAAAACTTCTCCGGCCCATTTCCTGCCCATTGAGCCTCTATTAAAGGGACAGGACATTTTTGTTCCCTCCAAGGTGTGGCAGCCCTACCCAGGAATGGTAGGCCTTAACCTAGGGTTGCCAGACTCCAGGCAGTGGCTGGAGATCTCCTGGGATTACAAATGATCTCCAGGTGACAGAGAACGGTTCACCTGGAGAAAACGGCCACTTTGGAGGGTGGACTCTATGGCGTGGGGCTCTTTTTGTAGAAAAAGCCCAGCAGGAACTCAGTAGCATAATAGGCCATACCCAACAGCAGGAACTCATTAGCAAATGTTAGATGCAGAATTAGGAAGTACTTCTTCACCCAAAGAGTGATTAACACTTGGAATTCACTGCCACAGGAAGTGGTGGCGGCTACAAGCATGGACGGCTTCAAAAGGGAATTAGATAAGCATATGGAGCAGAGATCCATCAGTGGCTATTAGCCACAAGGTATAGATAGGGGCTCTGGGGCATGCTCTGTCTTCTTGGTGCTTGGGGGGGTCAACAGTGGAAGGGCTTCTAATGTCCTGGCCCCACTGGTAGACCTCCTGATGGCACTGGGATTTATTCAGGTTCCATCCCCAAAATCTCCAGTAGGGTTGCCAGCCTCCAGGTGGGGCCTGGGGATCCCCCACTTTTACAACTGATCTCCAGCTGACAGAGATCACCTCCCCTGGAGAAAATGGCTGCTTCGGAGGGTGGACTCTGTGGCATTGTACCAAGCTGAGGCCCCTCCCCTCCCCAAACCCCGCCCTCTCCTGGATCCACCCACAAAGTCTCCAGGTATTTTCCAACCCAGACCTGGCAACCCTAATCTCCAGGTATTTCTCAACCTGGAGCTGGCAACTCTAGCTGAGTTTGGGGTTTGCTGTTGTCATTACATGCCCTGTTCTTTTCAGATAAACATCATAATAAAAATGCCTGGCATTCTGATTGGCGTATTTAAAGCCTACCGTGGCGTGGGGTCAGGAGTGAAGCTTCAGAGTTCTCAAGAGAACAAGCAACATGGCACAGACTGGTGTAGGGGTCAAGAGCGATGGACTCTGGTCTGGAGAACCGGGTTTGATTCCCCACTCCTCCACATGCAACCAGCTGGGTGACTTTGGGTCAGTCACAGCTCTCTCAGTCCCACCTACCTCATAGGGTGTCTGTTGTAGGGGGAAGAAGGGAAGGTGATTGTAAGCTGCCCCAAAACTCCTTCGGGTAGTGAACAGCGGGGTATAAACCAACTCCTCCTCCTCCTCTTCTTCTTCTTCCTCCTCCTCCTCCTCTTCTCACCAGAATCCTCCCCCCGACACCCATGTCAGCCCTAGAGAACAATCTCATCCCAGACTGATCTGATCTGAAAAAAGTCACTCCTTCAGATTTACAAAATCTAGGAGCATTTCTTAAGACTGCTGCTACTTGCTATGAGACCTGTCTGTTCTTAAACCTGGCGACCAAGGTTATATCATGCTCTGAGGCAATGTGTATTTTGCCCCCCTGTGGCCATCTTAAAAGTGAAGTGGAAATAATGACATTCCTGGCACTGACAAAACTCTGCCCAGACATTTCTTCCTTGGACATAAAAGCTCCAGCAGTTTCACTTTTTATGCACAAGCCTCACTGGCATAACCCATTTTGGTTCTCCCCACCTTTTGAGGAAGTAACTCTGCAGATTTACAAACTCGGACAGGAAGAAGAAAACGCTTTGTAGTGAAGCTGTTACTTTTGGTTTAGGAGACGAGAGAAAGGCTGGGGAAATTAGGAGACAGCAGGCACCAAAGGTAAGACAGACATGCACCTTGCTGTGGTGAGAGCAGAAAGGAGCTGTGAATTAGGTCTGGAAGGGGGTTTCCCATCTCTGCCTTGAGTCTTGCGGCCCTGAACAGCTGCATGACAGACAGAGGGCCAAGTCTGGGTCAGCAGCAGACTATTTATCATGATTCCCACAGGGGGGTGAGGGCGGAGAGAAGAGCCGTGATAGCAGCCACATGCAGCTGGGTGGGAGAAACATGGACAGTGTGGTATAGTGGTTAGCTTTAAGCCCTGTTTGCCGTGTAATTCCCTGGGAGCCGCTGGGCCTGTTGTTCTCTCTAGGCTAAACCTACCTCCAGTTTGTCATGAAGATAAAATGGAGATGAGGGGAACAGGGTATGTACCACCTTGAAAAGGGAAGAGGGTATAAAAACAGACCGAAGGAATAAATCCTCACTGTCTCCTCCCTTTCTTTACAATGGGACTGTTATGTACAACCCAATTACGTGAGCAGTGGTTTTATTTATTCAAATATTTATATCCAGCTTTTCTCCCCAATAGGGACCCAAAGTGGCTTACAACAGTGTCATTTTCTCCCTATTATAAACTGAGTCAAACATTGACTCAGTTCAGAGGTCATTTCGAGGGGGAACACGGGGGAACGCAGTTCCCCCGGGTGAGGTGCAGGGGGCGGGGCACACGATGAAGCCCCGCCCCCTGCTTCTGGCCGTCCCGCTTCCAGCCCTCATTCAGCCAGGAGGAGGCAGGAGAAGAGGGAGGGTAAGTTGCTTCTTCCCCGCCTCTCCCCACCCCTGCCTGCCTGGGGCCAAGGAGGGCCTTGGCGGGGCTTCCTCGGCCTTGCAGATCCACTGCCAGGCCCCTGATGTCAGGGGGTGTGGCATATGCTAATGAGTTATGCTAATGAGTTCCCCTAGCTCTTTTTCTACGAAATGACCCCTGACTCAGTTTATAATGAGATTAATGTTGGGAAGACTCGATGTAACTAAGCTAGTAGGAGGATCTCCTCTCTTGGGTTTTTAATTAGTAGTGGGTTCTTTTACTTTATCCCGTAAATGTAGTTTCCCTTCCTTTTCTTCTGTTATAGTTTTTGTAGTGATATAACAAAATAATAAAAAACCCCTCCGGGGGCTCAAAAAAACCAAAACAGTGTCATTCTCCCGTCTTCGACTTCGTCCTCACAACAACAACCCTGTGAGGTGAGTTGGCCCGAGAGACACTGGCTCAAGGTTGCCCAGTGAACTTCTGTAACGCTTCTGTAACAAACAGCGCTGGTAACAATCTCATATGTTTTCTTTTCACAATGCAGACAGCTCAGAGAGGAAAGTCACGAATCATTTACAGGAGCCGCTGCACACATTTAATTCCTGGTACAAACAGCACTTTCACTCCGCGTGACTCCCAGCTATGTGATCAGCCGTTTTGTAGGGAACTTTTTCAAAGCTGTCGCCTTCTGTTCTTATCTGGGACCCAGTCTCTCAAGTAATTAAACTTGTTGAGTGGCCACACTGGCTGCTTTTTCTCTCCAAGAATAATTCTACTCCATGAGGGTTCTTAGGGCAACACAAGTAGATTCTTTTATATATAACCAGGATCCTTATATGACTTACTAACAGAAAGAGACAGCTTTGAAAAAGTTCCCTATGAAACGGCCTTTAGCCCCAGAGAGGCACGTCAGGTCGAGCTACAAAGAACTTCAATTATAGTTATTTATGAACTTGTGTAATCTTTATACATATCACAGAGCTGGGAGTCAGCTCCACTAGCTGAAAGTGCTGTTTGCAGAGGTCATTTCGGGGGGGATCGCAGTTCCCCCGGGTGAGGTACGGGGGGCGGGGCACATGACGAAGCCCCGCCCCCTGCTTCCGGCCGCCCCACTTCCACCGTTGGGGGCGGGGTGTGTGGCCTTATGACACACTTCCGGTGATGTCAGGGGGTGTGGCATATGCTAATGAGTTATGCTAATGAGTTCCCCTAGCTCTTTTTCTACGAAACGACCCCTGGCTGTTTGTCCTAGGGATGAAATGTGTGCAACGGCTCCTTTAGATTATTTGTGACTTTCCTCTGAGCTATGTATTTTGAATGTAAAACGTATAAGATTGTTACCAGTGCTGTTTGTTATTGAAAATTGTATAAATGGTGATGAGTGTTATTTGAAAACAGGATAGTGTATCTTAATAATATATTCATTATATAATTGCTACAGCGGTTCCAAATTGCCCTTTGACCACGGGCTTGAGTAAGGATTGAATGTTATTTGAAATTATCAGATAAAGGTTTTTAATAATAATAAAATATTGGCTACATTAACTGTTGATGGTAATAGTGTTTTCAGGGTGGGTTTTTTTGTGTCTTGTTTAGCCTACACCGGAATGTTCACATTATATTTTGATACAGTGAGCTTTGGTGGCAGACCAGGGATTCAAACCTACTCTGACACACTAATCACTACACTGTGCCAACTGTCCAGGGTAGGGTTGCCAACTAACTTGGAGAAAGATGCCCTGTCCCTTTAATAGAGGTTTAAAGGGATGTCCTTTACCTCCATGCCGTGAAAAGCTTCAGTGGCCCCAGAGGTCATTTCGGGGGGGATCGCGGGGGATCGCAGTTCCCCCGTGTGCCAACTGTCCAGGGTAGGGTTGCCAACTGACCTGGAGAAACATGCCCTGTCCCTTTAACAGAGGTTTAAAGGGATGTCCTTTACCTCCATGCTGTGAAAAGCTTCAGTGGCCCATTTCCACACACCAGGCCACTGTTGAAGGAGCAGTACATTTTTCTCCAGGCCAGTAGCAAGTCCAGATCCACAGGGAGTGATCCTGAACCTCCACTCACAGCTTGTTGTCAGTCTCGATCTTTCCTGAAATCCCAAATGGCTGTTTTCTATGCACAGTGGACTCCTTCCTTCAGCTGGGTGGTAGGCAAATCTTCCCCAAATCTGGCAGGTAAAGCATTCAGACCTACACATCGCTGCAGGAAACTGGCTCCTAACCATTCGCTCTCATGGATAAAACACCAGCTGTGTTAGGCTATGAGCCTCACAAAGGAATCAGTAGCCGGCAACCATAACAATACCTTGATGATAGAAAACCAGTCTGAAGCAACAGGGCAAAGTTTGAGTCCAGTGGTGCCTTTAAGACCAACAAATATTTATTTATTGGATTTTTGGATTTTTATTTATTGGATTTTTACCCTGCCCTCCCAGGGCGGCTTACATAAAATCAATACATAATTTACAATAAAACGTAACTAATTTGAATTAAAACAATTCTAAAATTATTTAAACTACTATTTTCCGGCGTATAAGACGACTGGGCGTATAAGACGACCCCCAACTTTTCCAGTTAAAATATAGAGTTTGGGATATACTTGCCCAGAGACTGTATTTACTGGCGTATAAGACCCCCCCCATTTCTGAGAAGATTTCCCTGGGTTAAAAAGTAGTCTTATACACCAGAAAATACAGTATACAACTCAATAAAGTGCTAATAAAGTGCTAATTCTGGGTATAAGCTTTTCCGTGTGCATGTGCACTTCATCAGATACATTGAAACAGTTGCACATGAAAGCTTATACCCAGAATTAGCACTTTATTAGAAAACCAGTCTGCTTACCTTCTCTGCTGGTTATAAAGCTATTACACAAAAGGGAGAGACAAGCCCACAAAGGGGACAATTGCTGCCATCCCTTTACATTTCCTGATCAACTGTTGCTTTTGAATCTGGGCATTTACAAATGGTTAATTTCTAAGACAGAGGGTCTTCCCTCTGCTTGAGCCCTGCTCAACTTATTCTGTACTCAGGGCAGTGGGGATTTACCTCAGAAGGAATGGCACTCTCCACATGATATGATCCTGGGGAGGCAGCCGTGTTAGTCTGCTTCAACAAGAATAAAAAATAAGGTGTCTTGGGGCACCTTCAGTGCTCACAGAAGTACTGAGAGGAAAGACTGTGTGGGCCAGAAAGCCCGCTTTGTTGGATGTGGAGACAGTATTACCTCACATTTTCCAGAGGCTGAACTTTTGTGAAGCTCTTACTCATATTAAACCCACACAGTAGTGTGAGAAATGCTGGAACCTTTGGCCAGAACTTGACATTTACATGGTGAGGGTGTTAAAACTATACCACAGAACAGGGGTCATTTCGTAGAAAAAGAGCTAGGGGAACTCATTAGCATAACTCATTAGCATATGCCACACCCCCTGACATCAGGGGCCTGGCAGTGGACCTGCAAGGCCGGCGGAAGTGCGAGGAAGCCCCGCCAAGGCCCTCCCTGGCCCCAGGCAGGCAGGGGTGGGGAGAGGCGGGGAGGAAGCAACTTACCCTCCCTCTTCTCCTGCCTCCTCCTGGCTGAATGCGGGCCGGAAGCGGGGCGGCCGGAAGCAGGGGGCGGGGCTTTGTCATGTGCCCCGCCCCCGTACCTCACCCGGGGGAACTGTGTTCCCCCGCGTTCCCCCCCGAAATGACCTCTGCCACAGAACTTGTTGACTCAACTGCTGCCATCTTCTTTAGAGTTACCAACTTTTGAACCAGCTGTCCTTTCCAGCATCAGTTTGATCAAACAGCATTTTGTGCTCTGACTGTCCCTATTGACCAGAGCGGTTTCTCATTTCCTGGCACCTGTCCCTGTTAAACCACTTGTCCCTGTTTTTGTCTTTGGGGGTGATTGCTAGCACTACTATATCCCACAGGGCTTGACCCCTTGCTCAGATTCTTTCAAGGTTAGATCTGCTGGTGGGTAGGTGGAGGTATTTTGTCTCTCGTGCACATGTATGTAAAGTGCATGTGTGTGAACCTGAAGGTACCACACAGCATACAACATACCATTTCATGCACTAGGCACTGAAGGAATTTTTGCACCATTGATAACTTTATTTTTCATGGGGAATTATGTTTTCCAAATATATCTTTATCAAAAGTACAAACGCCTCCTTCACGGTTGAATCGATTGAACAAAGGCTGTTGCAGAGATAATCAATATTTGTCTTAGGATAGTATGGCCAAGTGGTCTATGGCATGGGATTTAGGTTCCAGTCTCTTTGGAGATAACAACAACAACAACAACAACAACTCTTTGGAGGCATGGGTTCAAATCCTACCGCCACCAGGTGTTCTTTGGGAGGGATAGGGTTGCCAGATCCCCCCAGCCACTGGTGGGGGATGGGGGTACAGTGGCCAAAACTAGGTTGGGAAACTCCTAGAGATTTGGGAATGGAAAAGACAGTTGTAGAGCATCTGCTTGGTGTGCAGGAGGTGATGTGGAAGACGTTTGCCTGAGATCCTGGAGAAACACTGCCAGACTAAGTAGACAATACTGATCTTGATGGACCAAGGGTCTGATTCAGTATAAGACAGCTTAATGGGCCCAAGATGTGTCCAATACAGCAGGCAGAGCAGGGATCTATATGGTTATTGTGTGTGAGAAAGGAGGGGCAGGAATGAGCCTTGGTCATATCCTAAATTGTTGCCACAGGAATGGGCAGGTGGCCCACTGGAGCTCCTTGGCAGGAAACGTTTCCCCTGCTGACTTCTGCATATCAGATTTATGTTAAAAGGGCCTGCCTGTAGGGTTGCCAGCTCTGGGTTCGGAAATACCTGGAGAATTATTATTTTTTGGGGGGTGGAGCCTGAGGAAAGTGAGGTTTGGGGAGGGGAGGAACTTTAATGGGGTACGATGCCATAGAGTCCCCCTTCCAAAGTGGCCGTTTTCTCCAGGTGAGCTGATCTCTATGGTCTGGAGATCCGCTGTAATCCCAGGGGGATCTCCAGGCACCACCTGGAGGCTGGTCTATGGCACGGGATTTAGGCTCCAGTCTCTTTGGAGGCATGGGTTCAAATCCCAACCATACCTGCCTGCTCCCCCTGCTAAGCCACTAGTTCACAATTCTACATACGTGTGTGTTTTAGAGTCCCTTTTTCTCTCCCTAATCCAAGGAAGGTCTGGTCTTTCTGGAACAGTAGAGCAGCTTCTGGGATCCAGAGGCATTCTTAAGTGGACTTAGACCCTGCCAAGCCCATTGACTTCCATGGACTTAAAAAGGTAAAGGTAAAGGTTCCCTTGCTCGAAAGCCAGTCGAATCCGACTCTAGGGTTGCGGTGCTCATCTCTGTTTCAAAGCCGAAGAGCCAGTGCTGTCCGAAGACGTTTCCGTGGTCATGTGGCCGGCATGAATAAACACCAAGGCGCAGGGAACGCTGTTCCCTTCCCACCGAAGTGGTACCTATTTATCTACTTGCAATTTCTTGCTCTCGAACTGAAGGTTGGCAGGAGCTGGAACTAGAGATGGGAGCTCACTCCGTCATGTGGCACACTCGGGTCTCAAACTGCTGGACCTTCCACAGCCTGCAGTTCAGCATCTTAACCACTTGAGCCACCGCAGCTCCTCCATGGACTTGGAAGGGTGTAATTCTGTTTAGGATTCAGTTTGATTCCCAACCAGTGCTTCAAGTGGAGGGTGTGTGTGTGTGTGTGTGGGTGTTTGGAGTATGCTCTTTAGCTTGTGGTCTTATTTCATATCAATTAAAAGGGAGCGGGGTGGGGATGGTGTACTAATTTGGGGTTGCCAGTTCTAGCCTGGAAAATTCCTGGGAATTTCTGGGCAGAGCCTGGGGAGGGCAGAGCTTGGGAAGAGGAGGGCAGCCAGGATGTGATGCCACAGAGTCTACCCTCTGAAATTGCCATTTTTTTTCCAGGGGAACTGATCTCTGTAGTCTGGAGATGGTATGCAATTCTGGGTGATCTCCAGATCTTACCTGGAGGTTGGCAATCAGATGTACATCCCTTTCCAAGCACTGGGTACCTCCACAAGACCCTCGAGTGCTTTTGCTTGCAAACCGTGCAACTTTGGTCCAGGCCAATGTAACACGTTATGTGCTCTGTGTGTGTGTGTGGGGGGGGCTATTAATAATGACCCTTCCTAACACACCCCGTTCAAGTGCATGCATCTGGTTGGCCAAGGCATGTTCAACTAGGGAAAAAAGTATTCTCAGCTCCTAGGCTTGGCAAGTCCCCCCGGGGGGCGGGGAAATCCTCAGGGGGAACCCCACCCCGACGAGCACGTCACCCAGAAGTGACGCCACCACGCCAGGCACGCTGGGGGCGGGGCCACGGTCATCCGAGGAAAAACTCTATGGTTTTCCCTCGGATGGTGTGTGTGTGTGGGGATATTAATAATGACCCATTCAAGTGCATGTATCTGATTGGCCAAGGCATGTTCAACTGGGGGAAAAAAGTGTTCTCAGCGCCTGTTTCTCCTTCTGTGGTGGTTTCTTTCATTGTATAGCTGAAGCAGGAGTTATGGGCAAAAATTTTTTTTTCAGTACTCCCCATGTAACTTTTCTGAATTT
Source organism: Gekko japonicus (assembly GCF_001447785.1). Lineage (NCBI taxonomy): Eukaryota > Metazoa > Chordata > Lepidosauria > Squamata > Gekkonidae > Gekko > Gekko japonicus. The sequence continues at coordinate 1,348,656 of NW_015168053.1, forward strand.
GAGCCCTCTGAGGAGTAAAGCAGGCAACCCGCTCCTGTAGATTAAAAAGGAATATGAACAGTACAAATGTAAAACACTGACTCCTGTAGTACTTCATTGCAGAAGTGGTCCTATTGCGTTGATGTGAATGCAGAATAACAGCTTTATCCAACATCCCCAAACTGACTCATTTAATGCATTTTGCAATCTTGTTCTAGGAGCTCCAGGAAGAGGAAGCCACAAATTCTTCTCACAGGAAAGAACCCACAGTATGTGAAATACAGGCCAGGATCACGCTGAGCTTCGTACACATAGAGCTTTGGACTCATCATGTCGCATTTCAAGCCTATCTGCTCGATGCTTCGTGTACTGCTGACCCTCTCGATGTGGTCCCACTGGGGTGCTGATTCTTTTGGGCTCAGCCACTGTATCCTTTCCCCCAACAAACCAGGCCTCGCAATCTGTACTTCCCAGGCTATTTCCAACCTGACTTCTGCCATAGCCCATCTGCCTAACTCCACTCACTGGCTCAGTGCTTCGCACAACAATGTAAACAACGTGGCCTCTAAGGCCTTTTCTCATCTTCCTCACTTGTTGGAACTTCTTCTGGACAACAACCACATATCGAGCATTCAGCCAAACGCCTTTCAAGGTCTGGAGGACCTGGAGTTGCTCGATCTGAGTTGGAACCACTTGGCTTACGTGGGGCCTTCCATGTTGGCTGGTCTGAGGAACCTCCGCCAGCTTCACTTGGGTCACAACGACATAACCTCATTGCATCCCAGGGCCTTTGTGTTCCAGATGGCTCTCCAAGGACTTCACCTGTCCAACAACAATTTCTCAGTTCTCCAGGAGGTGGCAACAGCTGTGAAAGGCTTAGCCAACCTTACATTCCTGAATCTAGATTTCAATCAGATCTCCACCCCATGCATGGGTCCCAGCTGGATTGCTCTGCCTGTCCTGAAGAATCTCAGCTTAAACATCAATGGCATTTCAAAGCTGGACTTGTCCAATTGCTCCTTGCCTAGCTTGCAGCAACTGAACCTGACCCATAATGACATGCTGGAAGTGGAGTCTGAATCCTTCCATGCCACCCCTGCCTTGCTGGAGTTGTCCTTGGACATGAACCCCTTTCCCATCTCCCATCTTATCAATCTGACTCTTCCTAACCTTACCATGCTGCACTTGTCCAGTATGAATCAGTCATTAAACCGCACCCTGGCTGCAGCTTGCACTGTCTTCCGGGGCCTCCCATCTTTGACCTCTTTGGACATCAAGCATTCCAAGATTGCGTCCTCTCACTTGAGCCAGTTGGGTTCCTGCGCTAACTTCACGTGGCTGGATCTGTCTACCACCAACTTCAAGCACTTGCCAGGTGGGGCCTTTGACACCTTTCCAAACCTGGAGTTCCTCTCCTTGGACAAGTGTAAATTGCTGACCATCCATGCTAGTGCCTGGGAAAAGCAGAGGCGGCTACATACCCTGATCCTGAGAAGAAATTCTATCTCCCAGCTGGAAAATGCTGTCTTCAAGCCTTTGGTGAGTTTGAGCTATCTGGATCTGTCCAAGAACCGCTTGACCAATCTTCAGAAGAAATCTTTTTTTGGTATGGCAGCATTGCGGAAGCTCATCCTTCAGGGCTGCCAGATCACAGCTGTGACCCGTGACACTTTCGTTTATGCTCGCAAAATGGAGTACCTGGACTTAAGAGATAACAGCATTAAACTGCTCAAGTATTTTGCCTTTGTGGTCCTCAACCACTTGCAGACCCTCCTGCTGTCAGGGAACAGAATCCTCACCATCCAAAGACATGCCTTTAAGGGACTCAGCTCTCTCAGAAGCCTCTCTCTGGATCATAACTACCTCTACAAGCTGCCTACATCGACTTTTGCCAACCTTAAAAAGCTAGAAACATTGGACCTCAGTTACAACTACCTCTTCACATACAACAAGTATGATTATCCTAGCCCTTTTCAGGGTCTCAATACCCTTCACACACTGAACCTCAGTTCTCAGATGCCTAGACTGCCCATCTGTCCTCCGGACAAACTCTTCCAAGGACTTCAGAATCTCCAGCACCTGTCCTTGGGGGACAATCCCAGTGCCTTGTTCCTTAACCTCTCCTTTGTCAACCTGACTAGCCTAGAATCGCTGGATCTCTCTGCCATCTATCCAGGGAGGGAAGGCTTTTGGAGACCTCGTCCAAACCTCTTCCAAGGTCTGAAGAATCTACATCAACTCCAGATACAAGACAACTCTATCAGGGACTTGCCTGAACAAATCTTTTCCGATTTGGAATCCCTGGAGCAGCTCTCCTTGGGCAAAAATGATATGAGGAACATCAGTAAAAAGCTGCTTGGTGGACTCACCTCGCTGAAGTATCTGGATGCCTCTGGAAACCCCCTAACTTGCACATGTGAGAACGTGTGGTTCCATAACTGGTCTATGTCTGAAAAAAATACTCAGGTGGCCTTACTGGGCTCCTATCATTGCTTCAGCCCTGGCTTGAACGATCGTCTCTTTGTCCAGCAAGACTTGTCCTTCTGCTTTGAGACTTGGGAAATGTATTTCTTTGCTGTGACCACGGCGATCATTCTCTCACTTCTGCTTAGTACTTTGGTAAATGCTAAGTTTGGCTGGACCCTCAGGCATGGTTATTATTTGCTGAAGGGCTGGGGCCATAGACAGTTGCATCAGAAAGGACAGGACTATCAGTACGACGCCTACGTTTCCTGTTGCGGGCAGGACTATGAATGGGTGGTGAAGAACCTTCTGGTAAAGCTGGAAGAGGAGGGGGAGCCTACCTTCCGGCTGTGTTTTGGGCCTAGAGATTTTGCCCCTGGAGAGTATTTCATGAACAATGTTCAGAATGGGGTAAGCCAAAGCCGCAAAACTTTGTGCCTGGTGAGCAAAAGTTACCTGGAAAATGAATGGTGCTCGTTGGAAATCCAGCTCGCTTGTTCTAAGATCTACTACCACGGGCAGGACCCACTGGTTGTGGTCTTTCTCGAGGACATTCCGAACTACAGGTAAGTGGGGATTTCTGTGAGAGGTGAGACTTGAATGTGGGATGGTGGGATTGGAGTTCCATCTTCATTTACTGCCTTGCATAGGATGGGGGAGGTTGACATGACAGGGAATGTTGTAGGAATGCTGGTGGGGGAGGGATCCTGTCAGAACAAGTTCTGCACAACATTGTGTGCTTGTATGTGTGTGGTGAGAGGAAGAGTATGTGGTAAGTACACCAGGGAGTAGAAAATCTCAGTCCTGTTTGCCTTCCCTTCTAGACTGTCTCCATATCATCGCCTGAGGAAACTAATCAAGCAAGAGAGCTACATCAGTTGGCCTGAAAATCCAGAGGCTGAGAATGTGTTCTGGGCCAAACTCCGAGAGGCGCTGGAGGACCCTGGAGAACAAGAAGTACAACTCATTCAGTTCAAAGTGACTGAGTAGTGGATGGCATGGAGGGAAACCACCGGTACTGTGATGGTCCTTGAACATAGCCAATGGCCTAGTGTGGCATGAAGTAAATACAATGTAAATATGATGAGAGCCAGTGTGGCGTAGTGGTTAAGAGTCATGGACTCTAATCTGGAGATTACCCATTCCTCCACATGGCCTGCTGGATGACCTTGGACCAGTCACAGTTCTCTCAGAACTCTCTCAGTCTCACCTACCTCACAAGGTGCCTGTTGTGGGAAGAAGAAGGAAAGGCGATTGTAAGCTGCTTTGAGACTCATTAGGGTAGAGAAAAGTGGGGGTATAAAAACCAACTCTTCTTCTTCTAAAGTACTGTTACTTTTAGCCACCACTGACTTTCCAGTTCTAGATGCTGGGATACTATTCAAATGGTCCATCAGTGGCTATTAGCCGCGAGGTATAGATAGGGGCTCTGGGGCAAGTGATGCTCTGTCTTCTTGGTGCTTGGGGGGGGGTCAACAGTGGGAGGGCTTCTAATGTCCTGGCCCCACTGGTGGACTTCCTGATGGCACCTGGTATTTCTGGCCACTGTGTGACACAGAGTGTTGGACTGGATGGGCCTTTGGCCTGATCCAACATTGGCGTCTCTTATGTTCTTATGTTCTTATGGTGCTCTGTGTACAGACATATCAGACAGTGACTGGTGGACATGTTTATTTTCTACAGTGGCAAAATGCCTCAAAGTGAAAAACCAGGGTATGAAAACTTTGAATCTCGCGAGCTGATTCTTAATACTATGACCACAGAATTCATCAACAAGAACTAAAATGTTATGGTTTATAAAAAATATAAATATAATCCAAAAATGAATGATTTTTTTTAAAAAAAGGTTTGAAATTTTAGTGGTAAAATCTGGGAACTTGATCAACTTAGTGCAAAAAGCGTATTTTTGCCCTGGTTAGTACTTGGGGGGGGGGGAGAAGACCACCAAGGAATTCCACGGTCGCTACACAGAAGCAGGCAATGGCAAACCACCTCTGTTTGTCTCTTGTCTTGAAAACCCACAATAAGACCACTGTGACTTAATGGCACTTTTCCACCACTGCTGATGTAATACATCAGTGCAATGGAATTATGGTTTAGTAGTGGGGCAACACCGATACAAATCTACCACACTGGTGTATCTTTAAAGCGGTCATATCCCTGCCCAGAGACTATAAATTGAAGATAAAGTTGCTTTCTAATTCAAACTGATTTTCAGCATTTCCAGTTAGCAATACTATTTGATCTAATCGTTCTAGATAAGGAACCCTGAATGTGTAAAAATATATAATTTGGCAGGACTGGACAAAGGACACCAAGGTTTAGAATACGTGGGCTGTGAACATTTTGTACCTGGGATCTGTGCTGCTGCTCTGGGACAGTGTTTGTGGTTAATTGACCATCGTCTCTTCTCATTCTCTAACCAAGGCTTCCCTCCTGCACAAGAACCACTAAAAGGGCTGTTTTCTCAAGTGGAAACAGCCTCTAAAGAAACTGTCCTGAACTGCTTGAAAAGGTGTGTGTGTGGGGGAGTAAACATTGACAATGATATCCTGGTCTTTAGATTCAGGTGGGTAGCCTTGTTGGTCTGAAGCAACAGAAAAAAATCCGAGTCCAGTGGCACCTTTAAGACCAACAAAGTTTTATTCAAGGTATAAGCTTGCACACCTGTTCAACAAAGGTATAGTGCATGCACACGGAAACTTATACCTTGAATAAAACGTTGGTCTCAAAGGTGTTCTGGTTCATGAGCTAGATTTTATGGCTTTGCAGTACCAGAGGTCATTTCGGGGGGGAACGCGGGGGGCCCCCGGGGGAGGCTGAGCACCTTCCTGAAAATTTCGGTGGGGGCTGAAGCCCCGCCGCCCCCACGAAGATTACGCCTTACTCACTATTTCTAATCATTAGCCAGTTGTGTGAAATGACGGGTATATCTGCTTATCTATATTCTCACACCCTGCACCTGCCCAACACACACTTCTCTTTTGTTCCAACACACACTTCTCTTCTGTTGTTTTCACCCAGCTCCACGGATTCAAACTCTACCTGTGTACAACCCGCATAATTCTCATCAGGAGAGAAACTCCGTGAATTAGTTCAATGACCCCTGTGCAGTACTTACTATTTCTAATCATTAACCAGTTGTGTGAAATGACGGGTGTATCTGCTTATCTATATTCTCACACCCTGCACCTGCCCAACACACACTTCTCTCTTGTTCCAACACACACTTCTCTTCTGTTGTTTTCACCCAGCTCCACGGATTCAAACTCTACCTGTGTACAACCCGCATAATTCTCATCAGGAGAGAAACTCCGTGAATTAGTTCAAAGTATGTACTTAGCTCCTCTGACTGGTAACTTAATTCCCCTGAGTGGAGTTTTAAGCTTTTCTAGATTCTTATCTGTGCGGGGGGGGGGGCAGTGGCAGGAAGAGGGGCTGTAGGTAGACGAGCTATGGAGTGGGAGGATGGGCCGGGATGAAGGAAGAAGCTTGGCCCTGACATCTTAAGCCCATTAATTTCTTGGTTGCCAGGGGAGACCGATGCTCCTTTCTGCATCACCAGCGGATTTGGCAAATTGGACAGGAAGGAGAGGCAGGAAAAGCACAAATCCCAGGGGCCTGCAATGCCGGGGGCACCTGCTGGCAGGTTGGCCTTGCTGGCAGTCAGGTGCAGAGAGCAGAGAGAAAGAAAGCCTCCACTTGCTGAGGTGGCAGGACAGACTCTTGGGGAAAGACCAGACATGTTTTCTGGCTCTGCTGACTCAATGTGACTTCAGGAGATTGCCCGCCATAATCTCTAACTGGAATATCTTCTACTTTCTCATCAAAGACCTGAGGATCTCCTCCCTAATAGAGATCTTTGAACTGGATTATGGTGGCACAGAAGGGATTCTTGGATTCTTGCTGGTTTCTGTGACAGGGTCTTTGTGATCGATGCCGCATCTACGTCTGCTCTGCAACGGGAACCTTAATCTCTAGACCGGTGGATTCTAAGTGGAATCGCCCCTGTTCTTCAAGGCCATTCTTGGCAGCTTCCTCTCTTCCATCTGTCAGAGACAGCTGTGGAAATGGCCTTGCGGTGGGCGCTGCTCTGCCTCATCTGTTCCCCACTGGTGTTGGCATCTGACTATGGCTTACCTAAATTCATCTGCAGCCCTATGCCGCTGGATATGGAGCACGGTTGCCAGTCAGCCAGTCAGCAGCGACATGGACCAGGGGCAAACAATGGAGCAAATGGGCACTGGGTGGGGACCCTGGAGGAAGCCAAGGAAACAATCTTACACCTGCGGGAGACAGTGGTGCACCAAAAGGAGATGATCCTGGACCAAAGGGAGACGGTGCGAGAGCTGACAGCCAAACTCAGCCGCTGTGAAGCCCATTCGCGGAGACACATTGGAGAACACCATGGCGTTCACCATGAAGTGAACCACAGCCACGGCCATCATGAGGGCGGGCACCAAACCCACCATGAGGGCGGGCACCAAACCCACCACGAGGGCGGGCACCAAACCCACCACGAGGGCGGGCACCAAACCCACCACGAGGGCGGGCACCGAGCCCACCACGAGGGCGGGCACCGACCCCACCATGAGGGTGGACATCCTCATGGTCACAGGGGACATCATGAGGACGGGCATCCGGGGCATCATGAGAACGCTCATCAGGGCCACCATGAGGCTGGACATCAGAGCCACCATGAGGATGCTCACAGGTTGCACCATGAGGATGCCCACCGAGATCTCCACAAAGGCATCCATGCCCGGGAGAATGAGTACCACCATTTTGGACAACGAGAACACCATGAACACCAGTTAGGGCACAATACTCATGATGCCTTTCGTAAGGGGGCCACAGCTGTCAACACCATGGAGGATCCACCCAAGGAGACTACTACTGGGGTGCACCAGATGGAGAGGATGCTGGAATCCCTCAAGGAGAGGCTGGAGCATTTACAGGTACCAAGCCTTGTGAGTCAGTCACCTCCCCTTGAGAAAATATATCCCATATATTTCTCGGTGCATTTATTTATTCTCCTTTTATCCACCTATCTATTCCTTATCCAGTGATTCACCCCCTGTCCAGCCTTACACTATTCCCCATACCCGTCTCCCATCCCTTTCTTCCTCCTTTCCCATCCCTTCTCCATCAATTTACCTTTACAAAAACTCACCTGTTAAGCCAGCTGTCTATCATTCTTGTATTTCTTTACACTTATCACATTTCATGTTTATTCTTCATCTAATTGTCCATCCTTCCCCAAAACTCTTTGTCAATTGAACACCACAAACCATCCCAATCGATGTTATGCATCCTACCATTCACTGTCCTGGGAACAGCATTCCTGTTATCTTACCTATCATACAAAACCCTTATAAACTCTGCTTTTCTAATGTTGCTTCTAACTTGATCTGGAAAACTCAGGCTAGCTCCATCTTATCAGCTCTTGGCAGCTTAGCAGGTCTGGCCCTGGCTAGTACTTAGATGGGAGGTCACCAAAGAAGACCAGGGTTGCTATGCAGAGGTAGGCAATGGGAGGCCACCTCTGAATCTCTTACATTGACAACCTTATGGGGTTGTCATAAATCAGTGGTGACTTGACGGGACTTTCCACCACCCATGTTGTTCCTCCACTAGCTCCCCGTCCCCACCAACCTGCCTTCTCTGGCATCAAGTTTATCTGCTGTCTCTTCACATCTGCACAAAGGCAAATATGCATTCCTCTTATCTCAGAATCCCAGAGTAATGATTTTGATGTCACATCTGCAATTTAATCCTTGGAAAACCCCTCCCATCAGCAGACTACCTGAATGAGAAAAATCACAAAGTTGATAATCCCTAGGGAAAAAAATATCCTGGATCCCATTTCTTCATGACTCCTGTTTCAGGGGGTTGGACTAGATGACCCTGGAAGTCCCTTCCAACTCTATGATTCTGTGATTCATTATGTTGTATGCTAATTTGCTGCTCACCCTCAACCTATACGTATGGACTGGTAACTTCCATTTCATTGTATCTTAAGAAGTGAGTGCGCACACGACAGTTTATACCTGGAATAAAACTTTGTTGGTCTTAACGGTGCCACTGGACTCAAATTTTGGCCTGTTTAGTTAATTCACATGTACCTAAACATAAATGCCCACCCATTTGCTCTTGCATCTCTTTTTCTATCTGTCTAGAGGCAAGTCCATTAACCCTTCTTCATCTCTCTATCAAACACAAGCATGAAATCACAGTTCTAAATCTGTCCTATAAAACTATCAGTTTTTACATTTAGGAAGACTTCTGAACATTTCTGTCCTAAACCTTGTAGTGCGATTCCTCTCACCCTTGTTCCAGTATTTGAGGTAGGGTTGCCAGCCTCCAGGTGGGGCCTGGAGATCTCCCACATTTACAACTGATCCCCATCTGACAGAGATCAGCTCCCCTGGAGAAAATGGCTGCTTTGAAGGGAGGACTCTATGGCATTGTACCATGCTGGGGCCCCTCCCCTCCCCAAACCCCGCCCTCTCCAGGCTCCACCCCCAAAGTCTCCAGGTATTTTCCAATCCAGACCTGGCAACCCTAATTTGAGGTGCTGGGAACTAAAATTGCCTGCTGCCTTCTTTGTGTTTTAAATAGGCAGAGATTGCAACTGATCTAATTTTTAATCTTCTTTCCTCCAGGCTAAACATACACAGCTTTCTTAACCTTTCCTCGTGTGACACACTTTCTAAACCTTTGGGTCATATCTTATTCACTTGCCATTTACTCATTCATCCTGTACTTCTTTCTTCCAACCTTATTTAATATTATTAGATAGATAATAATTCATTCAAAGGTGAGGCTGGTGATATTGAACAGCCATTGTTGCTCATGGGTGAGGCACTCATCTCGCTGCCATTTCTAATAAACACGTTCTGGATTATTATTTTTTCCAGTGTTTTAAAACCTGCAGTATCTGTTAAAGGTGAGGCAAAACAGACCCCAAGGAATGAGTGTAAACACCATGGGCAGGTATGGCCTCTCTCAGACTCACACTACCTTTCACACCTAGGGATGCCAGCCTCCAGGTGGGACCTGGGGATCCCCTGGAATTACACCTTATCTACAGACCACAGAAATCAGTTCTTCTTGAGGCAATGGGTGCTTTGGAGGCTGGACTCTATGTCAGTGTACTCTCCTGAGATCCCTGTCCTCCCCAGGCTCTTATCACCAAATCTCCAGGTGTTTCCCAACCTGAAACTAGTAAACGTACCCTGCCACCCCCAATCGTCCACCCATGGCCAGGGTGGACATGGCAACCCTTCATCTTTAAAAAATGTTGCCTGTCTCCAGTCATATGAGAAGGGGGCAGGTGCTACTGAACTACTACAGAATTCTGACCAAATATTTCACTACATTTGTCCCTGGGATTAGAAGTATATTTCTCTCCTTGAGAAGGAGAGAAGGAAGGCTTTCTTGAAAGGGTCAAGACGGAGGCCGTTCTGTGGGTGATGTTACCTCATGTATTAGGAGGAGTATGGGAATAAGGGTTTTTTTGAGGATTGATTTTTCCTAGGGTCAAAAATTCTCCTGAGTACCTGGTTGTGAGTAGGAATAGATGGGTACAGACCAGTACTACTGGTCACTAATATATTTAATAATCTAAAGGTCAAGAGTTACTGTTGTTTTATTTTATTTACGTAATTTATACTCCACCTTTCTCACTTGGACTCAAGGCGGATTACACAGAGTGATTCAATACAATTGACAGGATGGGATATTCGGGATTAGGGTTGTAGAACTAATCAGAAATCTAAAGATAGAACTGAAGCAAAGCATAAGTCTCAACATGATACATTATTAAACGATACAAAGATTACATCGTAGGATCCTAGTTTCAGTAAGCTAAACACAATAGTATAGGCCACAGTTCCTAACAATTTATCTAAGTAATTCTGTGAATCATTTAGTACAGTGGAACTATTGCCTGTGTAGAAAAGCTCTCATTTATCTCATTTTTCCTTATGGATCCTAAGCACAGACGTCAGACTTCCAGCTTTACCATGGCTGCGATCATACGGACAATTAGACCCGACATAGGTGCAAATGCCGGGTGGATTTAAAGGGCGCAATCAGACAACAGCATCTGGGAAGCGCCCCGCAGCCATAGGCAACCCGTTCTGCTCCGCCGCAGAAGCAGAGTTAAAAGACAGTGGGGAAAATCCGGTAGTTAATGGGTTGCAATGGCCACAGACGGACTTTCCCATGTCTGACCGCTCCAGAGCGCTCTCGTGGCATCGGGATGGTCTGATCAGGCCATCCGGACTCCATGCCGTTGCCCCCCCCTCCCCGCAGTATGCACAACATCGCAAACTCCATAGGGAGGCCTTGGTGCGGAGGTGTGCTTCATCGATCCCTTGGGTAAGCGCATGGGGGGGGGGGAAATGCCACAACCCCAACCTCTGACTCACCCGCAGTTGCGTCTGATCACGCAGTGACAGACTGCGCCCACAGCTTCAAAGGGAGGTGTGATCGGGCAACTGGGGTCAAATTTCTCCGGAGGAAATAGCCTCGCTTCCCCCACCCCCCGTTTTTTCCTGGTGTATGTGAGGCAACCAGTGTTCCCTCTAAGCTGAGTTAGTGTGAGCTCACAGTTTTTTAGCCTCCGACTCACACATTTTTGTCTTAGCTCAGGAAGGAGGGCTCCAGAGCAAACTAATCCGTGCAGTAGCCAAATCGCCCGCTCACAACTTTCATGCCGGTAGCTCACAAAGTAGAATTTTTGCTCACAAGACTCCAAAAGCTTAGAGGGAACATTGAACCCATCCCTATCTTTGTGAGAAGGAGAGAAGGATGGATGAGTTTGTTAAAAAAAAAATTGACTTACAAATCCAATTCTGGCTTCGGAAATTCCTGAAGACTTGGGGGAGTACCTAGAGAACTCAGCAGAGGTGTGATGATGCCATAGAGCAGTGATGGCAAACCTTTTAGAGACCGAGTGACCAAACTGCGACCCAAAACCCACTTATTTATCGCAAAGTGCCAACACGGCAATTTAACCTGAATACTGAGGCTGTACTTTAGAAAAAACAACTCATTCGTTAACTTAAGATGTTCCAAACAAAGTTAACTTAAGATGTTCCAAACAAAGTAAGGAAAGCAATCCCAAATGCTTTCATTTACTTAAAATTATTTGGCAGAGAATTCGACACTTTAATGATGGTCTGGGCCTGGCTGGGGCGATGGCACGCGTGCCCAGAGAGGGCTCTGAGTGCCACCTCTGGCACCCGTGCCATAGGTTCGCCACCACTGCCATAGAGTGTGCCTTCCAAAGCTGCCATTTCCTTCATGAGAACGGATCTATATTGTGTGGAGATCAGTTGCAGTTTTGGGAGAGTTCCAGGCCACAGCTGGAAGTTGGCAACGCTAGGCACAACCCTCTTGTGATGATCTGAAGCTACTTAAGGTGGCAGAGCATTGTAGGCTCTGTTGATAAAACCAAAAAGTGGAACTTACATTGGCACTGTTTCTGTCACTGTCATATATACTTAAGCTTTTCACCATAAGTTATCCTACCAGCTATGGCCTGTCCCTCTCTCCTCCACCCCTTTGTAACCCTCCCCCATTCTTCTGTTAAGTCCCCTTAAGAGACCATCCCCCTTTCAGCCCCCCCCTGTCATGTTTGCACCCAGTGTCCCAGGTACCTACGCCCATTCTTCTGCCTAGGACCACTTAAGCTTTTGGGAAGGCTCACCGGCTTTGGCTGGGATGGCCCAGACAGACCAGCCTAATCTTGTCAGATCTCGGCCACGGTTAGTACTTGGATGCAGGGCTTTTTTTGTAGAAAAAGCACAGCAGGAACTCATTAGCATAATAGGCCACACCCAACAGCAGGAACTCATTAGCATATTAGGCCACACCCCTGACAGCACAGCTCATTGGCATATTAGGCCGCATTCCCATGTTACCAGAAGTGTGGTCATCCAGCCACACCCACCTTTTGCTTCTTATTCTGTTTACCGTGTTTGTTGTCAAAACCCAGGGCTTTTTTGTAGCAGGAACTCCTTTGCATGTTAGGCCACACAGCCCTAATGTAGCCAGGCCTATCATGCTAATGAGTTCCTGCTGGGCGGGGCCAACTTGGAAGCCAGCAGGAACTCCGTTCCTGCCCAAAAATATCCCTGCTTGGATGGGAGACCAACAGGGAACACTTTGCAGAGGCAGGCACAGAAGCCGGCTGCAGCTCGACGGCACTTTCAGGAGACTGGCCACTCAGCTATGGAGAAACTGAGGCACTGAATCAAGGTTCCCGGGTTGTCTGGTAGGGGTACGGGCAGGGTTGCCAACTCTGGCTTGGGAAATACCTGGAGATTTAGGAGGTTGTGCCTGAGGAGGGTGGAGTTTGGGGAGGGGAGGGACTTCAATGGGGTATAATGCCATAGAGTCCACCTTCCAAAGCGGCCATTTTCTCCAGGGGAACTGATCTCTGTTGCCTGGAGATCAGCTGCAATCCAAGGAGATCTCCAGCCACCACCTGGAGGTTGGCAACCCTCTGTATGGGATTTCATTTACTAACAGGACTGACCCAAGATGTTTTCTCGTCCCAAGTATAAGCCTATAGCCAAAGTTTTATGTTAGGGGTGCTCGAAGTATTGTAGGGCCTCTCAGGGTATTCTAAGAGAAGAGGGAGAATCAGTGCAGACCAGCTAGAACCTGAATACAGGTTGCTTCATATGTTTAATGTTTTTTAATTGTAGGATCTATTCATCTACATCTTCCTTCTTTCCTTCCTCTAAGGCGCTTAGGGTGGTGTACATATTTCTCCTCCTCCAGTTTAACCTCAGAACAACTCTCTGAAGCGGGTCTGAGAGAGATGACTGGACCAGGGTCACCCAGTTATGGTTGCCAACCTCCGAGTGGGGGTTGGAGAGCGACCAGAATTATAACTGATCTCCAGACCACAGAGGTCAGTGGCGGCTTCAGAGAGTGGACTCTATGGCATACCTTGTTCTAGGGCATCCCTGCTGAGGTCTTCCCCAAACGCCACCCTCCCGGTGCTCCGCTCCTAATTTACCAGTCCTAAGTGAGCTTTGTAGCTGAGTGGGTATATGAATAACCAGGGCTCCTTTTGTAGAAAAAGCCCAGCAGGAACTCATTAGCATAACAGGCCACACCCAACAGCAGAAACTCATTAGCACAGTAGGTCACACCCTGACAGCACAGCACATTAGCATATTAGGCCACACCCCCATGTCACCAGAAGTGTGGTCATCCAGCCAAACCTACCTTTTGCTTCTTATTCTGTTTACCTTGTTTGTTGTCAAAACCCAGGGATTTTTTTGTAGGAGGAACCCTTTGCATGTTAGACCACACACCCATAATGTAGCCAATCCTAATGAGTTTCTGCTGTTGGGTGTGGCCTATTATGCTAATGAGTTCCTGCTGGGCGTGGCCAACTTGGGAGCCAGCCGGAACTCCGTTCCTGTGCGTTCCTGCCCAAAAATAGTCCTGTGAATAACATGTAATTTGATTATGTACAATTTAAACATAATTGCCCAGCACTTGACAACTATTCTATATGCTCTGCCAGTCTCTATTTACATGGGACAGGCCTTATTTTCTGGTAATTGTCCCTAGTAAATCTCTGCCATGGTTTTTACCTTTTTGGGATACCTCATTAAAAGTTTGGGGTGCAAGTTGCTCTCCTAGGGTCTGGACACATTAAAACTTGCAGTGGAGAACAGATACTATCAACTGTGCTGTGTGCAGCCTACCATTTCACATCCTTCAGTGACTGAAATAAATATTTTGAACGATTGATGACATATTTGTACTTTACTGTAAAGAACCATTATATTCCAGTTTTTACATGAGTGAAATATGGGTAATTGCAGAGAAAACGGATACATATGTGGTAGGAAAGGTGTTAGGGTTGCCAAGTCAGAAACTTCCTACAGCGGGAAACTCCCGGTCGGCGTCTGGAGCGCGCGAAGCGCACACGCGCCGCATCCACGTCACCCGGAAGTGATGCGGGTACGCCAGGCACGCTGGGGTGGGGCCAGGACCATCCGAGGGAAAACCATAGAGTTTTCCCTCGGATGACCGTGGCCACGCCCCACTTCCGGGTGACGTGCACATGGGGTGGAATTCCCCCCAGGGCCAGATCCCCTGGCGGCGGGGAACGGGCCTCTGGTGCGGGGTTTTGCCCGCCCCCCGGGGGGACTTGGCAAGCCTAAATGGTGTAGAGCCTTCAGACCATGGAAGGCAGTAACAGATCCATAAAGAGATTAGAGATGTCTTTCTTTTGGTTGTTAATGAAAGCTGAAAATTCAGGGAAGGGACCTGGAATTTCCGAGAGGGGGAGTGGGCTTGACACACCTAGACCCCATTGCAGCTACAGCCTTGCCTTTGTCTTGTAGAGATGGCAACTCTTGAGTTGGGAGATTCCTGGAAATTTGGGGGTGGAGCCTGGGGAAGGTGGAGTTTGGGGAGGAGAGCGGCATCAGTGGAGTATCATGCCATGGAGTCCACCCTCCAAAGCAGCCATTTTCTCTAAGGGAACTGATCTCTGTAGTCTGAAGATTAGTTGCAATTCTGGGAGTTTTCCAGGCCCCACCTGGAGGCTTGGCAACCCTATGGTTGCACCAGGCTTTCTGACAGATGTGTCCCAGGAAGCTCTGTAACATTTCAAGGGATCCTGGGGTGGTTGCACCTCTTGAATTCCCTGTGGCATTCATGGTGCCCCTAAAAATACTGATTGTATTGTTGAGTCAGCCTGGTGAAGTCGACAGAGAGATGAAGAATCGGGGTGGAATCTTGAGTACTGAGGGAACAAGACTGGTGGCAGCATTGAGTAGGGTTGGGAATTTTTGGAAACTTGGGGGTGCAGCCTGGGGAGGGATTTCACTGGGGTATAACGCCACAGAGGTCACATTCCGAAGCAGCCATTTTCTCCAGAGGAACTGTTGTCTAGAGATTTCACACCCTGCAGCAGTTGAGGTAAACATTTTGAACTATTGATGACATATTGGCAGGATACTTACATGTTTCTATAATCTCTGTAAACTAGAGAGCAGTTGTAATTCTGGGAGATATCCAGAATGGAGGCTGGCAACTCTCGGAACGAATGAGTTTTACCTGAGTGAGCTATGAAACCATGAGATTTTAAAGGTGTTGTTATATCATGGGGAATTGTGAATCTGGTGATGTTCTCTTATACTGTTGGTTGGGTTGCCAGTTCCAGGTTGGAAAATACCTGGAGATTTGGGGGCGGAGCCTGAGGAGGGTGGGGTTTGGGGAGGGGAGGGACTTCAGTGGGGTATCATGTCCCCTTCCAAAGCAGCCATTTTGTCCAGGGGAACTGATCTCTATTGCCTGGAGATCAGTTGTAATCCCAGGAGATCACCAGCCACCATCTGGAGGTATGAGGCACTTATTTTAATATGGTCCCTCTAGGGAAGTGCTTTAGCTTCACTTTGGACTTTGGCTGTGGCTTGTTATGGCCTAGCAGGGACCAGACCAGGCCCTGCTTTTGTTCCAATACAGTTTTATTTATTTATTTTTCACATTTGTATCCCGCCCTTCCCAGTGGGCTCAGGGCGGCTAACAAGGGCAGGGTATTAACTTTCAACAGGGGTCGTTTCATAGAAAAAGAGCTAGGGGAACTCATTAGCATAACTCATCAGCATATGCCACACCCCCTGACATCAGGGGCCCGGCGGTGGACCTGCAAGGCCAGCGGGAGTGCGAGGAAGCCCCGCCAAGGCCCTCCCTGGCCCCAGGCAGGCAGGGGTGGGGAGAGGCGGGGAGGAAGCAACTTACCCTCCCTCTTCTCCTGCCTCCTCCTGGCTGAATGAGGGCCGGAAGCAGGGGGCGGGGATTCGTCATGTGCCCCACCCCCCTGCACCTCACCCGGGGGCACTGCATTCCCCCGCGATCCCCCCCGAAATGACCTCTGACTTTCAAGTTCAGGTTCCATTGTGCTACACTTCAGTATCCCATACTTTGACACAGGTGGTGCAAATAATAAAAGAAAAAGGTAGTCTAAAGCAAAAGATAGCTGGACTCCCAGTACAAGATGTACACTGGTTTAATTTAGCACTGGCAAGTGAAACCAATGAAACTTCCAGAATGAAGTAGGCCTCTCGCTAGTCACAAGACTGCAAGGTAATCTTCCATCTTGCTTAACATGGAGTAACAAGTGACAAGATGGCACTATATTCCATAAACGCAGTGTATTTAACACAAGTATAAAATGGAGTTTTGAACAGTTTTGAACTGTTTTGGGTACTGGGTGTTGTGGTGTTACTACCGGAGTAAAGATGGAGGGCCCAGGTATTCAGACATCCAAATTCTGTTTTGATTCCGTTGTTCCCCCCAACACCTGAGTTCCTCAGTTTTCTTTTTCTGTGTGCTCGATTTTTTTTTTTTTTATAGAATAGAGCTGCCGACATCAGTGTGGGTGGGAGTAGAGATTACAAGAGCACCTGAGGTGTTAACTTAAGTGGGGTGGCTAAAAATACATGGTGTATCCTTTCCCCTGGCTTTCCCCCATCTTAAGGTGTAATAAAGAATTATGCATCCAGGCTAACAGCAAATTGGAGATGAGGGGTCAGTACAGAAATCAGATCAGGAGGTGGCGAGAAGGTAGAATGGGGTGAAAATTGGCTAAATGGAAGTGGCCAGAGTGAGGTGGTTTTAACCAATGGGCAACAGGGGTAGCTGCCCCAGCCCCCACACTGGGGGGCAGTGTGGCAGTGGCTCATCGTGCCAGTCATGCCCACCCCATCTGAGAGACTCAGGCTGTCGACTTCTGCGAGCTGCAGAGGCTTCTGCCTGCCTCCTATGTTGGCCAAGGGGCAAGAACAACAGGGGGGCCCTATTCTGGGGCCTGTATTTTTAGCCCAGGACCCCAGAACCACTAGGAGCACCCCTGAAAGGAGGGTTTGGAAGGCGAGAGTCCCAGGCACAAGGCCCAACAAGGGGTAAAGGACAGAAGCATTTAAATCACTGCTGACATAAGCATTGGTCCTGCCCTCTGCAGCACAATCGGAACAGTTCTCTTTTCTCCGCCTCCCTACGTGATGCTCTCCAGAAAAAGATAAGCATGTTGGAACATCAGATCCACGCGAAGTCGAACTCTTCCGACCACCATGAACGTGGTGGGTCAACGGCAGCAGGACTAAGACAAGGACACGTCTCCCATGGGAGTGATGCTGAGAAAGGTGAGTGTCCGCACTGGAAGTTGACAGGGCTGTCATGAGGGAACTTGGTCATGGGCTGATGAGGTGCAGGCTGAGGAATGGATGGAAGGAGGCAAAATTAAGAGTAGGTAGATGTAGACACAGAGCCCAGAATAGCCTGATCTTGGAAGCTAAGCAGGGTTCGCCCTGGCTAATAACTGGATGGAAGACCACCAAGGAATACCAGGGATGTGGCGGGGAGGCAGGCAGGCCATGGCAAACCACCTATAAGTGTCTCTTGCCCAGAAAACCCTATGGGGTTGCCTTAAGTCAACTGTGACTTGGCAGGGGGAAAATGTAGACAGAAGGATTTAAATTATGAGCAGGTGGTCCCACATTATGGTTGGAAAGCATGTAGGACAGGAGCTTTACTGAAGCTAAGGAGGTCTGGCTCTAGTGTACCCTGACAGGGAAAAGGGCACAATGCACATAAATAAATGTCATTAAAACAAATGAGTGGATGGGTGGGTACATGTGTAGATACATAGGTAGGTGGAGAGGTTAGGGAGACCATTCCATGAGACGGCTGAAGAGAAGGTAACTGCATCAGTGAGTGCTTAAGTTTGGTGTAGTGGTTAAGTGTGCGGACTCTGATCTGGGAGAACCGGGTTTGATTCCCCACTCCTCCACTTGCACCTGCTGATGTGACCTTGGGTCAGTCACAAGCTCTGGCACAGCTGTCCTTGAAAAAGGGCCGTTTGTGTCAGAGTTCTCTCAGCCCCACCCACCTCACAGGGTGTCTGTTGTGGGGAGGGGAAGGGAAAGGAGTTTGTAAGTCGTTCTGAGACTCCAAGTGAAGGGCGGGGTATAAATCCAATCTCCTCCTCCTCCTCCTCCTCCTCCTCCTCCTCCTCCTCTTCTTCTTCTTCTTCTTCTTCTTCCTCTTCTTCTGTATGTATTACGAGAAGAGATGGACAGAAGCACAGAGGGAAAGAATGCTGGGTCAGTGGATTACTGGAGAGCTAGGTCACTGCAGAGAGAGAAATGAGAAACACTGGGGTGGATGGCGGGAAGCTGAGCTGATTGGATAAACAGTAGTGTGAATCTAGATGCATGGAGATAGGTAGTTGGATGGCAGAGTCTGTGGAGGGGGATAGATGAATTGCAGGCAGTTGTCTACATGGGATGGATGAATGGGACCTGTGCTTTGAGGGGGTGTCTCTTTGTTGGCAGTTCAGTACCACCTTATCCCTTCCATCCCTCAGGGCACAAAGTGGAGAAACGCTCTGAAGACTTCCGTGTGGGTTTTCCTCTTCGCACCAATTATATGTATGCCAAGGTGAAGCGCACCCTCCATCACGAGATCTTTGCCTTCTCCATCTGTCTCTGGCTCAAATCCAGCTCAGCACCAGGGATGGGCACCCCGTTCTCGTATTCTGTGCCGGGCCAGGCCAACGAAGTGGTGCTCATTGAGTGGGGCAATAATCCTATGGAACTGCTCATCAATGACAAGGTACTTGAGGCTGGCATTGGGGTAGGGTTAGAGATAATCCAGAAATGTCTCGACCTGAGTAATGGGGAGACATTAGACATACATAAATAATGACCTCCATGTTCATATTTCTGCACCTTGGGTGACAGTTTTGATTTATAACTAGAAGGTGAGTTTCTAATCCTTATGGGCACTTGGGTGAAATCTGAAGTGGGACAGAACTTGCCCTATTCAGTCCATGATTTTTTTACTTTGGTTCTGGGAAATAGCAAAATCAGTCAAGAGGGATGTGGGCTCAAGAGACCATGACCAAGGATGCTGTGTAAGAGATCTTTCTCCATAGATCTTTGAAGTTCTACACTAAAAATATTATTGGACAAACATTCTGCCTCACACTCAATTATGGTTTTGGATTACATTTTTCAGTTTAGGGGGAAAAGTTGACTAGAGGAAACATAATAAACAGGGTAGATACAGGGGGACTTCTTTTTCTCTCCCTCATAATATTAGAACTTGGGTTCATCTGGTGAAGTTGATGGGCAGATTTGGGATCGACAAAAGGAAGTACTTCTTCACTAAGTGAATGATTAAAGTGTGGGATTGACAGCTAGTGGATGTATTGATGGTCACAAGTGAAGGTGGCTTTAAAAGAGGTGATTCATATGGATGGTTCCATCAAGGGTCCCTAGCCATGGTGATTAAAGGGAACCACCACACACAGAGGCAGCAAACCTCCGCATACCAGTCCTGTTGGGCAACATCAGAGGAAGGCCTGGGCCTCTGTACCTAGCACGATCTCTTCTGTCAGTGGCTCTTCATGGTTCCAGGTTGTTCCATTTGCTACCTGAACAACCAGAGGAAAAGGCACATGGTCTCCAGCAGGTGGCCAAGATCATGCTGTGATGGAGAGAACCCTCAGTGTAGGTGCCGGAGCACAAGAGATGTGTGGCAGAGAACTGCCCAGAACTAGCACAAACTAGATTGAGGAGGTGCAGAACCAGCAAAAGCTGGAGCTCAGCTGATGGCTTACATAAGAAGATGATAACTCCATGCCTTCCTGTATCTGCAGTTGGGTCCTCCTGCATCCTGCAAAGATCTACAGAGTGGCACTGTCTTCCTGCATGAGACTGGTGTGTGGGCTGCCTTGCACTTCCATCCACAAAAGGAGAACATGGCATGCTTCATCTCGTTTGGGGCAAGGGCTGTGGCTCAGTGGAAGAGCCTCTGCTTTGCATGCAGAAGGTCCCAGGTTCTATCTCCAGCATCTCTAGTCGAAAGGATAAGTGATGTGAAAGACCTCTGAGGTCCTGGAGAACCACTGCTAGCCTGAGTAGACAATACTGACATTGACGGTCCGATGTCCTGATTCATGTGTATGTTCATGTGCATTTGTAAGGGGCTTCTGGGTTCTTGTTCCACTGGCACTTGTATGGGAGCCTGCTGTGATAGAGAAAGCAGGGGATCTTCCTGGGGTACAGGGAGCCTCAGGAATAGCGGGGACCATCCTGGGCTGGTCAGGTCTTGAGGTGCCTCCCCCTTCTTCCAAGGAGTCTTCCTCTCAAACTGAGGCTGGGCCAGGACAGGCCCTTATGGTAGTAGAGGTCTTTCTCAGCACCTGCTATCAGGGAACTTCAACTGGAGACATCAAGGAGAGCCTGGGACCTTCTCTGTGCAAAGCTTGTGGTTGTGCCACCTTCCCCATGGCACTGTCTTTCAGATTCAGCATGTTGATCCTTGCTGCTTCCTTTGCAGGCTGCCACGTTGCCACTGTCCATTAATGATGCCAAGTGGCACCACATCTGTGTAACCTGGTCAACCCGGGATGGCATTTGGGAAACCTACCAAGATGGGGTCCGGAGAGGGAGTGGAGAGAATCTGGCTCCGTGGCATCCTGTGAAGGCTGGAGGTGTTTTCGTACTCGGCCAGGAGCAGGTAGATACCCCTCCCATACTGAGAGCCAGTTTGGTATAGTGGTTAGGAGCACGGACTCTAATTTGGGAGAATCGGGTTTGATTCCCCACTCCTCCATGTGCAGCAGCTGGTGTGACCTTGGGTCAGTTACAAGTTATTTCAGAGCTACTCTCTCATGAGCAGTTCTTGAAAGAGGTCTCTCAGCCCCACCTACCTCACAGAGTGCGTGTTGTGGGAAGGGGAAGGGAAAGGAGATTGTAAGCCATTCTGAGACTCCTTTGGGTAGTGAAGGGTGGGGTATAAATCCAATCTCCTCCTCCTCCTGCAGAAGGCCAGGAGGTAGGGTTACCAACCCCCACGTAGAGCCTGGAGTTATCCTGGAATTACAACTGATCTCCAGACTACTGAGATCAGTTCTCCTGGAGGAAATGGCCACTTAGGTTGGTGGACTCTATGGTACACCATAGAGTCTAGAAGAAACTGAAGTCCTAGAGGGACATCACATCCCTGCTGAGCTCCCTCCCCTCCCTAAATTCCTCCACCCCTAAATCTCCAGGAATTTTCCAACCCAGAGTTGACAACCCTACCATGAACTGCTTTTCTAAGTTCACCCTCTTTCTCTTTCCTTCGTCCCCAGGACACTCTTGGGGGTCGCTTTGATGCCACTCAAGCTTTTATTGGGGAGATCTCAGATTTCAACATGTGGGGCCACATCTTGACGGCAGGCGAGGTTTACAAGATGGCGACTTGCACTAGCGACATTGGCGGCGATCTAATCAATTGGGCCGAAGCCTCGGTGGAGCTTCACGGAGGAGTGGTCAAGCTACCTTTCAATGCCTGCCATTGATAAGCCACAACAGAACAGAGACTGCTGGGTTGCTTGGGAAGAGAGAGAGAAATTTAGTGGTTTAAGACTAAGGGTGGGGCTGGGAACCTCAGGATTTTGGGGGTGGGGGGTGGGGAGCCATCTGATGGTTTAAAAAAGAGGGGGAAAAGGGAACGAAAATTCTTGGGTTTCTTGGGGAAAGAAATAGAGCTGGTTTCAATCCACTAATCCACCTGGGTTCTTGAGGAGGAGCGCAGACTAGAACCACGTCTTGCAGCAAAGGCTTAGCATGTAGGAACGTCTGGATTTACAAGGGGGCCTGCTCAAAAGAACCCATTTTCTTAAAAATTAAAGTAAGGAAACCTTTGGTGTCAGTTCTATGGAGTTGTTTTATGGGGCTGAGAGATTCCTGCGACAGGGAAGATCCTCAGACGTTGTTTAGGGCTGCTGCATTTTGGCATTTAGGCGCATTTCTTTTAATATAAGTGGTAATTGGAAACTATGTTCCTCACAGTGGGGAAGTATACATACACCAGGTGGGACCATTTAGGCCTTGACTTGAGATAATTGTTTCACTGGGGAGATGATGATGGAAAGAATGGGATCAGGCAGCCTTTGGCAAACCGAGTTGCACGACAGTTGCCCACCAAGTTTGACTAGCAGCCTCCTTTATGTTGCCTTTGTGGAATATGCTGGGCAGGAAGTGGAGGGAGAGTTGGGTATGTCTTTCTGACTCTTTCTGTTTTGTTTTTTTGACCAATGCTCCTCTGAGGAAATGGATGGACATCTACCTTACTTGAACGATTTGGATACTCCTTCCTCAGCTGACAAGATTTTCAGTATTCTACGAACCTATATAGTCATTGGTGAACTCATACCTTACACTATCTGCTCCCCTCCCTCTTGCATCCCAGATACATTGTTCAGTCCCATACATCTTCTACATCATAGTGGGCGAATTTTGATTTGGTGTAAAATCCCAGCCCTTTGAACACCTGTCCTCAAAATTAGTGGAAGTGGCTTTGGTTGATTTTAATTTCTCCCTTCCACTGATCAGAAATCACTTCTAGTATGGGATTTGGGGAGGGATCTATAGGAGTGTTTTATCTTCTTCATCATAAAATATACACACAGATATGTAATATATACACACATGTACACATATAACGTGTGCCTCTACGTTGATGCATCTTGCTTGGTAGATTCCCATGGCTATTTTTTTCTGGTGTTTCATTCAACCCCACTAGTTTCAACTTGTCCAGTGCTGAATTTGTGTGCCCTAGACCTGATGTTCACAGGCATTAGGAAACCCCAAGTTAGTCAGCCTGTAGTTGTGAATGTCTTCCAAGTATGGATTGAATAATCTGGGCAAGATCTGCTTAGATCTTCCTGGACGTGTGCTGAACCCAGACCAATTCACTTAACGGTAGGCACAGTAAAGCGGTATGATTACTTCATCTGACAACAAAGACCTGTTTTTTTCAATGTATGTGAACATTTTACTGTGCCAATAACCGGTTCTCAGACTTTTTTATGGTGATGTGCTAAATTGCTTGCATCTATTGAAAAAAATGGGTGTTGTGTGCATGGTAACACAATCATACCTCTTCTTTACAATGTGCCTGCATGTTTCAGGGTGGGGTGTTTTGGTTTTTTTGAGGGGCGGGCTGGATTCCGATATGCCACGGCAAAGGGAATGTCTGAATGCTATGGTCCTCATTGTACAGGGCTCTTTTTGTAGAAAAAGCCCAGCAGGAACTCATTAGCATAATAGGCCACACCCAATGGCAGAAACTCATTAGCATATTAGGCCACACCCCTGACAGCACATTAGGCTGCACCCCCATGTTACTAGAAGTGTGGTCATCCAGCCACACCCACCTTTTGCTTCTTATTCTGTTTACCTTGTTTGTTGTCAAAACCCAGGGCCTTTTTTTTGTAGCTGGAACTCCTTTGCATGTTAGGCCACACACCCCTAATGTAGCCAATCCTAATGAGTTTCTGCTGTTGGGTGTGGCCTATTATGCTAATGAGTTCCTGCTGGGTGTGGCCAACTTGGGAGCCAGCCGGAACTCCGTTCCTGTGTGTTCCTGCCCAAAAATAGCCCTGGTCCTCAAGGCAAAGCCTGAGCGCATCCAGGGCCGGCTCACTCACTAGGCGAACTAGGCGATCGCCTAGAGCGGGACGGCCCTTAGGGGCACCAAACTGCACCCGGCCCTGTACTCTGGGAATTTCTTGATTTTTTGTGTTTTTCATTCTTCCTAAAATGCATTTATTTTTTAAAATTCGTGGGCGCAAGGGGGGGGGGAAGAAGGGATCCTCGCCTAGGGTGCAAAATAAGCTGGAGCCAGCCCTGAGCGCATCACAGGCTCAACCCACGTTAGGGCTGACTTTGCAACAGGTGCCCCATAACACGGGATTACAAATGATGATGTCTAGGCAGAATCTGGCCTCCTACCCAAAGTCAGCTTCACCTCTATACATGCAAATTCAACACAGACAACACGGGTTGGAAAAATAACTGGGGAAATGGCTGATTGAATCTATCCCTATTGTCAAAATGCATAGATCAGTTAGATTGTCCAGTAGGCCTGATTTGTGTGTGTAAATAGAAGAGGGAACATGAAGATGTTTAGAGAATGGGAGTCTTTAACTCTGTGGGGGGAAATAGTGAGGCGAGCACATTAGATCAGGTGACCCTGAAAGCCAGGAGTCCTGAATCCTTTAGAAGCCAAGTAGTGTGTCCTGTAGGGTTGCCAGCCTCCAGGTGGGGCCTGGGGATCTCTCGCTTTTACCACTGATCTCCAGCTGACAGAGATCAGCTCCCCTGGAGAAAATGGCTGCTTTAAAGGGGCGACTCTATGGCACTGTACCAGGCTGAGGCCCCTCCCCTCCCCAAACCCCGCCCTCTCCTGGCTCCACCCCCAAAGTCTCCAGGTGTTTTCCAAACCAGATTTGGCAACCCTAGTGTCCTGTGTATTCAGAACTCCTGGGTTCTGTGGATGGGATCACGTAGATGGAACATAGAGAACAATGCCTGGGAATGTTTGTTCAAAAGAACACCAAATGTCTTCTCTTGTGCATATATATACATATAAATACATATATATATCTCACCATAGGATAGGGTTTTCTATCTCTCTCTTTGTAAATATGGGATCTTTCTGGACTTTGATAGTGTTTTATTTGTGAAAGCGGGAATGGGTGGGATATGATGTTATTATATTGAATTTTCATACTCCAAGTTGGATGCAATAAATCTGCCAAAGAAACTGCAATCGTTTCCTGTGCGCTGTTGGGGTTTTTTTTAATGACATAAAATTCATACAGAGCTCGTTGCAAAGATGCTTCAGCAAGCTGCCTAAGTGGAGGAAAAGTTGAGTGGGGAGAAGACGACTTCCCCTGGCTGTTTTTAAAATACATGTCTCGAGCTGTTTTTCTCCCTCTGGGAGACAGGGAATAGCTCTTCTGTCCTCAGTCTCGCAGTGGAAAAGCCTGGCAGTGTGCAATTTTGAGGAGACGAATGGCAAGAAGGGAAATGGCCGTTCAGCGCATCTCACCACTACTTTCCCACACTCAGTTGCAGCCTACAAGGCTTCTTTTCAACAATAAAACAAACCGCCTTATCTCATGTCTAGTTTGGCCTTCAGTCGTCTTCAGGGGTCATTTAGTAGAAAAAGAGCTAGGGGAACTCATTAGCATAACTCATTAGCATATGCCACACCCCCTGCCATCACCGGAAGTGTGTCATAAGGCCACACCCACCACTCAGTTAGTCTTAGTCTTAAAGGTTAGTCTTAAAGGTGCTATTTGAACTCTTGGACTATTTTGCAGCAACAGACTAACACAGCTAATTCCTCTGAATCTAAACCCACCACTCAGGCTCCACCCCCAAAATCTCCAAAGTATTGCAAGGCCGGCGAGTGCGAGGAAGCCCCGTGAAGGCCCTCCCTGGCCCCAGGCAGGCAGAGGTGGGGAGAGGCGGGGGGGAAACAACTTACCCTCCCTCTTCTCCTGCCTCCTCCTGGCTGAATTAGGGCCGGAAGCGGGGCGGCTGGAAGCAGGGGGCGGGGCTTCATTGTGTGCCCCGCCCCACTCACCTGGGGGAATGGCGATCCCCCGTGATCCCCCCGAATCGACCCCTGGTCGTCTTGACAGTTCTGCAAAGGTATTACCTTTTTGGAAGGACGAGGGCTGATTTCTTCATAATCAAGTCTACGTATCCCCTATGTGGACTTTCAGTCGATGTGTTCAGAGAGTTGCCCTCTGAGAACTTCATTCCCTGGTGTGCCCAGGCCCCGATTCACACAAGGACTGCTGTGCATCAGGAGAGCAGCTAACTTCCTCTCTCATGCTCTTTTCCTAGCCTAAAGAGCCCTGGAGAGCCACTATTTGTCTGTTCTGCTTCAGCCAACTTGCATGAACTGATGGCCACACCTTTCCTTAGTAGGGCCGGCCCTTTAGCATCCCTCCTGGGCTGTTTCCAGTGGGGAAAATGGTGCATGGGAAAAGGCTGAACTTCCCTGTCCATGCATATCCAGCCCCAGTCTGAATGGGGCCTCTGTACACATGGGTATTCTAGCAGGGAACTCCTAGCACATGCCAGGTTGAAAGTACTTGTTGCAGCCCTGCAGACTTTCTAATGTGTAAACCAGCCCTGGGAGTTTGTTCAAGGAGATGCAATGAGATCCAGGCTAAGCTAAAGTTTGAATGGGAGAATCTTGAGCTCCTTAGCTACTAAATATCACTTAAGAAGTCCTAGTGTTTATGGTATCTTGGGGGGGAGGGTGAAATGTGTGAAGATCCATTAAAAAACACCCAGAATGAATATGGGGAAGACCAATGGTGCCCAGGAGACACATCGGTCTTTTCTATATCCTTTGTTTTGGGCTTCAAACAGAAGTGGGTTTTCACAAATGTCCATAATGTGGCAATCTTTCATATGCCGACATGTGAACTTCAGATTCTAAATACGCAATTTTACTGGGGGGTGGGTGGGGAACCCACTGAAAATGGAGCTCTTCAGTCTTGCCAGCCACTGGTTGTTTCTTTTGTTTTCGGGAGGCACCAAACCTGTTATTGCACACACTGCCGTCTGCTCCTGCATTCCAGCTATATCACTGCACATCAACTATCAAACACTGTTATTTACCTACCATAAAGTACTGAATGTAAATATGAAATGTTGTGACCATTCGGCTACGCAATGGTCTAAGCTTAGGCAGATTTGTCCTTGTAAGTTGCATGACTGGAAACTCTCTTGGACACCACATGCCTGCTGCTCTGAGCTTGGAGAAAGAGCATCCATTTATTTATCTACAATTAAATAGTATCTAGAGACCATCAGAGATCAACATGCACAGAGAGGACCATTTCCTTTTGGTGCAAATTGATCCAGCTCTTCTCTGGCTCAAGCCCAGGCAAGTTACTCACTTGTTCTCGATCTCATTAGCAATGCCTTAAGCCAGATCTGGCTCCTGGACAATGGGAGGGATATACAAGGTCTTCAGAGCAGCAGGGTATTAATAGCCTCAAGAAGGATGCATTAGTGACCCTGGGGCCAATGGATAGATCCAGCCCAGCTATTGCCCGGGGGGGGGGTTGGGAATGTCTCGATTCCTCTTCACCAAGGTGGGCTGGTCAGGAACTCCTATTTGTACGCTGCAATTGTCCCACTTATATTCCTGTTGTTTCCATTTTGGGGATACTGTGTTAAAAGACTTGTTTGTGCAAGTTCCCAGTGTTCACCTGTCCCTGGGGATTCTCTGGAACGTAGACCTTTTCAGTGGAACATGGATCCCTCATTTCTGTAGCGCACACACACACCAAGACACCATGTAGTGCACCCAAACACTCTGGATAGCCTATGGTAGGGGACACCTGTGGTCCTTTCAAAGTATATAAATGTTCCCTTGCTCGAAAGCCAGTCGAGTCCGACTCTAGGGTTGCGGTGCTCATCTCCGTTTCAAAGCCGAAGAGCCAGCGCTGTCCGAAGATGTTTCCGTGGTCACGTGGCCGGCATGACTAAATACCAAGGCGCACGGAACGCTGTTACCTTCCCACCGAAGTGGTCCCTATTTATCTACTTGCAATTTCTTGCTTTTGAACTGCTAGGTTGGCAGGAGCTGGAACTAGAGACAGGAGCTCACTCCGTCATGCAGCACACTCGGGTCTCGAACTGCTGAACTACCGACCTTCCACAGCCTGCAGTTCAGCGTCTTAAGCACTTGAGCCACCGCAGCTCCTTTCAAAGTATACCTTCATCCAAATAGGGCTTCCAGACCAATGGGGAAGAGACCATTTTAAAGTACTGTAAACAAATGGAATCAGGAAGCAATTTTTCTCCAGGCCAGTCTGGCCGGGCGGGGATCCTGGAGGTTTTTTTGTCATCTTCTGGGCATGGAACAAGGGTCACTGGGGGTGTGTGGGGAGGTAGCTGTGAATTTCCTGCATTGTGCAGGGGGTTGGACTAGATGACCCTGGAGGTCCCTTCCAATTCTATGATTCTAATGCTAAAGTCTGAGTAGCAGCTTTGAGAGGCAGACCCCTGGCACACGAACTGGGTTGAGAGGAGAATGATTCCCATTTTTGTTGCTGCAGTGCACCTTCCCGGTTCATCAGAGACACTGTCGTTAGCTCCACTGTCTTCTCCACAATTTCTCCTCTTGGTTTCCTGTATCGGATGTCAGAGGCAGGGACAACTCCAGGGTGTAGTAAAGTCAGGCGTTTGCTTCGGCAAGACCGAGACCAGCGAAAGGCTCAGATTCGAATGCAGTCGCACCGTAGAGTTCAACAAGACTTTTGGCCTTCGACAAGACTTCAGGTCTGACGGAGAGAGCTTTGATTCTCGAAAGCGCATACCTTGAAAATCCTGTTGGGTCTCTGAAGGCGCTACTGGACTCGAATTGAGCTCTTCTACAGGGCTACAGAAGGTCAAAGAAGACGGGGACGGCAAAGGATGAGATGGTTAGACAGTGTCATCGATGCAACGAACATGAAATTGAGCAAACTTCAGAGGACGGCGGAAGACAGGAGGGCCTGGCGGGAGCTGGTCCATGGGGTCGCAAAGAGTCGGACTCGACTGTGCGGCTGAACAACAACAGGGCTACCCTCCAGATAAACTAAGACTGGCACATGCTCACGACTGCGATTGGACTTGTCCTGTAGGGCCCACCCAGGATCACAGAGATAATCCCATTGCCGCTTTGACTCTTCTAAGCTAACCTTCTTGGAAGCCACGGAGGCTTATTGCAAAGATTACACATGTAACATATAAGATGCCCTGAACTCTACAGAAAGCACCGCATAAACACCCATTATAGTAGGAAAAGAATAAGGTGCTTTGGGATCTGTTCCGCCGCTGAGAAGATCTGGGAGGCTTCGGGGAAGATCCGTTCAGCTTCCACTCTTAATACTCCCCAGGAACAAAGCCCTCGGGATTTAAACTGATCTACCTAATCCAGTGGCTTCCAGAGGGAAAGCTGGGTCAGCTGAAATGGTCAGCTGCCACTGCTCGGAAGGGAGCAACTGACCACTGACTGCCCTCCAACTTCTTTGCCGAACCTGGACACAACCAGGGCTGAGGCCTGTTCTGCGATTCTGAGCGTGTGCAGGAAAAAGGCCTGAAGTCAGGTACTGCGGACACTGAATTAAGAAACTTTAGAAGCCTTTTTGGGAGGTGAGATTTCCGTGGGCTTTTCATTTAGGCCTCCCTGTGACTGACAGAATGAACATGTCCAGGGCTATTTTTGGGCAGGAACGCACAGGAACGGAGTTCCGGCTGGCTCCCAAGTTGGCCACACCCAAGAGCAGGAACTCATTAGGATTGGTGTGTGTGTGTGTGTGTGGCCTAACATGCAAAGGAGTTCCTGCTACAAAAAAGGCCCTGGGTTTTGACAACAAACAAGGTAAACAGAATAAGAAGCAAAAGGTGGGTGTGGCTGGATAACAACACTTCTGGTAACATGGGGGTGCGGCCTAATGTGCTAATGAGCTGTGCTGTCAGGGGTGTGGCCCAATATGCTAATGAGTTCCTGTTGTTGGGTGTGGCCTATTATGCTAATGAGTTCTTGCTGGGCTTTTTCTACAAAAAGAGCCCTGATACATGTCGATGCAAGTCATAGACGTATCAGCTCTTTTTTGTGGCGAAGCTCTGATTTGCGGGGATGGGGCCCTGAGCAAACAGTCCCGCCACCTGCAGATGCCCATGGAAGAATGTGCGTGGAAGGAGGAGCCACGCGTGGGGAATGATTTTGTCTTTAGCACCCCACAGACCCCTTGCACAGGGGCAAAGCAAACAGACCCAGCGATGGGAAGGCGCATGTGGGAACTGCCCATGTCACCGCAAGAGAATCTTCTTCAGCACCCTGCTGCAGTCTCTGTTCTCCCAGCTGGGGTATGTGACTTTGCAGTGATTCAAACCCCGCTCCCAGTTGCTATTCCAAAAAACGCTCTCCCTGTTAACGACTCCAAATCCCTTAAAAAAAAAATGATCACAGCACATAAACAAGTCTGTAGTGTTTACATTTCATCCAGCGATGCATACATTAAATCTTTAAATAATAATTAACATTTTTCTTTTAAAAAAGACATTATTATAATAGGAAATGGATTTAAAAACCAGAGGAATGCCCCTCTCTCTCTCTTCTTCTGGAGCAGGTAAGACCTGACCCAAAGTTATAGAAATCCACAGGGGTGGTGGTGGTGGGAAATCAGAGATATTGCTGAAAAACTCAGAAGTAATCCCGAAAGGACTACGTCTACTTCACAAAACCTAGTTTCAGCTGCCTCGGGTCTAAATCTTCGAAAGAAAGCTCTCCAGAGCTACTGGCCTTCTCCGCAAAGGTTATTAAAAGAGAATTAGATTTTGGTTTTTGGAGAGTAGAAGTGGTTCCCTTGTAGCTGCCAAAACTGCAAGGGGAGAAAATGGACTGAATCTCAGATGATCTGAAATCCAGAAGGGGGATTCATTATATTGAGATATCCTGGAGTTATAGGGAAGGCTGAGGCCTAGCTGGTGATATGTGGGGGAGGGCAGAAACGTGTGCCTCAACAAAGGCACATTCTAGAGGAGAAGGGTTTGAGTACTACAGAAGAGGGGATTATTCAAATTTTGGGCTTTCCCAAAAAAAAAGAAGAAAAAAGTGCATTAGCTACAAAGTGGCCAGGAAACTCAAGGTTTTGGGGGTTTTTTGGCAGTGGGGTGGGCCTGAACATGTGCCTCATTACGCCAGTCTAAAAGACGTAGGCCTCACTTGGGGTTTAATTCAGTGGCTTGAAATGTCATGCACCAAGGACAGAGGTGCAAAAGTTAGATGAAGAGAGTAGGAGAGGGAAAGACTTGGCTCTCTTGAGCAAGATTATTTAGTCAGTAGCTTTTCCTGGAAACCTGGAGAGGATGAATACAGGAAACACACATGCCTAGTTTGCTAACAAGAATCATCTACCCAAGTGACTTCCAAGGCCAGAAACCTGCCTAGGTGTAAGTGCCAAAACACTCCCTCTGACCTAGCTTCACCTACCCTGCATCAGTTAAGCTGCAGTGGGATCACTCACTCACTCTTCCTTGCTTGCATGCATGCATGCGCCCTGACTGAAAATTAATTTAAGCCAAATCCACGTCCTTTCCTTGCTGTCTCCAGTTGCGCTACGTTCCTTCCTTTCAAATGGAAACAGGAGATTCCCAACTGGCCTGAGATAAAAAGCCCTTCGAAATTCAGGATTATCTGCAGAGGACTGAAACGGATCGGGTCCACGCTGCCCCTCATGATTGCAGTTCCTCCTTGTGGTAAACAATACCAATTAGACAAAAATGCACACAGACCATGACCGTAGGACAGTCCTGGTCTAGCCAGGGACCTTTGCCAGCGCTTTGCACCACAGCTCAAGACCTTTGCAGAGACTGGAGCTCTGGGGACAAACCGCTCTGCGGGAGCTTTGACAAGCTCAGCTCCAAAAGAAGCCTTGCAGAACCTCATCTGCTATGTCAAAACCTTTAAAAGCCTTGCAGGACCTGAGCGGCTGTGTCACAACCTTCAAAAGCCTTGCAGAACCTCAGCTGCTATGTCAGAACCTTTAAAAGCCTTGCAGAACTTGAGTCCCTTAAAGCAAGGCAGTAATAATGGAAGACTAGATTTGGAGATAGCTCCAAATAAGAA
This sequence comes from Gekko japonicus, assembly GCF_001447785.1. Taxonomy (NCBI): domain Eukaryota; kingdom Metazoa; phylum Chordata; class Lepidosauria; order Squamata; family Gekkonidae; genus Gekko; species Gekko japonicus. Next base: position 1,380,630 of record NW_015168053.1, read on the forward strand.
TTCAGACCATGCCTGATAGCTCCGGCAATGTAATCTCAAGCCCATTCATAAGGGTTCAAACAAAATTTTTAAAAGCCCTGGGCTAACTAATCTGGCACCCCCCCACCTCTCTGCTTCTGTACTTCTAATCTAATAGCTATGAATGCCCTAATGCCCACATTGACAGGCACTGGGAAACTGTCAGCATGAGGGAAACCCCACTCATTCACTGTCCTGCCTTACCACAAGCCTGTCCAACAGTAACTCATCTGTCTTAAAAAACAACCAACCATTTGCTTTCAGACAAAAGAATGGCTTAACCTTAAAAATGCAGGGGATGGGGTGGAAAGGTGAAAGGCATAATCCTGGCATCGCCTCCTCCTCTGCTGCAACAGGATCAGGGACAGATCCTAACCACACTGCCCCTCTGGCATACACAGTTATAAATGTATGGGCAAAAAGAAAAAAGAAATCTGAAACAACCCCAATGGCAGTTCTCTGATGGCAGTCTCTGAGCAGAAGAGAAAAGGACGGTCAGCAGACGACAAAAAAAAGGGATCTGTTTCAGACAGGATGTCTTGCTGAATCCAAAGGCATGTGGGAAGGGAGTGGTCAGTGTCTCCCCCTACAGCAGAAAAAGGGAGCGAACAAGGTGCGGACAACACTGCCTCTCGCTGGGAAGAATCGGAACTGTCAGTTGCGCAAATGTGCTGGGTGCTCCTGACGGAGGAACTGGATAAGTGTTCGGAAACAGTGTCCGTGTGGGTGTGCGTATAGTTGTCTGGCTCTCTGCCGCCCCTTGCTGGTTGTCAGCATGCCTGACTTCTTTTGCAGGACTCTGTGCCCAACGGCGCGGTACATACAGCCCTTGTTCGTATTGGAAGGTCAGAGCCAGGATACTGGTTCCTTGGAAACACAGTGTAGTTGGTTTGGCAACAAACTCTGGGGAGCCAACCGACAGACTTCAGGACAGAGCACGTGGTATGCCCTAAGACTGTGCCACATCAGAATGCAGATGAGGGAAATCAGATGATGGAATTCTCTCCCAGGTCAAAACTTCTCCAGCTCCAGAAAGCCAACTTGGCAGGGTTTTAGCCTAGCTTTCTACCTGATGTGATCATTTTAGGCGTGCAAGATTTTTTGTTCTTGCATAGAGAGGAGCCATTCAAACACGCAACATCCCTATCTGTGCCCTGACGTGAGACAAGCCCAGCACAGCTTTTACCACATGCTTTTTTGCTGAATGTGTAAACTGGCTCAAAAGTGGGGGAGGAATGGAAAGGTTTGGTCCGGTGGGAAACATTCCTTGCACAGGGTCCGGGTTTGTAGCACTCGGGGTCGAGGTGGAGCGAGGTGCCGGACAGCCTTCCGAGCCATCTGCCTGAGCCCACCGACAGCTGAAGAACTCCTCCTCTCGACACGAACCCACGGCTCCCAGGGCCACGGCAGAGGCAAATCCCAAGAGGCCGAGTGGAAGCTCTGGAGACGAGAATCCGGGGGCATCGAGGGTGCTGGCAGGCCACCGGAACAGCAAAGCCACTCTGTAGTCCGAGAATCCGGGGGGGGTGGGGGGGGGCAATGGCAGGGTGGTGGTTGGGTCTCATGGAGCTCCAGACAGGTGGGCTTGGCAGTCGGTCCAGGAAGGGGAGAAGTGCAGGGAGGTACACGGGGAGTGGTGGCGGTGGTGGTGGGGGGAGAGATACCAGAGTAGCCCCAGCCTCACGCCTGCTCCTGTTTCTGCTTCACAGAAATCCGTTTCTTACGGGCGGCCAGCATCTCGTAGAAAGGGTCCACGCTCACGGCAGCTCTGGGAGGAAGAAGGAAAGGCAGAGTCAAGCAACCCACCGGTGAGGTGTGGAAAAGGGGCAGGGCAGGGGTCATTTCGTAGAAAAAGAGCTAGGGGAACTCATTAGCATAACTCATTAGCATATGTTACACCCCTTGACATCACCAGAAATGTGTCATAAGGCCACACACCCCGCCCCCAATGGTCCCGGCCGCCACCGGTGGCCTTGCAGCTCCACTGCTGAGCCCCATGAGGGGCCCGGCAGTGGACCTGCAAGGCCGGTGGGAGTGCGAGGAAGCCCCGCGAAGGCCCTCCCTGGCCCCAGGCAGGCAGGGGTGGGGAGAGGCAGGGAGGAAGCAACTTACCCTCCCTCTTCTCCTGCCTCCTCCTGGCTGAATGAGGGCCGGAAGCAGGGGGCGGGGCTTCGTCATGTGCCCCGCCCCCCGTACCTCACCCGGGGGAACTGTGTTCCCCCACGTTCCCCCCCGAAATGACCTCTGGGGCAGGGTCTCTGTTTGTGGTGCCTTAAGTCCTCTCCCATTTGTGGGCCTAGTGGAAACGCTGCAGCAGAAAAAGAGCCCGGGCAAGCCCAATCTCGTCAGGTCTCAGAAGCGAAGCAAGGCCAACCCTGGCAAGTACCATATTTGGATGGGAGACCTCCAGAGAATACCAGGGCCGGGAGAGCAGAGGCAGGCTGTCGAGCCACTTCTCTGAACGCCCTCCGTGCCCCAGTAGGAGTCACCAGAGGGCACCATGATTTCCAGGCATCGGCACACACACACACACACAGGCAAAAACTCCCCCCCCCCGCCAAGAGTGGGAGAACAGGATGAGAGCCGTGAAGCTTGCTGAAGAAGCCTCAGGGATCCTTTCTCTCAGGCTAACTAGTTTCACAAAGGTTTGGGTTTTGGGGGGTGGGAGTGGGGCTGAGGTCAGATTCACGTGTGCCCTGACCCAGATGGCCCCGGCTAGTCTGATCTCTCCAGATCTCGGAAGCTAAGCAGGGTCAGCTCTGGTTAGTCCTGGGATGGGAGCCCACCGAGGAAGTCCAGGGTTGCTGTGCAGAGGCCGGCAAGGGCAACCCCACCTCTAAACACCTCTTGCCTTGAAAACCCCCTGGGGAGTCACTGTAAGTTGTCTGTGACGATGGCGCTTTCCACTACCAAACTCACGTATGTTCAGGGCTATTTTGGGGCAGGAACGCACAGGAACGGAGTTCCGGCTGGCTCCCGAATTGGCCACGGCCAGCAGGAACTCATTAGCATAATAGGCCACACCCAACAGCAGAAACTCATTAGGATTGGCTACATTAGGGGTGTGTGGCCTAACATGCAAAGGAGTTCCTGCTTCAAATAAAGCCCTGGGTTTTGACTACAAACAAGATAAACAGAATAAGAAGCAAAAGGTGGGTGTGGCTGGATGAGCACACTTCTGGTAACACGGGTGTGTGGCCTAATATGCTAATGAGTTGTTCTGTCCGGGGTGTGGCCTAATATGCTAATGAGTTTCTCCGACTGCGTG
>NW_015168053.1:1383941-1387045 GCF_001447785.1 Gekko japonicus
TCCTGCTGAGCTTTTTCTACCAAAAAGGCCCTGTGTATGTTACATTTCGTAAGATGCAGAATGTGGCGAAAGGAAATGGCCCGTGGAAGATGAGCTCTGGTCTCTTGCGGCTGCAAGCCAGCTGTGTATCGTAATGCACAGGCTTCGTGCGAACAGCCATCGACACATCCCGTTCCGTAACTCACTGACTATACAGCTCCATCCCTTAATGGGGGGGAGAACAGAATGTAATGTCTTTGGCTTCTGGGAGGGATGAGCAGACGACAGGTTAAGGCTATGGGTGAGCAGACCGACATAAAATTAGCAGGAAGACTTCGGCAGAAACATGCTTGCTGCATTATGGAGAGACACGCAGCCCTTCTCTTCGGAATCAAACGTAAGGAAAACTTAAGAACATAAGAACATAAGAGATGCCAATGTTGGATCAGGCCAAAGGCCCATCCAGTCCAACACTCTGTATCACACAGTGGCCAGAAATACCAGTGCCATCAGGAGGTCCACCAGTGGGGCCAGGACATTAGAAGCCATCCCACTGTTGACCCCCCCAAGCACCAAGATGACAGAGCATCACTTGCCCCAGAGTCCCTATCTATACCTTGTGGCTAATAGCCACTGATGGACCTCCGCTCCATATGCTTATCTAATTCCCTTTTTCCCTTTTTTTTTTAATTCCCTTGCTGCTCCTGTCTAGCTGACCGGATAGTCCTTGTGAACACTGGATGTGCTTAATTGTCTGGAACTGGGGTGGGAGTTAAGGAGTCTGACCAGTGAAAAGAGAAGGACCGAGGGCCGATCCTGGCCACCCCACCACCCGAAAGGACCTGTGCCTTGCACTCACTTGATAGACTTGATCCACTCGTCCTTCTCTTCCTGGGTGGGTGCAGAGATGCGGTAGACCATGTGGTTTCCCTCGACCACCCGCCCGTCTGCTTCTGTCTTGCAGGCTTTGATGAGCTGGCCTTTGTTGTTTGGAATGTAGAGCTCAAAGCAGTTCTGTAAAAGACCAATTAAGATCTTCATCAAAGGCCCTGCTGCTTTAAGACCACTAACTTTTCTGTAGCAGACCCCCAAGCTCTGGAACTGTCCCCCCCCTTGAGAAACTTGAGCAATGCCAGATTTACAAGCTTTTAGGCACTGGGCAAAAGATGCTTTTCATCCCCCTAGACCTTCTAGATCTCCCTCCCCTTTGGAGTTTTATTTGTTGTTTTATCTGACTGCCCTGCTTTTACACCATGGTTCTTTTAACAGACGTTTCCTGGCTTTACCTTGGCAGCTTTAGGATCTTAAGATCTGAAAGCAACACTGCTCTAAACGGTCTTATTGCATTTTTTTGGGCTTTTGCTTTATGGTATTTGTAAATAAACACAGTCAGGAGTTCTCCAGCTCTCTCACAGCAGCCTGGAGAGAAAATGTGGACTGCTGGTGGGAAAACCTTGACAGCACCTAGGCTACAATCCTGTGCACAGTTACCTGGGTGTAAGTTGCCCTGAATGCAGTGGAACTTACTTCTGATTGAACAGGCCGTAAATCACGCAACCAACAATGTGTGGCACTTTCCTCCTCCCCTTTTTAAAAAAGTGCAAAAACAACCCTCTTTGAAGCCCTGGTAAGAAATGCAGATGAAAGCAAAAAAGGGGTAATATCCAAAATTTTATGCCATCTTAACGTCGTTTATCTTAACGTCGTTTCAAGAAAACACAACACTACCATATTAAAAATACTGGAGGGAAATCTGTAAAACTAATCTCACTCAAGATAAATGGTTAGACATCTGGGGAACCTATGAAAATAAATCCCCCATCATCACACAAAAATGGCAAACTTTCAGAATAATGTCCAAGTGGTACAAAACTCCACAACAAATATCACACATCTCAAGTAATTCAGACCCCGTCTGCTGGAGGGGATACAAAGAAACAGGCAATTACATACACTGCTGGTATGAATGCCCTGTAGTAGCATCCTTTTGGGACAAAGTATTAGAGGAAATAAGGAACATAACTGAACAGAAAATAGAGAAAACTCCGCAAGCATTACTTCTAAATCTCAGAGCAGAGAACGCTCTATTACACAAAGGAAAAGAATCACCTTATTACTATTTGCAGCCAAAAAACTACAATAGCATCCACATGGAAATCCAAAAGTAAACTAAACATAAACCTCTGGTATAAAAAACTATGGAACCTATACATAATGGAAAAAACCTCAGACATTCTGATATAAAATAAATCTAAAGGTGAACACAACTATATTACATGTATATGGTCTCCCCTATTAGCCCATTTATCTATTAAGGAAACAGTACCGGATATAATAAACACTTCACCTTTGGTAACAGTCACAAAGTGTATTATTGAAATATTGTATGAAATGTAAGAAATGTAATGTAGATTAGACTATATAGATTAGACTATAAGTACACACTTGTCCTGTATAATCTTGTTGTAAACGAAAAATGAATAAACTTTATTGGGGGGAAAAAGGTTTTCTAATTTTTTTTATAAACGGTTGTTTTCTAACATCTTAAATTTTTGTGTTAGTATCCCTTGCATCAGTATAATAAAAAATCTGTGCCCCCTGATAATAAAGTAAAGGTAAAGGTTCCCTTGCTTGAAAGCCAGTTGAATCCGACTCTAGGGTTGCGGTGCTCATCTCTGTTTCAAAGCCGAAGAGCCAGCGCTGTCCGAAGATGTTTCCATGGTCATGTGGCCGGCATGACTAAACACCAAGGCGCACGGAACGCTGTTACCTTCCCACTGAAGGGGTACCTATTTATCTACTTGCAATTTCTTGCTTTCGAACTGCTAGGTTAGCAGGAGCTGGAACTAGAGATGGGAGCTCACTCCATCATGCGGCACACCCGGGTCTCGAACTGCTGAACTACCGACCTTCCAGAGCCTGCAGTTCAGCGTCTTAACCACTTGAGCCACCGCAGCCCCTGATAATATTGCAGTGTAAATTCCACTGGTATAATAAGATCTCTGCCCTGACCTGGATAGCTCAGGCTAGCCCAATATCTTTAGATTTCAGAAGCTGAGCCAGCCCTGGCTAGTATTTGGATGGGAGACCTCTGACACTGGGCATGACACTGAGGCAGGCCACAG
>NW_015168053.1:1387076-1399223 GCF_001447785.1 Gekko japonicus
AATGCTGTTACCTTCCCACCGAAGTGGGACCTATTTATCTACTTGCAATTTCTTGCTTTCGAACTGCTAGGTTGGCAGGAGCTGGCACTAGAGACGGAAGCTCACTCCATCATGCGGCACCCGCGTCTCGAACTGCTGAACTACCGACCTTCCAGAGCCTGCAGTTCAGCGTCTTAACCACTTGAGCCACCGCAGCCCCTGATAATATTGCAGTGTAAATTCCACTGGTATAATAAGATCTCTGCCTTGACCTGGATAGCTCAGGCTAGCCCAATATATTTAGATCTCAGAAGCTGAGCCAGCCCTGGCTAGTATTTGGATGGGAGACCTCTGAGGAATACCAGGGTCATGACACTGAGGCAGGCCACGGCAAACCACCTCTGAACGTCTCTTGCCTTGGAAATCCCACCAGGGGTCACCATGAGTCAGCTGTGACCTGACGGCACTTTTCACCACCAATATGATCTCTCAACCTCTCCAGTCCCCCCCGAATGACCTTGTCTTGTAGATTATTCAAATCTGGCCTTTTCAAGAACTGGAGGCCCAGGTGGCGGCCACTGCTGGCTCGGTCTTTTACCATCTTTGGCTGATCTGGCAGTTGGTCCCCTTCCTCGACCGCGACGACCTGGCTACAGTGATCCATGCGACGGTCACCTCGAGATTAGACTACTGCAACGCTCTCTACATGGGGCTGCCTTTGTCGCAGATCTGGAAGCTGCAGCTAGTGCCGAATGCTGCGGCCAGGCTGTTGATGGGTCTCCCTAGATGGGAGCACATCCGGCCTGTGCTGAAAGCGCTGCACTGGCTGCCAATAGCATACTGAATCTGCTTCAAGGTGCTGGTACTTACCTTTAAAGCCCTACATGGCCAGGGTCCGACGTACCTGAGGGACCGCCTTTCCCAATACATACCCCAGAGAGCACTACGGTCCGGGGCCCAACATCGACTAGTGATCCCAGGCCCCAGGGAGGCCAGGCTTGTGGCAACCAGGTCTAAGGCCTTCTCAGTGGCGGCTCCTACCTGGTGGAACGAGCTCCTGGAGGAGATCAGGGCCCTGTGGGACCTCTCACAGTTCCGCAGGGCCTGTGAGACGAAGGTCTTCCGCCAGGCATTTACTTAGGAGCCACCACTACCACCACCACCAACAACAACTGTCTCGTGGCAATAATGGGTAATGGGATGGCCCAGTATAAAGATCTAGCCACAGTGTTCCGACGGATCAGTACCGCTGAAACGGGCTTTTGGGTAACATCTATAGGTCACCATCTTGATGTGATTAACTGGGTAACATCACTGAGCACTTTATTACTGTTAAATATGCTGTTTTATCTGTTTTATTGTTTTATATTGGCACATGTTGCCCTTGTCTGTGAGCCGCCCTGAGCCCGTTCGCGGGGAGGGCGGGATAGAAATACAATAATAAACAAACAAACAAACTTTGGACGGAGCATTTCATTACCACAGGACTTGGAAGGTGATTCCCGTTATTTTGCTAAAACAAACCACGCCACCATGTAGATATATTTTTTTGCAAAAACTCCCGCGACATGCCCATGGATGTCATATTCAGCAGCTTTGGGGCCCTCAGTTGCATTTATATGCTTTCACTCCCCAAACATTTTCTTTAGAGCTGGTATGAACCTGTAACATGATGACTGCCCTCTGCCCCACAACATTCCCATCCCAGGAAGCCCCAAATATGGCTACCCTTTACTGGGGCCTGGGCTGAAAACCAATTTACATGACCTGGTCTATTTATGCCGCTATGGGAATCATGCGTATGCAGTAGGATTGCCAAGTTCGAATTTCGCTGCAGCGGGGGACTCCTGGCTGGTGGCTGAAGCGCAAGCGCGCCGCATCTACATCGCTCAGAAGTGACGCGACCACGACAGGCACGCTGGGGACGGGGCCACGACCATCCGAGGGAAAACCATAGAGTTTTCCCTTGGATGACCGTGGCTACAAGAACCCTTATTTTTCAACACTAGGGCTTCTTCTTCTTCTGGTGATGGCAGTAGTTGGAATAAACTTGTAAATATGAGTTTTAGGAAAATGAAAGTAGATTTGCATTCAGGAGCTTTATGAGACTTTTCTACTGAGCCACAGAAACGATACACAGATTCACGGAGGAGAGGTCTAACAGTGGCTACTAGCCATGGTGACTAAAGGGAACCTCCACATTCAGAGGCAAAAACCTCTGAATCCCAGTGCCAGGAGGCAACATCGGGGGAACGTCTCAGACCCTATGCCCTGTTGTTGGCCCTCCAGGAGAACTGGTTGGCCACTCTGTGACACGAGGAATGCTGGACTAGATGGGTCCCCAGTCTGATCCAGCAGGGCTCTTCTTAAGTTTTTATGCTTGAGACCTGCATCCCGTATATCATCTCATAAGGCATAACAGGGAAAAAAAAATTCCCTGAAAAGGAGAGGAGGAGATTGGATTTATACCTCGCGCTTCACTACCTGAATGAGTCTCGGAGCGGCTTACAATCCCTTCCCCTTCCCCTCCCCACAACAGACACCCTGTGAGGTAGGTGGGGCGGAGAGAGCTCTCCCGAGAACTGTCCTTGAGAGGACAGCTCTGAAAGAACTTGTGACTGACCCAAGGTCACACCAGCAGCTGCATGTGGAGGAGTGGGGAACAGTGTTCCCTCTAAGCTGAGTTAGTGTGAGCTAGCTCACAGTTTTTTAGCCTCCAGCTCACACATTGTTGCCTTAGCTCAGGAAGGAGGGTTCCAGAGCAAACTGATTTATGCAGTAGCCAAATCGCTCGCCCACAACTTTAATGCCAGTAGCTCACCAAGTAGAATTTTTGCTCACAAGTCTCCACAGCTTAGAGGGAACATTGGTGGGGAATCAAACCTGGTTCTCCCAGATTAGAGTCCGTGCTCATAACCAGTACACCAAACCGGCTATCGATATATGGAGACTGTTCCACAGTGATGAGCTCGCAGTCTGGGCAACAACAGTACATCTATTCCCCCCTCTGTTGCTGCTGCTGCTCTCTGCTGCGATGCTGGTTGCTGCTTTATCTTACTGGTTATTTTGCTCTTCTGACTTACTGAGGTTTATGTTGGATTATTTTGCTGTTAAATGTTTTGAAGTCATGATCTGCTTTAATTTGGCCACTGTGAAGGCGCCTAACAGCAGCTGCAGTGTGAACCTGAATACACTGAAAGGCATAAACGTTCTAATCAGTAATCTAAATAGTTTAAAATCAATCTTACCACGTCAGATTTCCATCCTGTCCCTGCCATTTGACACATAAGGTTCAGCCACTTGTGCACAACACATTTGTATCAAACAGTATCTCCAGCATACCCAATAAAAGGTCCATATAGTCAGCATTTTACCCCCACCTATAAAGCAAAGACTCAAACCAAATCTGAAGCGTAGCCTAAAAATATTTCAAAGAGGAGGGTTGGGGTTTGAAACAAAACTGAACCGGAGTTGTGAATCTGATCTGTTTTGGTTTACAACAATCAAACAACCCCACATCTGAACCACTTTTGGGGCTCAGCTTCAAGTCTGGTCGAACGTCCAGCTAAAAACAATCTGTTCCAAAAACTGCATTCACTCTTGCAGATGTCACACACCAGCTAATAAAGCATCCTGGTACTGGATTTCTGCCAAAGACTGATGCAATGAAAACTGCTTAAAAAGTGCTTTGAAAAGGCCAAGAAGTGTTATGACCCTTGAACCTGCCCTGCAACACCATACCAATGAGGTACAGAATTTATCCCAGCCTGCTCTGAAATGCAAACATTAGGCAGATCCACGGCTAATGCTGAAACAAACAACGTCACTCACTGGTTTCCGTGGGTCTTCCACTTCCCGGATGCTCAGATTCTCCAGTGGAATGATTCCCCTTGGCTCCTTGTCCTATAACATAAGTAAATTTAAAAAAATATATATAACTGTCAGCTAAGCTACTATGAGTAGGGAGAGACGTTCTAATTGTTATGCATGCCTTCTCATGCGCTTAATTGATTCACAGCTGCAACGCTTATCTGTAAAAAGGTACTGGAGGAGTGTGGGGTCTACCTTCCGTGGGATCGTTCTGGTTCCCAGCTTTGCTACCGTTAGAAACTATTCCCGTCTCCCGCGTGCGGGAGCCCATGTAATTGGGTATTGCTAAGGGGGGGTGCATACAAATGCCCTATAACCTATTATGCGCATAGGTAGCCCGCCATTCCTAACAGTGTTCGTGTTATTGCATCTATGGCTTTTCAATAAAAGTAAAACCTTCCTGGAAGCGTGTACTTCATTGTGTTGCTGTGGATCCTGACAATAACTGGCATAGAAAATAGATTAAGATGGGTAGCCATGTTAGTCTGTCTGTAGCAGTAGCAAAGAGCAAGAGTCCAGTATCACCGTAAAGACTAACAAAATTTGTGGCAGGGGATGAGCTCTCGTGAGTCACTGCTCATTTCTTTGGATACTTGTAACTTCAGTATCTGAAGGGAGCAGTGACTCATGAAAGCTCATCTCCTGTCACAAATTTTGTTAGTCTTTAAGGCGCTACTGGACTCTTGTTCTTTTCTACCGGAATAGGAGAGGCCTGATCATCTGGGGGCCCAGGGTTCCGATCCAAGGAAAATACAGATATGGGATCAAGCTAGATGGGTCCGGGAGTTGGTAGAAGGCTGCATCTTGAACCAACGGATGCTGATTTGCAGCGGAGCAAGGGAGCAGGAATCCTTTTTCTTGTTGGCCAAAAATCCTGTATCGCTTGGCTTCACCGGCAGCATGCGGTACTTGGATGATTTGTGATCGCAACACTGGACCGACGTTAAAGGGGGAGGGACGGGATTGAGTGTGATCCTGCTGATCCAGAACAAAACTGGACATAGTGCTGCCTCTCCCCCAACCCTACGCACATCTGTCTTGCAGCAAGGCCTTACACAGCACAGCTTGCACTATTAATATTATTCTATCCAGCTTCATTTATAGCCCACTTTCCTCACCAGGATTCAAGGCAGGACTGCAAATACGAATAAGAACTATTCAGCCAATCAGCAAGTAAATTACACGGCACAATCAAGCACAGCTGCCCTAAGAGTTGGTTGTCTTACTGTAAAGGGGAGCTATTCTGCCAGGGCTTTGGCTGAGGCAGTGGACGTCAAATAACCTCAGCCTCCCCTGCTCCAAGTGCCTCAGGTGCTCCATGGCTCTATTTACATTATGGGCGACGGAAGCGGACTGTCTATCCCATTGGAGTCATTCACCGCCCTTTCCTGGCACGAGCTCAGCATACAGTGGAATGTAATTAATCGCCGAGCTGCAATTAGGCATTTTAAAGTAGTTATTTAATTTTAATATTACCGAAATTAATGTTTAAATGAATTAGTGTTTTATGGAATTGTTCTATTGGTTTCTGTGGCACGTCGTAAGCTGCCCTGAGCCCGCTTGTGGAGTAAAGGTAAAGGTTCCCTTGCTCGAAAGCCAGTTGAGTCCGACTCTAGGGTTGCGGTGCTCATCTCCGTTTCAAAGCCGAAGAGCCAGCGCTGTCCGAAGACGTTTCCGTGGTCATGTGGCCAGCATGACTAAACACCAAGGCGCACGGAACGCTGTTACCTTCCCACTGAAGTGGTCCCTATTTATCTACTTGCAATTTCTCGCTTTCGAACTGCTAGCTTGTGGAGTAGGGCAGGTTAAAAACCACCATATATATATATATATTAAAAAATAAAGTCAGAAGTTGATATACCGCCTTTCTGCCACAAGGTGGACATTCAAGGTGGGGTTGCAATGCCATTCCCCAAGAGTGCCCACATCAGTATACCAAACAGTGATTAAAAAAAATAAATAAATCAGAAATGATTTTTTAAAATGTTGCAGAAAAGTTCTCTCTTCTGTTAAACGTAGATGGTAGGATTTCTCTGGATCAGACAGCGTTCCTTCGGTGCTATTGCAAAGGAGTAACGAAAAAGGACTGCAGAGTAGGTCAACCTTTTTGAGCCTTCGGGTACATTTGGAATTCTGACACAGGGTGGCGGGGCAGGGCGCAAGCACAAGATGGCTACTGCAGGAAGCGACGCCATCATCGCAGAGGAAGCCCGAGTGCAGGGGGGGGGAGGGGGGGTAATTTTTTAAAAAAATACACCGGGAGAGAGAAGTGAGAGAGAACAAAACCAACAGTTCAAGGCAGCTGCCTCTGAAACAATGCTATTGTAATTTGCATCGCAAATTGCCACTCAGAAGCCCTGCTGGCCAACAGCCCCACCCACATTCTAAAAACACTTGGTAGGCGCGAACAAAGATGTGGGCAAGTGCAACGGAGACCACGGGTGGCATGCTGGAGTCCCCTGTTTGAGTTGCTTACTACAGCAAGCACGGCCTTCTCTCGATGTTGACACTGGAACAAGCCCCATCCATAACTGAATGGGAACCAGCACTATGGAGAGCTGTACTTATGATCACCAGGGCTATTTTTGGGCAGGAACGCACAGGAACGGAGTTCCGGCTGGCTCCTGAGTTGGCCACGCCCAGCAGGAACTCATTACCATAGTAGGCCACACCTAACAGCAGAAACTCATTAGGATTGGCTACATTAGGGGTGTGTGGCCTAACATGCAAATAAGTGCCTGCTACAAAAAAAAAGGCCCTGGGTTTTGACAACAAAGTAAACAGAATAAGAAGCAAAAGGTGGGTGTGGCTGGATGACCACACTTCTTAACATGGGTGTGTGTATGCCAATGAGCTGTGCTATCAGGGGTGTGGCCTAATATGCTAATGAGTTTCTGCTGTTGGGTGTGGCCTACTATGCTAATGAGTTCCTGTTGGGCTTTTTCTACAAAAAAAGCCCTGACAATCACAAGTTTAAAGCGGTTTTGGGAAGGGAGAGCAACATTTTGTGCAGGGAGAATCCCCTCTGGAGCATCCCCTTTCCTCTCCCACTGAAATGCCTACAGGGAATGTGAGATGAGAGGTTTGTACTTGACATGAAAACGACATTGCATTTGTGAAGAAACGAGAAGATGACTGTTCAGATAAGTCATTTTCATGGTTATAAAGAGGAGAAACTACAGATGGCAAAATTACCAATGATCAAGATATACGGAGTTTCATTTTAATTCTGAGTTGAAAATTGCAATAGGTTTTGGTAAAAAAATAACGCAAAACACAAATGAGCAGTGAATCCAAAACCAGGAGGAATTACAATGCCCAGAAGAAAAAGTAAAAACAAACTTCCCCAGTTTACAGTACCATGCCAAACACAGTTAAATCCTTCTAAGTCCAACAACTTCAATGGATTTAGAAGGGTATAACTCTCTTTTGCATTGTATTGTATTGGAGCTGCGGTGGCTCAAGTGATTAAGATGCTGAACTGCAGGCTGTGGAAGGTCGGTAGTTCAGCAATTCGAGCCCCGAGTTGCCGCATGACGGAGTGAGCTCCCATCTCTAGTTCCAGCTCCTGCCAACCTAGCAGTCCGAAAGCAAGAAATTGCAAGTAGATAAATAGGTACCACTTCGGTGGGAAGGTAACAGCGTTCCGTGTGCCTTGGTGTTTAGTCATGCCGACCACATGACCACGGAAACGTCTTTGGACAGCGCTGGCTCTTCAGCTTTGAAACGGAGATGAGCACCGCAACCCTAGAGTCGGATTCGACTGGCTTTCCAGCAAGGGAACCTTTACCTTTACCTTTCTTTAGGACTGCCCTGTTAAATGCCAAAGGCTCTGCTAAACAGGCCGGGCATGTGCCTAAAGGGCGACAAACCAAAACGTCTCTCTTGAGAGAGCTCTGTAGGTTGGGGGACAAATATTAAAATAGGGTGGCGAAGGTGGAGAACGCTGTCCTGCAGATGCCCTAATCCCAGGCCATACGTGGCTTGGAGGCCCAATCATGGTAGCACTTTGAATGGTGCTCAGAAACAAACTGAGAGACTTGGGTCCAGCAGCACCGTAGAGACCAACAAGATTTTCGGAGAACAAGCTTTCGAGAGTCAAGGCTGCCAGAGCGCTTTGACTCTTGAAAACTCAACCCCCCCCCCCAAATCTTGTTGGTCTCTAATCTAGCTGTTCTACTGCTAACCAATGTGGCTACCATTGCAACCAGACGGGAAGCCCATGAAGATCTTGGAGCATGGGTGAAATATCCTGAGTACGGTGAGTCCCCCCAGTTGACAACCTGGGATATTCTCTGGACCAAATAAACTTCCCCCAGAAGGCAGCCCTGCAAACAATGTGCTACTATAGTCTAAGATGGATGTTATCAGAGCACAGAGCAAAAGTCCCAAGGAGTTGGGTCTGGCCCATAGCTACAGTGGGGCATTTCGGGGCTCCGCCCCCTCAAACGAGAGGCATGTCCAACAACAGCTGCTGTCCTTCTCCCCCCTTACCCCTCCCTCCCCTCCTGTGGCATTAAAAGGGCCCTCCAGCTGATCGGCGGGAGCAAGTGGTTGCTGACCAGCAGGAGGGCCCTTTAACGCTTGCAGCTGCCCCTCTCCTGCTCCTCCTCCAAGATTTAAAGGGCCAGCCACATGCCTTCCCTGAAGTCCAAGCAGTGCTTGGAGAGCGCCTTTGAAGATCAGGGAAGGCGTGTTCCCGCCCCTCCCCCCTCCCCTGCTGCTCCACGAAAATTCCCCATGCCCCACCAACCCCAAATTTCTGGCTATGGGGCTGCTGCGTGGATGCCAGGGCTCCTCCTTCCCCTCCTGCCCACGTGATGCCCCCTGCATAGCAGATGACCAGCGCTCCTGGATTCCACGCAGCCAGAAAGGGAGAGGGGCGTGGAAAGGGGGTGAGGGGAAAGAGAGAAATGGTACTAACGGTAGTGTACTCAAAGTAATACAGGCAGTTGTCGGTCAAGATGAACCAGCGTCTTTTCCAGGTCTTTACTCGCCCTCCTGAAAGCAAAAAGCAGGGTTTAGGTTTCTTGTTGTGTATTCTCTTTCAGCCACTAGCCCTTCCCCAGCCTGGAACAGGAAGTCTCGCTTACAAATAAAACCCGTATCAAAGCAATAAAAGAAGCGGTAAAAAAATAAAGCAAGCAAACAGGGTGGGACTGGTACTGTAAGGAAAAAGATCACAGGGGTCACTCACAATAACCAGCTCCAGAAGGGTAGCTATGTTGCTCTGTTAGAGGAAAACACACACAAGAATCTTGTGGCACCTTAAGGGCTAGTTCACACTTCCAAGACAAAGGAGGTGCCCAGAAGTGGTTAAATGGACTGCTGCATTTTGGATTGTGGGGTGGTGAATTCTAGCTCTGAATGTTCCTTTGCATAGACATTCAATGCACAGGAAGGCGAAAAGTTCTCCCTCCCCCCCTTTTTTGCTTCTTGTGCTGGCCTTCTGTTTTTGCAGGGAGCTTTGCAAACATAATATGTGATCATCCCAAATCCCCACCCCCGCCCCGTGTGCAATCTCTGATGGTGCAGGCCACTTGCCTGTGCCACAATAAAGGGGCCAGCCTTTCAATTGCCACAAGAGTCTGGGTGTGTGTGTGTTTTCACAAATAACCTGCCCTAGCTGCAAAGCGAGGAGTTCCAGGGGAAGTCCTAAAATCCTAGAACAGGAATCTGCAGGGTATCTTCTACAACTGTGAATTGATTTTACAAGCACTGGCCAGCTACTATTTCCCCCCTGATAAGTTAGTTTAAGAAGAGAGCGAGTGCTGTTGGTCTTTGTCCCGCTGTCCTTTAAAGCAGTTTCCTGGCAAACTTTAAGCACAAATGCAGCATCCATGCATCCTGTTTTGCTCTTAGACTGACAACTCATAAGGTGGGATGCGATCTGGGCCAAAGGTCTCCAGCTGCTGACCTTCCAGATCAAAACTGGACATTACTGGGATATAGTACAGTGATAAGTGATACTAATATTCATCATTTATATTTTGACCTTTGAAGGTTAGGCTCAAAGTACTGCAGTATAGGTTTTGATGGATGTTTGATGTCCTGGTTCAAATTTAAGCACTGGTGATAAGGTATACAATGGAGTACAGCAGATGTTACTGATGGATTTACTCTGGATTCCCCTGAATAAGGGCTAGTCCATAATGTCTGAAAAATCACATGGTCGGAGAGAGTAATGGGGGGGGGGGGGGTTTCTCCTGCAATGCAAAGCCACTCTATGAGACAAACACATTTTGCCACCTTGAGGCAAACCTCTTGGGTGAAGCCCAGACTCGTTCCCAGACGCTCCCACAAAGCAACCTGCCGTTTCTGGCTTCAGACAACGGGCCGTCTGGAGGCGGGTTCCACCTTCTCCTGTGTCACTTCGGACAAATTGCTGGAACCCTGGGAAAGGCCAACCTGGGCGAACCTGAGCGTCACGCTCCATCCTACCCGTGCGATGGCTCGATTTTTGAAAAACCCACCCCGACACATAAGACACTTCCATCTCCCCACCCTCTTCTTCCAACAAGACACTCACCTGTTCATAGGGAAAAAGGTACCCGAACCCGCAACTCAGCCCACTATCCATCTCTAACCCACTGGACCTGTTCTGCAGAATCCAGCACAATTCATTCCCGGCCCTCCTAATCCCCAACTATCCGCCCCCCCCGCCCCCCGCCACCTCTCAGCTAAAAAGCGTATGTATGCCCCTCTTTCTCACCTACCTCCTGGGTTGGGGGGCAGTATTCAGACAGTGGAACAAATGTAGTCCGCGCCGTGGGACGGAAGAGGAGAGAGGGGGGCAGGGCAGCAGTGGTGGGGGAAGAGGGGGCAAAGAGAGGCGGGGACAGGGGAGGCAGGATAGAGAGAATGGGGGTGAGAAAGAGAGAGAGGAGGAGGAGGAGAGAGAGAGAGAGAAAGGAGAACAAGTTACATCAACATAAGGTAGAAGTACATGGTCAAATCAAAAATCCTCCGACACAGACACAGGCATTTGGGGGCACTGGGGTGGGGTAGGGAGGCAGGGGAAGGGTTTAATTTTATTGGGGGGCGGGAGTAAGGAGACAGAAGCCCACATGGCCAGGCTCCCTAAGCATGTCGGCACGTCACACGGCAACCTATCACCGGACGGTAGACGGTGGCGTTGAGAGCGATTGGCTCTTAGGCAGTGCAGGAGCCGATCCCTTCTGCTGCCGTTGTCTACAGGCTGGCGATCGGTCTCTCCTAGAGAGGCACAGACAGATGCTAAAGGAGATATAAATCCATCCCTGGCTTGTCCCCAGTTGGCATCTTAACCAGGACAGGAACTGGAGTTCCACGTTTACGTCCTTTCAACTAGTTTAAGAAAAGAGGGGTATGCTGTTACCCCTTTCCTTTTGTGTGGGCTGCCAATGGGGTAAGCAGCCATTATCTCTTGAATAACTGTCTCTTCGCTTGGTTCCTGTCTTAAAACTATGCCGTGGGGCCACATGACCCTCCTTCCTTCCCTTTAACTTTTGATCCGGCCAGCTAGCGGCCCACGCAATCTGGCTGCTGCTCTGCAGCCAACAGCTGGATCATTCTGGTGCCCCATTCAGAGCTACGGCATCAGCGTAACTCATATTCCTGTTCCACAAGAGCAGGACGGCCTCGTTTCCAGTTCTAGACTCCTCTACTCCGAGTGGTCCCAAGCGCTGCCACACTCTGAATGGAAGGAGACAACCAAGGTGGAACTTCTGCCTTCAGTGAAGCTGATGGTACAAGCCCTTCATCTCAAGCTTGGTAGTGACACCGCGGACTGGGGCAGCCCACTTGCAAGACTTTTATCCGGGGAGGGACCAGCCCCTCCCCCAGGCTTAGGTAATTTGACCACTGTCATTTTAAGATGATGAGAAGGGCTGAGTACCGATCGAGCCATCTGCATGTCTCTGGCAGAAGTCACCCTACAACTAATACAGTTATCCCTACTTGGGAATCTGTAGGACTGTGGACCGAATTAAGCGTCAGGCACTGACTGTGGTACCAGATGCAGGCTTCAGCAGCCCAAGAATTCCATCTCTTTTAGAAAAATCGAGTTTCTGGTACTTACGACGGCATAAACATAGGCCTGAAAACATGTCAACGATGCCTGGTGAAAGACGGCACAGATTAGGGGCTGGGTGGGCCTTTTGATAGCCGGGGGACGGGGTTTTTATGACCCGCGTAAATGTCTTCAAGCGGATCCGCACGGTCAAGGGGGAATCCAAAAATCCCAGCAGACCCCTCTCATCATCCATCAGAGGAGATCCACCCCACTGAGCAGTGGCAGGGAGGTGGGAAGGGAGGAGG
>NW_015168053.1:1399311-1433422 GCF_001447785.1 Gekko japonicus
CATGCTTTAAATGACACAACAGGTGGGGGGGGAACAGAGGAGAGCGCAGAGACGTGCAAAGAATCGCGGGGTGGGGGGGGAGGGGAGTGGTGGTGAGGGAGGGAAAGGGTAAGGGGAGCGGGGGAACGGAAGGGGAAAGGCCATAGTGTTTAAAGGGGGAGGGGCGCCTCTCACCCAGTTTGAGGAGCCAGCCCTCGCGGTCGGGGTTAAAGAAAGTGTGTGTCAGGTCGTTCCCATCATCCTCAGGGATCTTGAAGGGCTCGTTACGGATGCTGTCGTAGAGGTTCTAAGGGGAGGGGAGCAAGGGGAGGAGTTACAGGCAGACCACGCCCCTTCCCGAGGCAAGCAGAAAGGGGGTGGCGTGCTCTCTCGTGCACACGGAGGTGCCTTTGGCGTGGCAACTGAGACCACGTTGTACCAGACGGTGGAGGAAATGAAAGTAATTAAACAAGAAGAGCGAGCGCGAAGGATTCAGGACGGTAATTAGCCCCCGAACGGCAACACATTTACAGCGCAGAGATCCACAACTCCCAGACTGCAGGACAAGCGTTATATGCAAAAATGGAGGATGTAAAAAGTTCCTCACAAGAAGACAGTTGTGGACGTTTTGAGAAAGCGGAAACATGCATGAGAGGGCCTCCTCATCACCCAGCGCACTGCCCCAGGCCAGACCAACGGGCCTATCTGTCCCGGCCTCGGGCCTCGCGTTCCGTTTTCCAGCCTCTCACCCGCAACAGCTCCTCAGGCAAGTCCCCCCCATCGTTGATGCCGCGGTTCATGGTGATGAACCTCTCGACGGTGGGTTTGTCGCGGACGTTGGGATTGTGGAGGCTGGTGTTGAGCATGATCACGGCAAAGGAGAGGACGTAGCAGGTATCTAGGTGGGCGCAGGGAAAAGAACACAAATGGGAAAAAGCTTTTTTTAAAAAAAAAATAAAATCTTGCTTTGTTCCCTCTCATCGTTTTTAGAAGGGTGACAAAATGTTAGTTTTGGATAGCGTTGGGACCCAAGTGATTCAAAACTGATTTTTTTTTTTAGCCCAATGCTGTTGGAATTCTGATCCCCCCCCAGTGACCTTTGCCACCTCTGTTAACGTCTCTTCTTATGATCAATTATACTGCTGCTGTTGGTTGAATTGATTGAAGGTGTTATTATGGACTTTTAGACCAATGTTTTGTTACTAAGCTGCTCGTTTAATCCAAAAAGGCTAAACAAAGATTTTGCTATTTATTTTTTATCAAGTGATTTCACTTTCCAGAGAATTTCTCATCAAGCACATAATCAACTGTTACAACAGCCGTCTCAAGTAGGCCAGTGATAATCGCTATTGTGGTTTGGAGGCTGAGAGACAGTGGCCTGGATATGGCTAGCTAGTGAGCTACACTTCCAGACAGGAAGGGCCAACTCCCCTGCTGTTGGACACTGAGAACTTTTGCCAATACATCTTTTTTCAGTGCGGGATGACCAAGAAAACAAAGCGCATCTCTCCAACCTGCTACAAACCAGTCCCACAGAATACAAGACAAGGATCCCAGACCACAGATTAGCGAGGTTTCTCGGTGCCTTCCCTAGTTGTGGCTCTGGTGTGACAGGCAGAAACACAAAAGGTGCGCTTTCCCCCATCCCTGCAGCTCCACGTGGGGGGAAAAGTCAACCTCCCTGATTTATTAAAGATACAGAATTGCTCAAGCCATCAAACAGGAAAGATGAGCAATTCGTTGCAAACACTTGGGTGTCCACACTGAGCTAGGATCAACAGCTAGTGCAAACAAACTTACGATTAGCAGTGAATTCATTCCCATCCCAGGGGGACGACTGCCTCCCAACATCTCGTTTTGAACCAAACATCCCCACCCATTCCTCGCACAGGACCCAGTACCTGTGGACTGAAAGACCCCTGGGTTGCACAGGCAATACCGCTGGGCGAACGCCTCCATCATCCGGTCAATCTTCTGGGCTTCTCCTGGCAATCGGAAACTCCACAGGAATTGTCTGGATTGAAGGTGGGGCAGACACACCACGAAAAGGCAGAGATAGAAGTCTGGTCATCTACTGTGCAACTACTAGATTTATCCCCTACCTGCAATGTTCTGTATTGATTGTCTGAAAAAGCGCATGTACTGAAGCACGGCAGACCAAGGTTGATGGCTAAAAATACTCCCCCCCCAAAAAAATCTATATATCTAATTCTCAAGTCGCCCCCTGTTGTGCGGATACTTCAATCTGCATGTCGGGGGCACCTGGGGGGGGAGAGAGATTTTTGGGCACACGTGGGGCGGTCCCCAGGTGTGCACAAAAATCTGAAACCCCGGGAAAAATATCGGGGGGGAGATCGAGCGGGGGGTGGTGGAGGATACGGGGGAGGAACTAGCAGGATGGGGGGTACTTACCTCCTCCTGCTGCTTCCTCCTCCGCCTCCTGAGTTTGGAGCTCAGTTTGGAGCTCTATATATACACACACACACACACACACACACACACACACATATATATATATATATTTAGCAAGGAAGCGCAGCACACCAAGGCTGAAAACTAAAAATACTTCCCCCACCAAAATATTTAGCAAGAAAGGGAGTTGATGTGTGTTACAGTAACCCCAAGACTGCATTTTGGAAAATCACTGAACGCCCTTCTCCAGGAAGATTCTTTTGTTCCCTTCCTTCACCATCTTCTGCCAGCAGCCGAAGACTCTTTTTGTCTGACATTGCCTCACTGACTCTCATTGACTCTCTTTCACATTCGTGCATCTATGTATTCTGTTTAATTGTATCTATGTGCATTTCCCAGCTCATTTCGATGTTTCTTTTATTTCTGGCCTTGGAACCCTAAGCAGGGTGAAAAGGCAGCTCAAAACTGTTTTAAATAAATAACTATAGCACAGTCTACATGGGATAGCCATTTTAGAAAGCATAAACTACAACCTATACCCTTAAAGGACCATCTCTTCCAGTATAAAACAGGGTGGCTACTCTGATGACCCGGTCACCCACATTTTCTCTCCGTCCCCTCTTGCAGACCTTTGAGAACTGCTATCACCCAGTCTCAAGGCCTTTACAGTATTGGCCCCTACATTATACAATGGGCTTGCTGAAAACAGCACAGCGACACCTTCCCCTTCTGTCTTTCATAAGGTTTTGCAAGACTGAACTATTTAGGAAGATTTTGAAGATGGTCAACAGAATTGACAATGGTTCTTTCTTTTTCTGGCTTTTTGTTTCATTTTATGGGATCTGTAGGGTTTGGAAACAAATTCTTTTTTACCAGAGTTTATTAGCTATTGTTAAGCACTGGACTGTGATATGCAAAAGCACAAGTAAATGACAAAGGGAAATGCACAAGGAAATGGCAAATCTATTTACAGCATAAAATCAACCCAGATATAAAGGTAAAGGTAAAGGTTCCCTTGCTTGAAAGCCAGTCGAGTCCGAGTCTAGGGTTGCGGTGCTCATCTCCATTTCAAAGCCGAAGAGCCAGCGCTGTCTGAAGACGTTTCCGTGGTCATGTGGCCGGCATGACTAAACACCAAGGCGCACGGAACGCTGTTACCTTCCCACCGAAGTGGTACCTATTTATCTACTTCCAATGTCTTGCTTTCGAACTGCTAGGTTGGCAGGAGCTGGAGCTAGAGACGGGAGCTCACTCTGTCATGCGGCACCCGGGTCTCGAACTGCTGAACTACTGACCTTCCACAGCCTGCAGTTCAGTGTCTTAACCACTTGAGCCACCGCAGCTCAACCCAGATATATGGGAATTCAAAAGGATCCTTGTTTTCACTTTGTTTACACAGTAGAGAAAATAGTTTCATGATGGCCCATCAGTGGCATGTCACTCCTTGGAAATTAACCCAACATTTATTAAAAGAGTTCAGGGAAATGGTGTTTTTTTTTTGTTTTTTTTTTAAGGAAGTTAACAGCTGATTTTTACCACATGGGCTGCGAAAGAACCCAACATTCTTGGAGAATGGATATCAAAAACAGCTGAAGTCTTAAACCGAAACGTTCCCTTTGTACGAGAAAGTTTCCTGTTGCATCATACAGTCATAACCTTAAAAAAAAAAAAAACCCCAACCCAAACAAAACCAGGACTTGGTTTTGATTTGTTGGCCGCCGCAAGGCTGGTTTACGCACAGCACAAAAAATTGCAGGCCTCTTCCAAGATCAGCTAACAGCTGATTAAGGTCAAGGATCTGGCAAGACCAGTCCAGTTAGCAGCTCGAATGGAAACAATAAGCCAGACCTGGCAAAGGGCTGAGGGTCTGGAGACTCACCGAAGGGCCTGCACGAGGTTGAGGTCAGTAAACTCATGCAAGTCAACGAAGGCGTGGAGCACGGCGATGTTGAACTCCTCCCTGAAGAAAGGGGGGGGGGGAGAAGGTTAAAGCGAAGCTCATCCCCTTGTCACCCCACATGATGACAACATCTGGAGTCCCAGGGTTGCCACCCTCCAGGTAGCACCTGGAGATCACCTGAGATTACAGTGGATCTCCAGATGACCAAGATCAGCTCCCCCGGAGAAAATGGCTGCTTTGGAGGGGGGGCTCTACGGCGTGATACCCTGCTGAAGGGCCTCCCCTCCACAGGCTCCAGCCCCCCAAATCTCCGGGGATTTCCCAACTCAGAGCTGGCAACCCTAATCTGTACGTGTCAAAGAAAGAGCCCAACCAGTGCCCTTTCCTCAGTGACTTCACTCTTTAAATCTACCATGCTTGGGCCCCGGTTTATGCATGCAGCAGAATAAGTTAGGGAGAAAGGACTGAATCACTTTAGTTGCTGGCAGGGCTATTTTTGGGCAGGAACGCACAGGAACGGAGTTCCGGCTGGCTCCCGAGTTGGCCACGCCCAGCAGGAACTCATTAGCATAACAGGCCACACCCAACAGCAGAAACTCATTAGGATTGGCTACATTAGGGGTGTGTGGCCTAACATGCAAAGGAGTTCCTGCTACAAAAAAAGGCCCTGGGTTTTGACAACAAATAAGGTAAACAGAATAACAAGCAAAAGGTGGGTGTGGCTGGATGACCACACTTCTGGTAACATGGGGGTACAGCCTAGTATGCTAATGAGCTGTGTTGTCAGGGGTGTGGCCTAATATGCTAATGAGTTTCTGCTGTTGGGTGTGGTCTATTATGCTAATGAGTTCCTGCTGGGCTTTTTCTACAAAGAAGGCCCTGGTTGCTGGAGATACATTTTTAATACATTTCTGAGTGACGCTTTTGAATGTTCATTCCCACCCCCCACCCCTGGCAAACGGAAAACAACCAGAGTGCAAGATTCTACCCCGGCTTTTTGCACGCTGTGCTGGCTTGTTTTAACATACGGAAATATTAAACACTGTTATTCCCTACTGGGGGTCTGACGTGCTACAGCCCAGGCAACCTCAGCCCAAATGTGGCCCAAGGGCTGCCTCTCTCCCACGGACCAGATCCCAGTCAAGGGCGGAACCCGCCTGCCCACTGATCCTCTTCCCAGCAGGCTCCCAAGCCTGACCCCCAATCTTCTGCTCCTTCCTCCCACTGCCCCGTCCCCTCTCACCGCTCGCCCAGATAGTCGCCAATGGCCGTCTTGTTGAGTCCTTCCCCCTTGTAGAGGAAACGGGCAATGTCCTCGGGGGTGGAACGCAGCAGTTCATTCTCCACGAGGAACTGGATTCCCTGAGAAAACAGAGATTTGGTAAGACCAACCATCCACAGAGTGTCCATTCCGGGAGATCTCGGAAGCACTGGCTTTTTACCTCTATGCTATC
Source organism: Gekko japonicus (assembly GCF_001447785.1). NCBI lineage: Eukaryota > Metazoa > Chordata > Lepidosauria > Squamata > Gekkonidae > Gekko > Gekko japonicus. Next base: position 1,405,057 of record NW_015168053.1, read on the forward strand.
ATTCCAATGTGACCTCACTTCCTGGAAACGCAGGTGTCATGATCATGGGCCTATTGTGGTGCGGCCTACAGGGTCGAGGGAGGCCTAGTGGCTTCAGGGAAGCCTGTATGGGAGTAGCTATCAGGGCCTACATTTCCCAGATTCCTTCTGGACCCTGTGATTGGGTAACAGGAGATTTTGGAGGGGAAAAGTACACCAGCAGGGGAACAGGGGGCGGTGCCTGGGAAGAGGAGAGAGAAGGCCTTGCCCAGAGTGGGCGGGTGTCCTCTCCCGGGGAGCAGGGCTGGTGGAAGCTGCCACAGACAGAGGGATCCCTCATCCAGAAAGGGGTGAGTTAGACTGTGAACGGGTACCTAGGGGAGGCTAGGACTGTGTTATTATTTTACTGATTTACCGGCCTTTACTTTGCTCATTTTTCCTACTTGTTATTGATCTAAAGTTGCTGTTAAATCTCTTAATAAAACTAGTTGTTACTCTGCCTGGGTCCTCACGCCTCATTTGGTCACGTACAAGGGGAGTCCTGTCGCAAAAGTACTGTAACAAGGGGTCGGGTGGGTGCTCTGGGCCCTCCCAAGGAGACCCATGCCAGAGTGGTGGCAGCCAGTAGTGAACCTACGGTTGCCATGTCGGGTGTTGCGCCGCAGCGGGGGACTCCCGGCTGGCGGCTGGAGCGCGCGCACCGCACGCACGTCACCCGGAAGTGACGTGACGCCGCCGGGCACACTGGGGGCGGGGCCACGACCATCCGAGGAATAAACATAGAGTTTTCCCTCGGATGACTGTGGCCCCGCCCCCAGCGTGCCCGGCGGCGGCACGTCACTTCCGGGTGACGGCAAACCTAAGTGAACCTTCCTAGCCGCTGACTGCAACAGCAGGTTATTCCCAACATCCCCATCCAGAAAAATGTCCAGGGACCCCAGAAAGTCCCACCATTGAGCCCCAACACCCACTTACTTTTTTAGGATCCATGTTGAATTTCTTGCGGCCCATCCCCATCTTCCGGTTCCGCTGAAGAGTTTTGCTGCACAAGATAATGAACCTGTCAGGCCTTAGATGCAAACATCTAAAGTTGAGTCAAGCTTCTAGAAAACACTCATGGTCCAGTCCTCCTGGGGCTACACAACCTCAGACTGCAGGGAGGTGGCAAAGCCAGAAACTTTCTCCATCCTAGGTGTCCATGTAAAGGTGTTTTGTCTGGTGGGGAAGCTAACTCCCCAGCTGAATTCAGCTGGTACGGGACCAGGAGATGACTGTTAACACATGCTGTCTCTGAGAATCTCAGCTAGCTTGAAATACTGGATACATAAGACGCTCCTTGAGAGACAAAAAGAGGGCAAATGTACATTTGGTACACATACGAAATGAGGAATTCAGAACTACCGTGCCGCACTGCTCCCCCCCACCCCGGCCACGTCTCTAGCACACAGAGCTTGGCTGAACACTTCTTAGAATGATAATATTGCTGATGTCGGAAAGCACAAAAGCCAGGATGCTAAACTAGGGTTTAACCAAGGTTTGGCATCTCAGCTCATGGGGAGAAAAAGCCCAAACCAAAATGCTGATTTGCCAGGCACCTGCCTTCGGACGTCACAGCCAATTGGAGCCATGGTGATCATGTTTGTTTCATAAAGAGGCTTATCTTCCACTATGCTGTAAAGGACCACGGTGACCACGGTGCCCAGGGGGTGCCACGCCCCCTGACAGTATGTTTCTTGGAGCCTATTTGCTTCTCGGTTCTTAGGGAAAACATCCAGAGGATCTTGAAACGGGGGGAAAAGGAGCTTTGGCTTGCTCCCTGCCAGCTGACTAACTAGCAAAACACAGAGCTTATGCCCAGCAGACGCATCCCAGCCACATTCCCTCAGCTTGGCCACAGACACTCTTATGTCTCCAGACTTGGAAACCTCCCTCTGTGCCTGTGCGGGAACCAAACCCTCCATTTTCTTTTGGAACAAGAAATGAAACAGCAGCTCTTCCCACAAACAGAAAGCCAGTTCGGCCTGTTGAGGAGCTCACTGCTCTTTCTCAAAATTCCAGTAGGGCCCACAGCTCTGAGATGTGGTTTTGCCTGCGCCTGGATAATATCTGGAAGAATCCACAGTGCGTGTCTCATGGGGCTTTACGGAATCCTAGAGGCCCAGGACATGCAGTTGGGATGCTCTGCCGCAACAGTACATTCCACGACAATCACACACCTCACATACCAAAAGGTGCGCTTTGTGGGGTATTCAGCGTGATTTGACAGTGGTCTCTAACAGCCCCTGCAGGCAAGGGCTGAAAATGCAGACAAGGACAGAGAGTTTCCTGGTTCTGTTCAAATCAGGAACGTCCCAGAATGTTAAGGAATGGGCCAGTGAGAAGGCTTCAGGACTAGCAAGCTCCTAGTCTTATCACAAATGTCCCAGAGACTGGAGTGAGCTGCTCTTTAAAAAGATTTCTTTCTGTAGCAAGAAGCAATTGTGGGCAGAGGAGCCTCTTTCCAGGAGTCAAGATGGAGCCATCTCTGGGCGCACGCTGCTGCACTCACAGGGAATCTCATCTTACCTTCCTTCATTGGCTTCTAGCCCCTCCACCTCATTCATGGCTTCACTGAGCTCATCTCGCAACCGCTGAATTTCCACCAGGAGCTCCTGCTTCCGCCGGCGGATGTTTTCCAACTCCAGCCTCTCCTCGGGAGTCAGGTCCGGAGGCACTGTGTCAGAGAGATATGGGGGGGGGGGAGCAGAAGAAGATTGGGAGACATAAACTTTGACAGCTTCTCTTTGTGGTGGTAAACGGAAACCGCTGCCGAGGTGAGGTTCTGAATCCAGAGGCCGCCCAGGCTTTGCCCTAACAATCGCATGCCAACACAGCAAGGGTTGATCGGAGCAAAGGAGTATGGGAGCTCCAAAACCTTTAATGCCCACGCACAAGCTATTATCATCTCTCTGTACAAGAAGCTATTCCTGCCAAAATTCCCTGGAGTTCTGTCCTCCTCTGCACCGGCCACCGAAATTCTCAAAGCCACTCCCCCTGATTACTGTGCACATCCTGATCCACTGCAGTGACCGAGACCTTGTTAGCCAAGAGTTCTTTAGGCCCCTGGCCTTCAACTGGAGAGTCCTAACTCACAGCTGGGTTGCGCACACCCTGACCTGAAGCGGGAGTACCAGCACCACAATTTTTATGTTAATGGGAGGAGGAGGAGAGAAAAGGGGAAACCGGCAAGGAGAAAGGCAGCCCTGTATGGCCAAAAAAAAGACAATGGAGGGTCCTGTTTCTGAGAAGGCTGGCGACAGGTGATGGCATATGGGAAAATATGATTAATATAAGGTTTTATATTTTGTTAGAATTATTATTTGGAGAAAGCACTGTAAGTTTCCCCACACACCCTTTTAGGGATACAGGAATACCTACCAGGTCGACAAGAGAGAAAGGAGAACACTGAGACTAGACTACTGCAATGCACCCTACGTAGGTCTCCCCTTGAAGTCAACTCAGAAACTCCAACGTCGTGCAGAGTGCTGGGGCTCGGTTATTATAAGGAGCGAGGCAGAATATGCATATTACTCCTACTCTGCAGTCATTCCATCAGGTACAGGGCTCAATTCAAGGTATTGGCCATTACATACAAAGCCCTTCAAGGTCTGGGTCTATCATATCTGCAGGACCACCTCCCCCCGTCCCCGTGCTCCACCATGTCAACTTTGATCACTGGAGCAGGGTCTTCTGCAGGAGCCCCCCAGCAAATGGGTGAAATCAACCACCACCCGTAAATGTACATTCTCTGTTGCGGCTCTCCCCTTGTGGAATCGCTTGCCGGAGGAGACCAGGAAGGCCCCCATGCTCCTGGCACTCTGCAAACTATGCAAAACTGAATTATTCGGGAAGTCTGTTTTATAACGGTAACAGGGCTGTACTGTAATGAAATGCTTCAGGAAGACGCTTTGGTAAAGGGACAGGGACTGGGGAGCACAGTGGAATCCTGTGTACCGTACATATTGTCTGTTGTTATAAGTATGATCTTCCTATGTAATTTCTGCATCATTTGGCACGTCATACTGATACTTATGCTTGGTTTCAGCTCTGTTTTTAGATTTTGGCAATCCAAACCTAACTGCGTTGTTTCTCAGAGGCCCCTTTCCTGCCGATCTCATTGACTTGCACTGCATGATCTCCCTTGAGTCTCAGAGAGAAAGGCAGATGATAACTGATGTAAGTAAAGAAAGAAAGACATTTCCAGTGCTCTGCTGTGACGGGAAAAGCTGCATTTTCTACATTTTGCAGAACTAGGGCAGTGTGAGCCTACCAAAGGTTGGTTGGTTGCTTTCTTTCTTTGAGTATTTGTGTTTGTGTGCATATGCCTGGAACTCATGGTTGACTTCTGGCGACCCCTAGTGGGGCTTGGATATTTCAGGCCCAGTCACACGGGCTGGAAAATGCGGGGGGGGGGGGGGGGGGGACCTGTGGGAGATCAGATGTCCGGTTGAGGTCCCGTCGAGGTACCGTGGCTAGGGGGGAGGTGCCGATCACACCACAGGCAAAGAAGCGGGGTGGCGCTGCAAACGGGGTTGTTGTTGTTGTTTACTTTTTTAAACTGAAGTGTGCGCATGCTCCGTTGGGTGCTTGTGCACATCCGTGGAGCCTTGGGGGAAAAAAATGACCTGTTTGCAAGGGGACATGGGCGGGCGCCGGATGCCACCGGAAACGCGATCAGACGCCCGCCCTTGCCCTGCGGTTTCCGGAAACTAGTACCTCCGAGGTACTAGTTTTTTGCCGCGCATCTTCGGAGGGAAGCCTCGGTTGAGCCACAGGAGCTCTACGCTTCCCAGATGTGGCGGTGAGATCGCGCCCGGAAAATCCACCTATCTTCCATCTCTCTAGCGTGGCTACAGTTCCGTGTGACCGCAGCCTCAGACAGGTGGCTGACTACTGCCTGTCTCTACGTCCTGGCCCTGGTATTCCTTGGAGGTCTCCCTTCCAAGTACTGGACAGGGTTGGCCTGGCTTAGCTTCCGAGATCTGACAAGATCGGGCTTGCCTGGGCTATCCAGGTCAGGGCCTGAGCAGAGGTTTCTTCTAGGGCACTAAACTGAACAGGGCTTCGGCTCAGGCACCGAGGAAAGAGACCTCAGGGTCTCAGCCCACCATCACCCTATGTGTTACTTCTAGCCATACTTTAACTGCCCACAACACACTAATGAAGAAAAACAATGGTACCTTCCCTCTTGGGGCTCAGAGATAATGGAGGGTGTAGCGGTGGAAGGTGGGGTTAGGAGAGGAACCCCCCCCCCCCATTAAAGCTTGCCAAAGGTTGAAATTCCTGCACGAAGCTGAAACACAAAATCACCTGCTCTCAAGGGAGGGTGAATTGGAGGATGCCCCTTGCTATTTTATTCTTAAGATCCACTCAGGTCAGACTGACAGCAGGCAAAAAGCTTCTTTCAAAAGCCACCCAGTGGGAGAGCTTCCATGCGCAAAGACCTGGCTTTAATAGGCTTAGCCAGTTCTATACTATAAGAAGCCTCATCCCTCTGATTGCAGTGGTACAACCCAAGCTCCCCCTTCACGCCAATGGTACAGCCTAAAAAAAAATCCCTCCTAGAACAGAATGGTATAAATTGACAGAGGTCACGTCGCACACTACACACCCCTTATTACACTGATCTAGTCCTTATGCCCCCCCTCCGTCTCTGCGCAATGCGATCGCCCACCCACACACCCCTCCTTTTCATTCCACTGGTTCTTTCCAGCCCCACCCCTCTTTGTAAGGGAGCGGCCCCGCCTCCCCTATTACAAAGAATGGCTCAGTTCATCCACCCGCTTTTCCAAATGGAGTTACTGTGTGCCTCTCACAATGGTACCTTCCATCCCCCCCCCCCCTTTTAACTATTCCAATGTTAGCGTCTCAGGACGGCCCTACCATAGATTCCGTCCTCCATGGTGACCAGAGCGCCCCACCGGAGGGGAAAGCGGGACTCCCCGCTGCCCCTTCGTCTCCTTTCTCCGGGGCTCCCAACGGCGGCTGCGCTTTCCTCCCGCAGCAGCCTGGCCGTACACTGAAAAGAGCGTTCCGCCTACGCAAACAGAACAACCAATCGGAAATAGGGAATCCTCTTGGCAGCTTCGACCAAAAGCCAATAGGAAACAAGTCCTTTCCTAGTCATTAGAATGTGCGCCCGCCACAGCCAATAGGTATCTTCGATTTGATATTGACAGGGTACTCATTCAATGAAAGCTCAGATTTGGCTCGCTCCAGCAGCCCCTGCACATAAAGGGAAAGGAAAACTTAAAGGGAAACTCTTCCACTAAAGGGCCTCTAAAGCAAAGGAGGCTCTGTCTGCCCATTAGTTTCAATGCGAAGGCCGACCTTTAATAAGGAAACAGGAAGGGGGCAGCTCCCAATTAATTCCACTGATGATAACTAATTTTATGCTATGATTGGGTCAGGATTTCAACCTCTGGCAACAGTGGGAAGCTGCCAACGCTCTTCTCTAGGAGCTCTCCACGAAAACAGCTGGGAAACAGCCTACCCTGTCGTTACCACTGCCTGGCAGCCATTCACGAGCATTTTAAAGTATAGGTGCTTCTGTGCACCTGCAGAGGGTCGGGAAGAAGGGCTGCAAAGCCTCTGAGCCAGTTAGGAAGAGCCAAAGAGAAGACGAAGAGATCATTTCCGGTAGGCACAGCAATAGTCTAGCACGGTGGAGAAGAGTACTGGACTGGCACTAGGCAGCTGAAATCCTGGCCAAGGCCAAGGTGGTCGCTGTCTCTCATCCTCACCTACTTTAAAGGACTGTTGTTAAGACAAGGGATGGTGTATGAGAACTATTTAAACCCCCTTGAGGTCCTTGAGGGAAGTGACTTTAAAAATCTGACACATACTGAGTAATAATAAATGATAGACTGATAAACGTGAACAGTCAGAGGGTTTATAACTCACTGAACCATTACATTTTTATCACACCTTTCCTCCAAGGAGCTCAGTTATACGGTGTAGGTAATCCCTTCATCTTCATAACAACAACCCCCTAAGGCAGGCTACAGGATTAGCAGGGATTTACACCCAGGTCCTGACTGAAGGGCCATTTCTGAGCTCTCTTTATTCATGGATAATGGAAGGACCTCTGTGTGTGTTAGGTGTACAGGGCAGTTTCCCGTTATTAGAACTTGACAAACTTTGAGCTCCTACCTGATAAATAGGAGGAAATAATTTTTGTGTGTGCCTGCGTTCAGGAGAGATCTGGGGAGGGAAGGAGGCAGGCTATAGCCAGATTTTGTCAGATCTCAGAAGCTAAGCAGGGCCAGTACTTGGAAGAGAGACCACCAAGGAGTGCTTTGCAGAGGAAGGCCATGGCCAGCCACCTCTGCTTCTCACTTGCCTTGAAAGCCCCGTGCAGGGGTCACCCTGTCAGCTGTAACCTGATGACACATACTGTGATTTGGAAGATGTTTGTTGCCCGGTTTTTCTTGGATGCAAAATGCCCAATTGGGTCATCTCCCCCAATAATACTTGTGGGACGCAGAGCCTCATTCAGTGCTAATGGATTGCTAACGGAAGAGCTTCCATGCAGGCGCACCAGAAAGAGCATGGATTAAACCAGTTCATTCATTATATTGCAAAGGTACAGTCCAAGCTCCCCCTCCAATGGAAAGGTATTGGCTAAAAAAACCCTCAACGACTCAAAAGAAGGGAATGGTATGGATTGGCATCGGTCACATCACACGCCCGTCATTGCATCGATCTAGTCCTTATCCCTCTCCCCTTCTCTGTGCAATTAGATCGCCCACCCACACCCCCACCCCTTCTCATTACTCTGGTTCATTCCAGCCCCACCCCTCTTTGTAAGGGAGCAGTCCCGCCTCCCCTGTTGCACAGAACGGCTCATTTCACCCACCCCGCTTTTCCAAATGCAGTGACTGGGCGCCTCTCATAATGGTACCTTCCACCTCCCCCCTGCCTTTAAGTATTCCAATGGAAGTGTCTCAAGAGGGCCCTACCATAGATTCCGTCCTCCATGGTGACCAGAGCGCCCCACCAGAGGGGAAAGCAGGGACTCCCTGCTGTCCCCCGTTTTCGGAGCTCCCAATGCCGGCTGCGCCTTCCTCCCTCAGCCGCTTGGTCCTGCGCTGAAAGGAGTGTTCCGCCCACGCAAACAGAGTAACCTATAGGAAAAGGGGATTCCTCTTGGCCGTTTGGACCAATAGGAAGCGAATCCCTTTTCTAGTTATTATAATCAACGTCTGCCACAGCCAATAGGCGTCTTCGATTTGATATTGACAGGGGCCTCATTCCATAAAAACTCAGTTTTTTCTATGCGCCCCCCCCCCTTTAGGACTTTGGGACTAAACTTATTTGTTGTTGTTGTTCAGTCGCACAGTCGAGTCCGACTCTTCGCGACCCCATGGACCATCTCCCGCCAGGCCCTCCTGTCTTCCGCCGTCCTCTGAAGTTGGCTCAATTTCATGTTCGTTGCATCGATGACACTGTCTAACCATCTCATCCTTTGCCGTCCCCGTCTTCTTTGACCTTCAGTCTTTCCCAGCATCAGGGTCTTCTCCAGTGAGTGCTCCCTTCTCATTCGGTGGCCAAAGGATTTGAGCTTCAGTTTCATTATCTGGCCTTCCACGTACTTATACCTTGAGTAAAACTTTGTTGGCCTTAAACGTGCCACCGGACTGGAATTTTGTTCTGTGGTTTCAGACCAACACGGCTCCTCAGCTGAATCGATCTTCTACACACACCTACAATCCGGGCAAAGGGAGGAACGAGCGCGGAGCAGCAGCTTGTGGGAAATCAGCCATAGTCTTTCTGTTTTGTTGTTCAGTCGCACAGTCCAGTCCGACTCTTCGCGACCCCATGGACTAGATCCCGCCAGGCCCTCCTGTCTTCCGCCGTCCTCTGCAGTTGGCTCAATTTCATGTTCGTTGCGTCGATGATGACACTGTCCAACCATCTCATCCTTTGCCGTCCCCGTCTTCTTTGACCTTCAATCTTTCCCAGCATCAGGGTCTTCTCCAGTGAGTGCTCCCTTCTCATTGGGTGGCCAAAGGATTTGAGCTTCAGTTTCATTATCTGGCCTTCCAGGGAACAGTTTATCCACATGCAATTTCTTGCTTTCAAACTGCTAGGTTGGCAGGAGTTGGGGCCAGAGACTCTGTCACTTCCGGTCTGCAGCTCAGCACCTTAATGCATCTTATCAAGTCACCGAAGGATTTGTTTCCTGAAACCTAGCTCATAGGATTGTTGTGAGGATAAACATGAAGAGGGAGAACCATGCACACAAACAACCCTGAGTATTTGTGTTCATTGAGCTGTGTTTTATCAGTGTATGTTTGATTTTCATCCCATGGTGGTGTACTTGGTCCATTTTTATCCTCGTAGGAACACCATAGGGTAGGTTAGGCAAGTGGCAGCCCTGCACAGGATTTTGGAGTTTGGGCAGGGGTTCCAAGCAGTTTTTGCCCATGGCTAACAATGCACACTGGGGGTGTGGGTGGGGTGGGGATTACAGGCAAGTGCCTACTATTAAAACTTGCCAAAGGTTGAAATACTCCTCCAGCGGTAGTAGAAAATTGCCTGTTAAGGACGCAGAGTGAATTTGGGGATGCATTTTTAATTCTGGGGCAGATTAGTTCAAGTTTATGGTTGTAAACTGATGAAAGGCAGATTCTCTTTTCCCCTGAAGATCCTTCAGTGGATGAAGTTCAGTTTTGGTGCACTTCTTGGGATGTATCTGAATGGCAGTTTCGTCTCTGCATGTGTAACTTCAGTTTGTGGGTTCTATGGGGGCAGAACTTGGGATGAGTCTTGCAATGATTCAGAGAGAATGAAAACATTTTTACTTTTCACTGAACATCGTATCATGTAACAAAAACATAGATCTTAGTAACACAACAGAAGAGGAGGAGGAAGACATTGGATTTATACCCTGCCTTTCACTCGGAGTCTCAGAGCGACTTACAAACTCCTTTCCCTTCCCCTCCCCACAACAGACACCTTGTGAGGTAGGTGGGGCTGAGAGAGCTCTGAGAGAACCTGCTCTTTTTCAAGAACAGCTGTGCCAGAACTTTCTTTTTGAAAGAAATTTTTATTTTTTAAAAAGGAAAATAAACAAAAACAGAAAAGAAAAAATAAGTACAGAATAGAAAAGTAAATAAAAACTAGAGTCAATACTCTACATTTACAATATATCATATGCTTATTCAAATCAAATTTGTTTATATCATTTTGCTGAGTATTAAAATCTTTCCCTTTAAGGTACCCTGATAGTTATGTAACCATTTATAAAATCTCTCGCAGTTTTTTCAAAGTCATTCTCTGGTTTTTCATGTATTTGTAGTGTTACTTTATCCATTTCTGTTGCGTCCAATAATTTAAATAATCAGTTTTTCTTTTTTCGGTATTTCTTCCTTCTTCAAGTATTTTGCATACAGAATTCTGGCTGTAGTTACCATTTGAATAATCATGTATATATCTTGTACATTAAATTCTTGCAGTACAATATTCAATAAACATTTCTGGTATAAATGGAACAGTTTTGTTTAATCTATTTTGTAGTATTTCATGTATACGTATCCAATATTTTTTAACAACATCACAAGCCCACCACATGTGGTAAAATGAGCCAACTTTAAGTTTACATTTCCAACATAGGCTTGACATATTTGGATACCACTTAGCTAGTTTCTCAGGTGTCATGTACCATCTATAAAACATTTTATACAGATTTTCTTTATAGGCCAGGTGTGGCATGGAGTTTTCCTAGAATTACAACTGATCCTCAGGCTACAGAGATTAATTCCGTTGCAGAAAATGGCAGCTCCAAAGGGCAGACTCTACACCATATTGAGTCTAGAAAAAATGGAAGTCCCTTTGTAGGTACTGCCCCAAATCTCTAGGAATTCCCCAAGCCACAGTTTGCAACCCTAGTCACAACATATGAAAAATGAACATGGCTACATTATTGTACTTTGCAGCAGTTTATTCCTTGCTGATTTAAAAGCCAGAACAAAATTAAATTTTGTTTATTGTCTTACAAACAGGCTATCAAAAGTTCAAACTATACTTCAGTAGCTTCAGTGCACAAAATGGCAGGAGCGCATATATTCATGCATTCATGCACAAAATGGCAGTGGCAGGAGTGCATATATTCATGCATTTGTACACATGTGCCACTACAGGACAGCTGCCTCCACCTCCACTCATAGATTCCCGTTTATTGTTGTTGTTGTTTGTTGTTGTTGTTTACAGAAGATCTGGAAAGGAAGCAGAACCTCAAAGAATGACGTTTTGTGCAACTCACACTAACACAGTTTCTAAAGTCTCCACGCAAGGCAAAAATGATCCCTGCACGTATGGAATTCCATGTGGTTTCCAGTGAGATGTGATGCCTGCCTGAGTTGGGCAGAAATCTTTTAATAAGGAGGAGACAATCAAGAATAAAATGTCATAAAAAAGAGAAGTACAATAAGGAACATTCATCTTTCTGTAACATGAAGGGATGTTTTACAGAAAGATGGGGACCTTTAATGTGAAATGGAGTTAATCTCTGTTCTGTGACCCCCTTCTGAAATGTTCTTATTATCGTGAAGCAGGTTTTTTGATGAGGTTTATTTTGCAAGAACAGTGGACTTCCAAGGAAAAAAGGGAAAACTTGAGATGTCTTTAGATCAAAGTTTGAGTCAGTAGCACCTTTAACACCAGCTGAGTTTTATTCATACCCTGAATAAAACTTTGTTGGTCTTAAAGGTGCCACTGGACTCAAACTTTGTTCTGCTGCTTCAGACCAACACGGCTACCCACCTGGATATGTCTTTAGATGTTTGTGCTTCAATTTGTTCTGAGCATCACAGAACTCATTAGCTGCATATGATGAGAATCAAGGACTTCACAAATGTAACAAGGGATTGAGGAATCACTTAAAATGAGATTCAAATCAGGGACATCCTGAAAAAGTAAAGCTAAAGGTTCCCTTGCTCGAAAGCCAGTCGAATCCAACTCTAGGGTTGCGGTGCTCATCGCCGTTTCAAAGCCGAAGAGCCAACGCTGTCCGAAGACGTTTCCGTGGTCATGTGGCCGGCATGACTAAACACCAAGGTGCACGGAACGCTGTTACCTTCCCACCTAAGTGGTACCTATTTATCTACTTGCAATTTCTTGCTTTCGGACTGCTAGGTTGGCAGGAGCTGGAACTAGAGATGGGAGCTCAGTCCATCATGCGGCACCCGGGCCTTGAACTGCTGAACTACTGACCTTCCACAGCCTGCAGTTTAGCGTCTTAAACAGGGACATAATTTATTTTTCTTTCTTTTTAAAATTTTATTTGTATCCCACTTTTCCACTCAATCAAGGCCACCCTGTTGGAGGTGTACATGGTGTACACAGTAGCTTTGCCCAGGACACTAATACACTAATGATTCAAGATCTGCAAAAGGCAAGTTTGATATCACCTGTGATATCACCATAAGGAAATGGAAAATGCAGATACTGCAGTTCCAGATGAGAACGCCAGAGAGTGCACTAATATCATCTAAGTCCTAGATTTCTTGCATAAAGGTGCACCCAAAACGGATGGATGGGAACTGAATGCGGGTGATGATAGATCACTGTGGGGGGTGTCTTTGGCAGGTCTGAGGGATAACCAGATAACTGAGATAACTAGTGGGGGAGTGTTGGCTCTTGGGGACGGAGGTTTCACTGACATAGGAGTTGCCTGCAGGTCAGGGCTAGGGCCATTTGGGAACCATCTGTTTCTACTAGTTTGCTCTGTGGATGCTGATTACTTGGGTGGGGGCCAAGGCAACTCTTAACATGATGGATTTATTGCTAGCAGAGGATGGAGACGGGAGAAAATCCTTTTTCCTGGGTCTTAATTCCCTTCCATACCACCAACACAGTTAAGAACCCATCCTTTTGGGTGAGAAGATACAGTTTGCTCAGTTCCTTTTTAAAAAAAGCATCTGGGTTGTCATGAGCTTGGGATCAGCTGATCCTACATGAGAAAAGAAATGGTCATGTGTCTGTTAACTGCTTGTAGCTCTCTGCTCTTACAGGCTTTGCAGATGTGGAAATGGTTTTTTATACAAGGACCTATCAGAGCTGGTCTGGAGAGTTGAGGCCGAATATGGTTCCCACCCAAGTTCTGCATTTGCAGTTCCTGGTTCTTTATTCACCAGTCTAATAACAAATTTGGCCCCACTGGTGGACCTCCTGATGGCACTGGTATTTCTGGCCACTGTGTGATACAGAGTGTTGGACTGGATGGGCCTTTGGCCTGATCCAACATTGGCATCTCTTATGTTCTTATGTTCAAATATTTGTTCGTTTTCTTTTCTCCCCAGTGGAAGCCCAGAGCACTTTGCAAAGTGTGTTAGGCTGAGAGAGTATGACCTGGCAAACTTTCGTGGCAGGGTGGGGAAATTGAACTTGGGTCTCTCACACCTTAGTCTGACACTCTAACCGCTACACCACACATACTGAATGAGCCACAAAATAAGGTTTGGACCATCACAAATCATGTATTTCAGACTTGGGGGACTACGCTTTGCCAGAAGGCCTAAGCTCTTCCCTAGTCCATAGCTTGGTTTTAGCACTAACTGCCATGCCGTAAAACACAGTGCTCCCCCCCAAAATGAAGATAGTGGCCATATGCCAAAAGTAAAATAGGAAAGAATGCCACAGCTTCTATGTATTTATTGCCACAGTTACATTTGTGAAGCAGCTGAGCTGGTTCTGGGTCCACGAAAGACTTCGTGTACAATCTTTACATTTTCTTTTTATTGACCTTTTTGCCTTGACCTGGATGGCCCAGGCTAGCCTGATCTCCCCAGATCTTGGAAGCTAAGCAGGGTCGGCCCTGGTTAGTACTTGGAGGGGAGACCTCCAAGGGAGCCCATGGTGGCTACGCAGAGGCAGGCAATGGCAAACTGCCTCTGAACGTCTCTTACTTTGAGAACCCTATGGGGTCACCGTAAACTGGCCACTTTGGGTCTCCACCGAGGAGAAAGGAGGGGCATAAATGAAGTAAATGAATCCTGAACTTGAATTTAAGTAAGCAGCTTGCCACTTGCTTCCCTTCAGTTTTCAGAGGAAAGTGGGGAAGACAATTGAGGTGTCTTGTCTCCCCGCAACCCCTCCAGGAGAGCAAGGGATCTCCAAGATCTTGTGTGAAGCCCGAGGGAAGCTTGCAAAACAAGGAGTCCTCCCTGTTTTGCAAGTTTCCCTCAGGCTCAGTTGTGAGGGCTGGGAGATTCCGCTTCTGTCAGGAGAAACACAAAGGAATTTCCCGCCTTTCCCAGGCTGGGGACGCCTTGCCCCATTTTGCCGTGTTTTCTCCTTGGTGATGTCAGACAGAGCCGGCCCAAGGCATTTTGGTACCTGAGGCAGAAAATCCAAACAGCAGTCCAGTGTTTCCATCATGATGGTAATAATATTTTATTTGTTTATTTATTTTACTTATTTAACTTTCAATTTCTAGACCCGAAGGGCTCTGAGCGGTTTACACAGTACAATTAATTTACACTACCTCACTAGGGCCACATATTGAGGTGAAATGACTACCTAGCAGGCACCCACGGCAGGGTCTCTTGGTGGTTGTTTTTCTGCGGACGTTTTAATCCCCGGGTGATGACGTCTCGGCGTAGATCTTCCTCGACCGCAGCGACTCCTTCTGGGGACGGTCCCTCAATGCACAACAGCGCGCTGCCGCAGCTGGCCTCTGTCCTGATTGGCTCCGGCCTACCATGTTGCCTTGGCGCCGCGCCCTGCTGGCCCAATCTCCGTCTGGGCCGCTCGATTCGCCGCTGTTGCCGCCGCCATCAGCTGCTGTCGCCACCATTCTGCCGCTCAGCCACCGCCGCTCCATCGCACACCGAAGGGAAGGAGGGTGGGCCCCCCCCCGCTCTAAGAGCAGGTACCCATTCATCTACTCGCCCGTATGGGCTTTCAAACTGCTGGGTGGTTCAAAATAATAGTATGAAATACACGAAATAATTGGCTGTTCGTTGCCCTTCAGTGGTACATTCCCCCCTCCCCATTTCCTTCATGAGGCGGGTGACATTCCTGTCTGAGGCAGGTAGGTTGGCCTTGGTGTTCTTGGTACAGAAAACATGGAAGCTACGATGGCCATACTTCAAGAACAGTGGAGTGAAAGGGAGGGAGAAGGTGTGTGGCGCAAGTTGGGCAAGTCAAATCGAAGGCTTCGAGCAATGCTGAGGCATTCACAGGTACGTGTAAAGTAACCCACTGGCTGCCATGAGGTGAGATCCAATATCTGACCATTGCCCCGTACTTTGGTGACCTTCACATTCCACATGCCTGGAGATTACAGATTCATGAGGGTTTTATTTTAGACTCAAGGAGAATATGTCCCCACTTGATTGTGTCACCTGCTTAGGGGTGAGTGCTGAGGAGTTCCTGACATCCTGTCACCTCAGCGGTGCCAGGGGGCACTGTGGATGCCAACAGTTTAAGGCGTATGGGCGATAGCTCGGGGAGAGGAGCAGACAGGGAGGGTGTGCAGCCCACACCGTGCCCCCCTCCGGTGTCTCTGGCGCAAAGCAGTTGGGATTAGTGATGAAACACTGGCCATATTAATCTGAGCTCCCAGCTGTGAATCCAATCTGAGCTCTCACCGCTCTGACCTTCAGCCTACGCCGCTCTCACCCGACCGGCTTGAGCAGCAGCTGTTTATAGTAGGACTGTCGTCCAGCACTACGAAGCATCCTACGCATCTGTCTGTACTGGGATATTTTTATGGTGCTAAAAAAATTTCTTTCTTTCTTTCTTTCTTTCTTTCTTTCTTTCTTTCTTTCTTTCTTTCTTTCTTTCTTTCTTTCTTTCTTTCTTTCTTTCTTTCTTTCTTTCTTTCTCTCTTTCTCTCTCTCTCTCTCTCTCTCTCTCTCTCTCTCTCTCTCTCTCTCTCTCTCTCTCTCTCTCTCTCTCTCTCTCTCTCTCTCGTTCTTTCTAATGGTAGATTTTGCGTGCCAGTAAAGTAGGCAGTGCGGGAGACGGATCTGGCCCATGAGGCCCAATTCCCTCGCACCCTGTTCTACACAGAATAAGAACAAATTAATAGAAGAAGGTGGCCATGCCCCCTCCCCAAATAGGTCTCCTTTCCCCACATTCAGTCACATTGTCTTAGCATTGCTGATGTGATCAGAAGGTAATAGACTGGGATTGAAATGTCAGCTGTTCTTTTTCCCATTCACCTTTTCTTCTTTATATGCATTGTTTGCTGACTTTAGTGTTCATTGTTTAAAGAATTCATACATTTGAAGTGTGTGTGTGTGTGTGTGAGAGAGAGAGAGAGTGAGTGACAGAGAGAGAGAGTGAGAAAAGAGAGGTGTGAGTAGATTCCATACACACACGGCCGTGAGCTGCCCTGAGCCTGCATTGCAGGGAGGGCGGGGTATAAATGCAATTAATAAATAAAAATAAATAATAAAATACACTACCTCTGTCCCCGATCAGGTTTGCCAACTCCAGTTTAGGAAATTCCTGGAGATTTGGGGCAGATCCTGGAGTGGCCAGAATTTGAAGAGTTGGGGGGACTCAGCGGTCCACCCTCCAAAGCTTCCATTTTCTCCGGGAAACTAATCTCTGTAGTCTGGAGATTGTTGCAATCCCAGAAAAACTCCATCCCAGAAGAACTCCAGCGTCTCCTGAGAGACTGGCAACGCTAGTCCTTGTTTACCAGGGACATTCCCTGTTTTCTACCTCTTGTCATCCATTAAAGCCCAGTTTTGCTCATATATGTTCGTCTTTTGTAGTCATTGTGTTCAAATTTTGTTACTGTGAGTTGCTAGTTTGGTGAAAAGTGAGGTAATAAGATCCCCTCCAGCGGCCTGCCCGGGACTAACTTGTCTTTTGGCTCCTCTCCTCCCAAAGGGCTTCCATCAGGGCCATTTCATGAGTCATTTATGGAACAGTTTAGGCTTGCCAACCTCCAGGTGGGACCTGGGGTGCCCCAGATTTACAACGGACCTCCAGGCTACAGAGATCAGAGGCCCTGGAGAAAATGGCTGCTTTGAAGGATGGCCTCTATGGCATTATACCTTGATGAGGTCCCTCCCCTCCTTAAACCCCACTCCCAGGCCCCCCCCCCCAGATCTCCAGAAATGTCACAACCCAGAGTGGGGAATCTTAAAGAGTTATATGAATTAGTATTCTTCCTTTCCTCAAAAATGTAAGAGTTGTTTTGAAATGTGAACCTTGAATGCAATGGCAAAAAAGGTGATATATAAAAAAATAAAATATATAAATACAAAATCCCTCAAGGCTCAGGGCCCTTAGAAGGTAATGGGGCTTACTGCCAGGCAAGTGGTTTTAGTAGAGTTGCCAGCCTCCAGGTGGGGCCTGGAGAACTCCCACTTTTACAACTGATCTCCAGCTGACAGAGATCAGTTCCCCTGGAGAAAAGGGCTGCTTTGAAGGGTGGACTCTGTGGCATTGTACCATGCTGAGGCCCCTCCCCTCCCCTCCCCAAACCCCACCCTCTCCCAAAGTCTTCAAATATTTTCCAACCCAGACCTGGCAACCCGCTGTTTTAGGACTGTGGTGTAAAGGTTTATGTGTGTTACAGTTGCCAGCCTCCAGATTACGGCCTTGAGAGCTCCCAGAATTACAACTGATCTCCAAACTCCAGTTCCACTGGAGAAAATGGCTGCTTTGGAGGATGAACTCTATGGCATTATGCTCCATAGAGGTCCCTCCTGTCCCCAAACCTGTCCCTCGAAGAACTTCTCCATCCAGAACTGGCAACCCTAGTTAGTGGACACCTTGTGTCTAGTCCATATGTAGGTAAATGAATATGTTTGTGAAGGCATTATGCAGTGTACAAACTGTCATTTATCACACTGCAGCAGCTGAGGCCTTTTTTAGACTACTGGTATTGCGAGACAATTATAATTTTCAGTTCATCTTTACAAAGCAAATGATTACAATCTTGGCTTTTAATATAGTGGAAGCGAAACAATTTCAGAGTCAAAGGGTATGATATATGGTGTATGCAGAATACAGCCTTCACCAGTCTGAATGGGGGAGATGGCACTTGGGCAAGGATCCTCATTATGATGATCGGGATATTCTTTAACATCTTTATTTTCAGTTGTGAAATACTGGAGGGTGTGAGATTTGTCTGTTTCTTCTGTGAGTTTTACAACGCAGGACTGTAATGGATTAGATTTTTCTTTCTTTCTTTTAATGAGAACATTTGTTTCATGGCAGATTACATTTCACATACTTTGTTCACCTCCTTCATAAACACTCACCTTATTTCCAGCATTGCTGGCCCGTGATAAACCTGTCGGTTGCTTCTGCTGGAATATAAGACCCTGAGACAGGGTTTTCTCAGTCTGGACTTGATGAACAAGTTCCAAGGGTGTCAAGATAATTTTTAGTTTCTTGCATGGTGGGCTTAAAGAAAAAACACAGTCCTCAGGTGGCAAAGAACCCCATCCCCTGAATACTATACAGCAAGCCATAGACCCTACAGACCAGTCACTTTCAGTTCCATACCATCCACTGATCAGAATTTATAGAAACCTTCTTCCCTCTATATATTAAAGCGCCACAAGGATCTGCAGCTCATACTTCCCAGTACAAACATCTTTAGCAGAGCTCCATTAAGTTTGGCCCCTTGTCTCATAAAATAAACATTTACAATCCCATTAAGCCTCACCTGAACAATTAAAACCATAATTCCTAGGCCTCCCCCCCACCCCAGACAGCACTTTCCACCACCAAAGATCATGCAATGCCAAGGTTTGTTGGAGGCTTATATAACAGGAATTCCTCCTTCAAGTTTCTGATTTTGAAATTTGTTTTGGGTCACCATTCTACCTTCTGTAGCACTGCCCCCCGATCCCGTGAGTGGCTTGAAGGATCATGGGGAATCCCTCAGTTCATACCAGCCTGCCATTTTGGCCAACACACTAAAATATGACTTCTTCCTCCCATCTGTTAGAGACTCTAGCTTGTTCCAATCCAGGCCATTGAGACTTGGCCTGCCAAGTTTTTGGGGGGACAGGATGAATGATGTGTGAAAGTGTTAACCGTTGGCCAATGACCTCAGTGGCCCATCCATGCCAAGTGCTACATTAGCTGCTTTCTCCCACCATGACCCAACCCTCCTCAGTCAAAGGACATCAGCGGTGTCATGTGTTTGTGGCCACTTCGTTCTCCAGGCTCACCCGCCGGCTGGCCTGCTTCTCTTCCTCCTCCTCCTCTTCTTCACAGCAGCATCTGAGTGCCACTTCATTCTCATAGCAAAAGGAGGCACGGGTAGTGCTGACCCCTGCAGTGGGGGCCCTGTATTTGCGCTGGCTCAGCTCCTTAGCACTGCAAGCCGGGGTTCCCGGCACCTCATATGTGCGGTGGAAGTGCTGGTAGTCAATCTCATAGTGGCCACGCCGTTCAAAGAGCACGGGCTCAAAGCGGTGCCCCCAGCAGATCTCCCCCGGTAGGTAAGAGCTACGGCACTGTGTGGTCATTGCCGTCGCCTCCACCATGCCTTCCAAAATGACCACCAGTTCAAAGTCACCCTTAGCCAGCTCACAAGGGCCGTACTCATAGAAGGGACTTTCACCATCGATCTCATGGATGATTGTCACTGGTGACACCAAGAAGATGCGGTCAGTGCCACTGTCGAAACCCACGTTGACGTCAATGTGGTCCAGAGGAATGTATTCCCCCTCAGGGGTCACTCGAGGCTGTGGGGAATAAGGGAAAAAAATGGACTGTGTTTTGTAACGACCTACACGTAATGAACTGGTATACACAAAATACCGTTTGCAGTGACCAGCAGATGTTTTCATGATCACTACTGTTGCAATGGCCAAGATGTCTTCTGGCCACTGCAGACTGTATACAGCCCAATTCACCTTAAATCTCCTGCACACAGGGTATAGAAAAAAAAATAAGCATCTTGTTTGCGAGAGGGACTAGGCGTAGCTTTCAAAATAATGACCCTCTTCCCTTCCAGGCCCTTTGTAGTTTTCTCAACTAACTCATCCATCCATTTATTCCCTCCTGCCTGCCATCTGTTCTGCCCTTGCAGCTACTTGTATACCTTCCAAAGTATATTTTCCATATCTATTAATGACAATTAGCATAGATGGCTTTAAAAAGAGATCGCAGAGGGCAGGCCTATCCATGTCTATGAGCTCCGATTGCTAAAGGGCATCTTTGTGTTCAGAGGTAAGAGTGCCAGTACATCCCAGTTGCTGAGAGGCAATAGGAGGGAGGGACAGGCATTCCATGCCCTGCTTGTGGCCTTCTCCAGAAGTCTGATTGGCCACAGTGTCAACTGGATATGAGGCTGTGGCCAGAGGTCATTTCGGGGGGATCGCGGGGGATCGCAGTTCCCCCGGGTGAGGTACGGGGGGCGGGTCACATGACGAAACCCCGCCCCCTGCTTCCGGCCGCCCTGCTTCCGGCCCTCATTCAGCCAGGAGGAGGCAGGAGAAGAGGGAGGGTAAGTTGCTTCCTCCCTGCCTCTCCCCACCCCTGCCTGCCTGGGGCCAGGGAGGGCCTTCGCGGGGCTTCCTAGCACTCCCGCCGGCCTTGGAGGTCCACCGCCGGGCCCCTCATGGGGCCCGGCAGTGGAGCTGCAAGGCCGGCGGCGGCGGCCGGGACCGTTGGGGGCGGGGTGTGTGGCCTTATGACACACTTCCGGTGATGTCAGGGGGTGTGGCATATGCTAATGAGTTATGCTAATGAGTTCCCCTAGCTCTTTTTCTACGAAACGACCCCTGGCTGTGGCTCAATGGTAGAGTATCTACTTGGCATGCAGAAGGTCCCAGGTTCAAGCCCCGGCATCTTCAGTTAAAGGTTCTGGCAGGAGGTGATGTGAAAGACCTCCGCCAGAGACCCTGGAGAGCTGCTGCCATTCTGAGTAGACAATACTGACTTTGACAGACCGATGGTCTGATTCAGTATAAGGCAGCTTCATGGGTATTCAAACCATATGGGCCTCCTGGCCTGAGCCAGAGGGACTCTTCTTATGCCCATCCATCTCCTCACAAACTTTTCTGCCCTTATCCTACCTACAGACCACTCCAAACAATTAACCTTTGACCCAGCCAAGAATAAGCAGGATTGGTGCCCTGGGAAGCCTAGCCTGTGTTGTGTAGACAAACTGGTTGTAGGAGGGTTATTGGCAGGTAAACACACATGACATCCATCTCCCTTGCTCTTCCCTTGTCTAACATCATCCCATTCATCTATTTGTCAACCTGGTCTTTAGTTTATATGTCTAGATTTAGTAATCCCAGAGGAGTCAGGTGTACGTTCAAAGGGGACGGCAAAGGATGAGATGGTTAGACAGTGTCATAGATGCAACGAACATGAAATTGAGCAAACTTCAGACGACGGCGGAAGACAGGAGGGCCTGGTGAGATCTTGTCCATGGGGTCGCGAAGAGTCGGACTCGACTGTGCGACTGAACAACAACAAAGATACACTCAATGACTGACACCTCTTGTAGACATCTAACTCCTGCCCCCTTGTATCGTGTACGTGTACTTCCCCTTAGCACCCTCCTTACCCGCAGTAGCTGTGCCCGGACATGGGCTTCCACCAGATGGCTCTTGCGCAGGTTGGCCACGCGCCACATCAGGCAGAGCTTGCCATCGCGCATTGCCACCACAGCAGTCTCGCTAAAGACCAAGGTGCCATTGCGCTTCTTGGGCTTGGCGATCTTGGCCATGATGGCGCCAACGATGAAGGCATCGAGGATGCACCCTGCTATGCACTGCATGACGACAGCCACCACGGCAGCCGTACACTCCTCTGTCACGCTGCGGAAGCCGTACCCGATGGACGTCTGGGTCTCCAGAGAGAAGAGGAAGGCGGCCATGAAACTAGTGACCTCAGAGAAGCAGGGTTTGGGGGCCTGTGGGAACTCAGGACCCAGATCCCCATGTAGCGCAGCTATGAGCCAGAAGGTGAAGCCAAAGAGAAGCCAGGAAAGCACAAAAGAGAGGCAGAAAAGGACGAGCATCCATCGCCAACGGATGTCCACACAAGTGGTGAAGATGTCAGTGAGGTACCGCTGGCCCTTCTCACTCATATTGATAAACTGCACGTTGCAGTGACCATCTTTCTTCACGAAACGGCTGTGCGGCTGGGTGGGAACAGGCTTGCCATTTGGGCAGCTGATGGGGGTTTCTGCCGCCTCTTCTTCTCGCAGCTCCCCAGACCCACCACCACTGCTAAGACGGCGGATGGCTTGGGCTACCCCCATCTCTGAGGGGCTGGCCTTTGTCCCGGCCAAGGCTAGGCCGGGCTTGGGGGACTGGTGGCCCAGCCTGTGTATTGTGCCGGACAAACTGACGACTGAAGAGGTTTTAGCGGGTGACGCTGTGGCACGGTTGAAACACGCGGCTTCTGGGCAATCTGGAAAAGGAAAGGGGAGAGTGCTTACTAAGACTGTAATGCTTTAGACCGCTGGCCTGAAGGGCTTCTGTACTGGGGTTGCCAAGCTCTAGGTGGGGCCTGGAGGTCTCCTGGAATTACAACTGACCTCCAGACTACAGAGACAGAGTCATAGAATCATAGAGTTGGAAGGGACCTCCAAGGTCATCTAGTCCAACCCTAGTCCACTAGGGCTGCCAAGTCCCCCCGGGGGGCAGAAATCCCCCCGCCCCAGAGGCCCATTCCCCGACGCCGGGGAATCGGGCCCCGGGGGGAACCCCGCCCCAGCGTACACATCACAGGGAAGTGACGTTATGATGCCGGGCACGCTGGGGCCGGGGCCACGGCCATACAAGGGAAAACTCTATGGTTTCCCCTTGTATGGTCATGGCCCCGCCCCCAGCATGCCCGGTGTCATGACGTCACTTCCTTGTTACGTGCATGCGGGAGCCACTCCAGGGTCCCCCGCCGGCAAGGTAAGTTGGACTTGGCAACCCTACCCTGCACAAGGCAGGAAATTCACAAATACCTCCCCCTCCACACCTTCAGTGACCACTGTTCCACGCCCAGAAGACGACGAAAAACCTCCAGGATTTCTGGCCAAACCACCTGGAGAAAATGGCTGCTTTGGAGGGCAGACTCTATGGCATCACATCGCTGATGAGCTCCCTTCCCTCCCCAGACTCCGCCCTCCCCAGACTCCACCCTCAAATTTCCAGGAATTTCCCAACCCCGAGTTGGCAACCCTATTCTGTACGTGAGCAACCCCCGACCTTACACTCCCTGAACTCATTTAAGTCGCTGATTTGTCAAGGGGATGATTAGAAGCAGAAGAAAACCAAAAGTGAGGAGAATCCCTGGGACTGCTGCCTCCCTCTCCTCCACTTCCTCTTAGGAGAACCCCTTTCCCACCTTTAGCAACCTTAATGTAAAGAGGCACGTGGATCCTGTCCTTGCGATTCTGCGAACGAAACAACCTGCTAACTTGCCGTCCTGGGGCAAGCTCAAAGCAACACTCAAGTCTCACACTGCTTTCTCCTTGCAGGGAGCTCAGCTTCTGTCACACGTCTCATTGCTTTGAGAAGGTCTACTTTTGTCCAGTAGCCAAGCCTGTTTTTCTTTCGAATTCTGCATTGTGCAAAATATATTAAGAGCATAAGAACAGTCCTGCTGGATCAGAGACACTGTGGTTTTGGTCGGTAGTTCACGTCTGAAATTAGTGGTGGCTATATTCCCAGATTTAAAAACCCATGATCTTCAGGGAGCAGAATGTGGTCACGTGGTGCTAAAAGTAATGCTCAGTGGCAGTGTTTCCTCTAAACTGAGATAGTGTGTTCTAGCTCACAGTTTTTAAGCTTCCAGCTCACACGTTTTTGTCTTAGCTCAGGCAGATGGCTCCAGAGCAAACTAATTTATACAAGTAACCCAATCGCTTGCTCACAACTTTAATGCGAGTAGCTCACAAAGTACAATTTTTGCTCACAAGACTCCACAGCTTAGGAGGAGGAGGAGATTGGATTTATACCCCGTCCTTCACTACCCAAAGGAGTCTCAGAGCGGCTTACAAGCTCCTTTCCCTTCCCCTCCCCACGAGAGACACCCTGTGAGGTAGGTGGGGCTGAGAGAGCTCTGACAGAAACTGCTTTTTTACAAGAACAGCTGTGCCAGAACTATGGCTTGCCCAAGGTCATCCAGCAGGTGCAAGTGGAGGAGTGGGGAATCAAACCCGGTTCTCCCAGATTACAGTCCCCACACTTAACCACTACACCAAACTGGGAGGGAGCATTGCTCAGTGTACATATTCCAGGGACAAACTATGACACTGAAAAGAGGTTCTGGGGAAACAAAACAAAACAAAACAAAACACCCTTGCTGCTTAAGGAGGCTTTAAGATAAATAAGTAACTTGGGCCACAGGGAACAGACAAGAAAAAACACAGCTATGCAACTTTCCCTCAAAACGAGAACCTGGATATGGCATTAACGGTGCAATCCAGTCTAAAAAGAACAGCCTCACATTTCTTACGGTAAGCAGATAGCATGAGCCCCCTCTGTGCCTTCTCGAAGAGGGCATTTTATAATGCTGGGGCTCCCAACAGTCGTGTGGCCCAAAGGATGGCTCAAAATGGATGACCCAGCCAGGAGGAGGCCCTGGGAGGATCCGAGGCTCAGAAAAACAAGCGAGAAACTAGGACACAAGACTCCAGGCAAGGCACCTTTGCTTATATATGCATATTTATGATATATTCCTTGAATACACAGACCCTGGGCATGCCTCAGTGAGGCCATTGTGCCGGAGGGCTGCCAGCCACCTTTGAGAGCCCTGAGATGTTATCCTCGGTGTGGGACGAGCCCTGAGCTGTTTACAACAAGGTGCAACCAGAAGCTATTGCAAGTGGAGGAAAGAAGGAGCTGCCTAAAGCCCTACTTCCCCATTTGCTCCCCCAACACACCCCTGCCACAGGGATGTTTATGCTCCCTGGCTCAGAACCACCGGACTAAGCCACAGTTCAACTGAGGGTTGTTGTCAGTTCCCCCCTGGTGGGGGAGGGGGATTAGGGTTGCCGGATCCAGGTTGGGAAACTCCTGGAGATTTGGGGATGCAGCCTGGAGAGGGCAGGGAACTCAGTGGGGTCCAATGCCACAGAGTCCACCCTCCTTTCCTTCAGGGGAACTGATCTCTGTAGTCTGGAAATGAGCTGTAATTCGGGGTGGTGGTGTCCCCAGGTGCCACCCGGTGGCTGACATCCCTATTTAGATTTATGATTCAATTGGATTTCTAGTCCGCCCTCCCCCTGCACAGCAGGGCTCAGGGCGGATTACAACAATGTTCAGCTTGATGTAACAAAACAGACAAAAGGTGGCTCCTTTAAATGCACTCGACCGGCTTTCCAATTTTTACAATTCCTCCTTGTCCCCCCACACTTTAGTCCAGCAGATCTCCTTTCCTAGACAAGCCCTCATAAAGGAGCGTCCTTACCTGGCTTCTGTTGTGTGGTAACCGGGCAGCAAGTATGAGCCCGTCTTATCCCCGGTGGGGTCCAGAAACTCTATCTTCTCTAGCATCCACGGGCAGTTAATATATCCTCTCGGAGCAAAAGGGAGTGGCGGGGAAGTCGCTTCCGCTTGTGCCTCAAGAGTGAGACCCTCAGGCTTTGCTGCACAAATTGCTTACGAAATAAATTTCCAGCTGCCCCGAGGCAAAGGAATTAGTCAAAGCAGGGCGCTTTTTTGGAAAAAGAGGTTCTGGGACTCACAAGGGGGAAATGAAGTTTTCAATCTGTATACTGAAAACTCATGCACTTTTAACCAATTTAAAAAATAATTTTGTCAAAGAGGTTTGAAAAGTACTGGGTTCGCCGCATGGAGGACTCGCACAACGACATGCTGTAGCACACGTTTATTGTACTTCACATAGACAAAGACAACTCTAACGGCCAACAGGGCCAACTATATACATATCCACCCAGCAACCCCCCCGCTCCCATTGGAGGGTTTGAATGTCCCGCCAAGGTGGCTATTGGTTGGGGCTGGGGAATCCAGGATCCGAAGTTTCCTTTGTTATCGGATCCAACCTCTGGCCTGTCCACGGACCCCTGGAGGCGGTCCACATACATATCAAGGTTCTGGAACTCTGTTCCAGTGCGTTCCCCCAGGAAAAAGGCCCCAAATCAAAGCCACATTAAGTGCCTCAAGATGAATAAGACTGCACATGGAAGAAGGAAGGCCGAAACAGTCTTCTTAAGGAAAAGGGACAGCAGTTCCTGAGTGTGAGAGAAGGTATTGGGCCAATAGTGCATCAATACTCAAAAGCATTCAATATGTTACTGGCTTAGCATAGCCCACTCTATTGGACTCACATCCAAGACTGCTTAGAAGGGCAACTTTGTTCTCCAGTGTTCACTGCCTGCTTGCAGCAGATTCTAAATGTTGTCAATGATTTTTTGTATTTGAACAGTACTTGGTCCACTGCTTTTTAACTTGTTCATTAATGATTTGGAGTTGGGAGTAAGCAGTGAAGTGGCTAAATTTGCGGATGATACGAAGTTGTTCAGGGTGGTGAAAACAAGTGAGGATTGTGAGGCACTCCAAAGGGATCTGTCAAGGATGGGCAAGTGGGCGTCAACATGGCAAATGGGATTCAATGTGGCCAAGTGCAAGGTGATGCACATTGGAGCCAAAAATCCTAAATATAAATACACACTGATGGGGTCTGAACTGGCAGAGACTGATCAAGAGAGAGATCTTGTAGTAGATATTAGCTATTAGCCAGAAGGTATAGATAGGGACTCTGGGGCAAGTGATGCTCTGTCTTCTTGGTGCTTGGGGGGGGGGGCAACAGTGGGAGGGCTTCTAGTGTCCTGGCCCCACTGGTGGACCTCCTGATGGCACCTAGTATTTCTGCCCACTGTGTGACACAGAGTGTTGGACTGGATGGGCCTTTGGCCTGATCCAGCATTGGCATCTCTTATGTTCTTATGTTCTTAACAAGGGGCTGGTAGTTATCTGGATTAATAAATCCAGATAATAAAAAGAAGGTGTGGGATGCCTTTGTGCATGCATTCCTAGAAGCACCAGGAATCTTGATTTTTAAGCCTCCCTTCCCTTCCTTATCTGTCTGATCTCCTATCCCTTCTTCTTGCTGTTTCTCCTGCTTTGCTGCCTTCAGCCATCTGAAGGACACCAGCTCCCTTGAGCATCTTTGCCCTGGCTTTCTTGCTGCCTCTTACACCTGGAATTCCTTTCCCAGAACGTGCAGTATACGATGTCACCAATACTCTCCCCCATAATCGACGTTGTTTCCAAACCACTGTACTTATCCCATAGTAGATCTCAGCCTCACCTCCCCCTATTTTACTATAACCTCCACCTTCCTCTGTTGCTTCCCCTGCATGGAATTTTAGATTGTAAATTCTTTGGGGCAGCACCTTCTTTTCCTTGTAAAGCACCATGCACATTTCTATTCTCAAACCGATGGTGAACCACTGCCATCACCACCCTGGCTTTGGGCACTTGGGAACTCTGGCGCTCACATCCTTCAGACTTGCATCCATTAGATGCCATGTCCCTGGAGCATTCTTGGTTTCCACCCCTCTAAAATGTTCCTGTTTATTGTAGAGCTACATTTGAGTCCAGTAGCCCCTTAGAGACCAACAATATTCTCAGGGTATAAGCTTTCGAGAGTCAATGCTCCCTTTGTAAGAGATTTGACTCTAGAAAGCTCATACCCTGAAAATCTTGTTGGTCCCTAAGATGCGACTGGTGTCTCGTGGGTCATACTTGGCCCTCCACTGCAGTTTTATGCAGCCTCTGCTGGCCATGTCAAATGTTTAATCAAGAAGTGGTGAGTGGTTTGGCCACAATTTCACTTGTGTGGTAAAGATTTTTTTTCTTTTCATGTTTTGATCAAAGAGAAATATTCCTAATTGTTACACTTCCCTGAGCAGTGAAAGCTTCCAGGGGCGACTCTATTGCATGTAGATAGATCCAGGCGGTCAGCCATGTTGGTCTGAAGCAGCAGAACAAATTTAGAGTCCAGTGGCACCTTTAAGACCAACAAAGGTTTATTATTTATGCCTTGCACACAAAAGCTCATATCCTGAATCAGGGCCGGCTCCAGCCTATTTTGCACCCTAGGCAAGGATCCCTTCTGCCCCCCCCCCCCCCCCCCGCGCCCCCCCACCAGATGAGGATCCCTTCTGCCCCCCCCCCGTGCGCACTCCAATTTTAAAAAATAAATGCATTTTAGGAAGAATGAAAAACACAAATAATCAAGAAACTCCCAGAGTACGGGGCCGGGTGCAGTTTGGTGCCCCTAAGGGCCGTCCCGCTCTAGGCGATCGCCTAGTTCGCCTAGTAGGGTTGCCAAATTTAGATCCCGGGCACGTGCGCGTCACCCGGAAGTGACGTCGCACGCTGGGGGCGGGGCCACGCGATTTGAGGGGAAAACAAAGAGTTTTCCCCTCAAATCG
>NW_015168053.1:1434955-1439600 GCF_001447785.1 Gekko japonicus
CTCCGTTTTACAGGCCCTGTGGAACTGAAACAAATCCCGCAGGGCCCTGATCTCACTTGGGAGAATGTTCCACCAGGCCGGAGCCAGAGCTGAAAAGGCTCTGGGTCTGGTCAAGGCTAAGCGGATGTCCTTTGGGCTGGGGATCACCGGCAGCTGTTGGTCTGACAAGCATAAGGCCTACCTGAAGGACCACCTCTTCCCGTATGTTCCCTCAAGAGCACTCCGATCGGGGAACTGCCATCTCCTGGAAGTTCCAGGTCCCCGAGAGATTAAGTTTGCCCCTACTAGAGCCAGGGCATTTTCGGTGGCGGCTCCTACCTGGTGGAATGAGCTCCCAGAGGAGATCCGGGCCCTGCGGGACCTTATGCAGTTCCGCAGGGCCTGCAAGACGGAGCTCTTCCGCCAGGCGTTCGAGTAGGAGCCGCCGCCGCCACTATCCTATCACCGAGGTAGTATGTCATCGGCTGCCCTACGAAAGTGGGGCAGGTATGCCCAGGCAGAAGTCATAGACAGCATAGCGGGACGCTACTGAGATAGCTGGCCACCAAAGCGGGATGGTTATTCCCGTCTTGGTTGAACGATATAGCACCGTGTTATAGGATGGTTTTGGGGGTTAAATATTGTATTTTATTGTATGTTTGATTGTATTTTAGATTCCGGCTTTGCCGCCTGTGAACCGCCCTGAGCCTTTGGGAGGGCGGTATAGAAATCCAATAAATAAATAAATAAAATAAATTCAAGGGACATACTGGGAGAGACAGTCCTGCAGTTATGTTGGTCCCAGAAGGTCCCCACAGGGTGCCCACTGCCACCTTTCCTGGTGCCAATCGAGTGGTTTTAGAAAGTGGGTGGGCCATGTGGAGCTTCTGACTGGCCACTAGACATCTGATCGTCTCGGCAGATTAAAATAATGTTGTTTCAGCTGCCCCTGCCACCACAGTGTTGGTTTTATTCTCTCACTCCTCGTTCTCAGTGTGTTTTTAAAATGACCCTGCGTCTGCCCTACACCCGGGTTTCCTCTGTATGTATGGCTCCGCCTCTTATGTTGGCAATTTTGTGGTTGGCTCTGCCTCCCATGGCAGCCATTTTGTAACTGCGTCCACTGCCCTGTGTCAGAATCACAAAGGTGCTCAAAGGCTCAAAAAGGTTGGGGACCCCTGCTCTAACCACTGTGGCTCTCAGTGTATTTTGTTTGGAATGTGTGTGAACAAAAGGTTGCCGGGTCTCCCCTGGCCACCGGCGGGGCTTGGGGGTAGGGTTGCCAGCCTCCAGGTGGGGCCTGGGGATCTCCCGCTTTTACAACTGATCTCCAGCTGACAGAGATCAGCTCCCCTGGAGAAAATGGCTGCTTTGAAGGGGACTCTATGGCCTTGTACCATGCTGAAGCCCCTCCCCTCCCTAAACCCCGCTCTCTCCTGGATCCACCCCCAAAGTCTCCAGGTATTTTCCAACCCAGACCTGGCAACCCTACTGGGGGGGGGGTAGAGTTGCCAGATTGAGGTTGGGAAATTCCTGGAGATTTGAGGATGGAGCCTGGCAAGGACAGGGACCTCAGTGGGGTACAGTGCTCTAGAGTTCACCCTCCAAAGCACCTGTTTTCTCCAGGGGAACGGATCTCTGTAGTCTAGAGGTGAGTGGTAATTCCAAGGGATCCCCAGATCCCACCTGGATCACACCTGCTAGTGTGAACTGAGTCAAAGTTCATACTTGTATGCAATGCTGCCTCTGACCCTATGAAATCCAAGGCATACAAGCATAGACAGCTTCTGATTGGATAAACGTATGGAGCAGTGATGCTCTGTATTCTTGGTACTTGGGGGGCAACAGTGGGAGGTCTTTTGGAGTCCTGGCCCTGCTGGTGGACCTCCTGATGGCACCTGGGTTTTGGCCACTGTGTGACACAGTGTTGGACTGGGTGGGCCATTAGCCTAATCCAACATGGCTTCTCTTATGTTTTTATGGCTGTGGAAACTCTTTTGGGTAGTAAAGGACGGGTATAAATCCAATCTCCTCCTCTTCTTATTCTTCCTGCTACATTGTGGTCATTTTCGTTGTTCTGTCCGTGTAGGCAGAATGCACCTCTAGCCTGCTGACCATGATCTGAAGAATGGAATGGCCCCTAAGCATACAGGTGTTGTAAAAAGAACCAGCTTTTGGGATTCTTGTCCGGCTGTTGTTGTCCTTCAGGATTCTTGTCCTTCTCGACAGAGCGCTCGGCCCCTCTGCCTCTCCCTTTCCTTGTAGCTGCATACGCAGGGGAAGCTTATGCTTCCAAATAAAGCGGATGCTGGGCTTAGCGCTTGGATAAGTGGAATTTCATGACAAAGTCAATATCTAATCTCAGACAAGATTTCTGGCCCAGAACATACTTCTGCCTCCCTCCCTCTCTACGTCATTTACTGCTCCTGCTGGTGGAGAATGCTCTCTGTGCGGAGCTGCATGAATTTCATGCAAGGACTGGACAACAGCAGAACTTGAGAATGGGAATCGGACCCGCCTCTCGTGGCAGCCGTTTTGTAGTTGCGCCAACCACGTTATGTTCAGAATCACAAAGGTTCCCGAGGGCTCAAAAAGATTGGGGATCCCAGATTACAAACACATGCCTTAGAGGTACAAGACAGAGAATGTGAAGTCAGGGCTATTTTGGGGCAGAAATGCACAGGAATGGAGGTCCGTCTGGCTTCAGAGCTGGCCATGCCCACTACAGCCAAAACCTGTGTGTGTGGCTACAGAGGGAAGGCCTGGAGAGCGACTCCCCCCCACGACTCCGAGGTGGGCGGGCCAGGGGGGGGCCCTGGAAGTTTCAGAGAGGCATTTAAATGCCTCCCCCGGCCTGTTCAAGGGCCGGCTTGCCTGGTCTCTCCACAGCTGTGGGGCGCCCGCCCGGCAAGCCAAGGGAAGGCAGTTTAAACTGCCTCCTCTTCCCTTCAAGGGGGGGCTTGCCCAGGCTCACCACAGCCGTGGGGCGCCCGGACAAGCCAAGGGAAGGCATGGGTGTGTGGCCTAGTATGCTAATGAGCTGTGCGGTCAGGGTGTGGCCTAATATGATAATGAGTTTCTGCTGTTGGGAGTGGCCTATTATGCTAATGAATTGCTGCTGGGCTTTTTCATAAGAATGGGAGAACGTGAGTAGTTATTTTCATTTACAGTACTTGTGAAAGATGATCTGAAGGGAGACTTCTGTGGCTATGTAAATGAGGTCATATTGCATGGCTGTCCCTGAGGACCAGTTTGACTTGGGAAATATTTTACAAGTTGCAGAACTAAACTGACCTCTCGGCTGGAAACTCCAAATATTTGAATAGCACCACAAGGATAAGTTTGGCAAATTGCTAAATTGTCTAAATTAAATTAAACATTCCAGTTAAAGGATGGCAGACGGCAGAAGCCTGTTTTCTTCTTGATCTTTGGGAAAGAGAAACAGGCAGGGCTATTTTTGGGCAGGAACGCACAGGAAGGGGGTTCCGGCTGGCTTCAGAGTTGGCCATGCCCACTACAGCGAAAACCTCTGCGTGTGTGGCTACAGAGGGAAGGCCTGGAGAGCGACCCCCCCCCAGCAACTCTGGAGTGGGGGGGCAGGGGGGCCCTGGAAGGATCGGGGAGGCATTTAAGGGCCGGCTTGCCAGGCATCCCGCAGCCGTGGGGCACCTGGGCAAGTCAAGGGAAGATATAGGGTGTGGCCTAATAAGCTAAAGAACTGTGCTGTTGGGGGTATGGCCTAATATGCTAATGAGTTTCTGCTGTTGGGTGTGGCCTATTATGCTAATGAGTTCCTGCCGGGCTGTTTCTACAAAAAGAGCCCTGGAACAGGGATTGATATTATGGTGTAGTGGTTAGAGTATCAGGCTAGGATCTGAAAGACCCACGTCTCACAGGGTTTCCTTGGGCCAGTCACATACTTTATGCCTAACCTACCTCACAGGGTTGTTATGAGGATAAAATGGAGGGGAGGAGAATAAATGTAAGCTGTTTTGGGTCCCCATTGCAGAGATAGGCAGGATAAAAATAAATAAAAAGTATGTAATTGTTTTTCTTTAAATAGGTTAATAACAGGGACTGAATAATTTGTATCCTTTTAAGATTTAAATCAAGCAAACGCTAAGTAAAAGGTAAAGGTTCCCTTGCTCGAAAGCCAGTTGAATCCGATTCTAGGGTTGCGGTGCTCATCTCCGTCTCAAAGCCGAAGAGCCAGCGCTGTCCGAAGATGTTTCCGTGGTCATGTGGCCGGCATGACTAAACACCAAGGTTACCTTCCCACTGAAGTGGTACCTATTTATCTACTTGCAATTTCTTGCTTTCGAAGTGCTAGGTTGGCAGGAGCTGGAACTAGAGACGGGAGCTCACTTTGTCATGCGGCACCTGGGTCTCGAACTGCTGAACTACCGACCAGCTAAGTAGAACACCATTAATAAGCTCACATATCTGGTAACGGTGCACTGGAATCAGAGATGGTCACATTCATGGTGGAATCTTAAACCAATCTAATTTGAATGAACAGGGAGTAATTCAAATATGTATTCTAATCCAAACTAAGGTTGCCAACTCTGGGTTGGGAAATTCCTGGAGATTTGGGGATGGAGCCGATGGAGGGCAAGGTTTAGGGAGGGGAGGGACTTCATAGAGTATAATGCCATAGAATTCACCC
>NW_015168053.1:1440083-1443028 GCF_001447785.1 Gekko japonicus
AAAAGCTAGCAATCCAAAACAGTCCAGTGGAGCCTGAGCGGTGGGTGTTGCCATCTGACACACGTCCGGTGATGTCAGGGTGTGTGGCATATGCAAATAAGTTATGCTAATGAGTTATGCTAATGAGCTCCTGCACCTCTTTTTCTACGAAATGATCCCTGCACAGAATAGAAAGTATGGAATGTCATATTAACAACCTCATTGCCTTAAAAATTGTTAGCAGTTAGGCCCCTTCCTTCCTTCCTATCAAAAATGGAATCTGAGATGTGACTATTTCAAAACTAAATATTTTAGATTCACATTTCAAATCTACGTGAAAATGTTGTTTCCACGTTTGCAGTAAGAGGCCAGCCGCCTAACTCCCCCATCTGCTTTTGCTTGGGGGAAAAAAATCACTCTAGTTTTTTCCTGAAAGGGAAAGGTAAGTCTGGGATGTATAAAAGCTAGGGAATACTTTTTGGAAGGCATTCCCTATGTCCAGAAGAGTGAAGCAAGGGTATTCAAGGAGGAGCCATTAAAAATATGGGGAAGGTGCCTACAAGTCAGTACCTTCCCTCTCCTCCGTTTAGAAAAGATTTCCCCAAGGGCTGAAACTAGATCCTCCTCCAGTTGTTGTTGTTGTGTTGTGTGGGTGGGTGTGGGTGGGATGCCTGCCTCTCTCTCTGAATCCTGGTTTCCCTCTCCACACTTGCCTGTCATCTTGAGATAGGCCAATATTCAGTGCTCAAGGGAAAAGTGTAAATTCTACATTTTTGTTCATTGTTCATTCCCGAGGAGATAAGGGGCAAATCCATTTCTGACAGGATTCTGGCGCAGGCCTGAGCGGTCCGGTTTTCTGCCTCAGGTGAGTGTACGTGCAAAAGTGTGAGAGAGCAGAGCAGAGGCAGGCCCTAATCTCAGTTCCCGCAGCTACAGATGGCAAGAGGTCTCTAGCAGATACGTTGGTATTTCAGCCTGTCTGAGGTAATTTTTGGACCATTAACATCTCTTCAGGTGAGAAATGAAACCGGC
Source organism: Gekko japonicus (assembly GCF_001447785.1). Taxonomy (NCBI): domain Eukaryota; kingdom Metazoa; phylum Chordata; class Lepidosauria; order Squamata; family Gekkonidae; genus Gekko; species Gekko japonicus. The sequence goes on from NW_015168053.1 coordinate 1,441,095, forward strand.
CTTTCCTTTAGTGTTTTAAAGAGCTCAGTTTGTGCAATCCATGGGTGGGAAATGAACATGTGCTGTGGTGTGTGTGGGGACTCTGGTTATCTTCTGCTCCCACTCTTCATTTCCATTATGTTCATGGAGATAGGGGCTCTACGCATGCCAGTGAGGACATTTGGTGGGGAGAGCCTGCAGACATACAACTTGTACGCATGTATGCTCTGTTCAGATTTCCGAATGAATGCCTGGCGGTTGAGGGGCAGAACAAAGAAACACAATCTCACATCATCTCCCTTCCACACATTCATTCTGTCCACAACTGTTAGGAGAACAGGGCTGCAGCAATTCTCTGTCACTGATTCTAGCGTCAAAATCCTCTGTATAGGATTGCCTTTTAAAAATAATATCTTTTAAAGCAGGGCTTTTTTTTTTAGAAAAGGCCCAGCAGGAACTCATTAGCATTATAGGCGACACCCAACAGCAGAAAACCATTAGCATATTAGGCCACACCCCACATGTTACCAGAAGTGTGGTCATCCAACCACACCCACCTTTTGCTTCTTATTCTGTTTACTTTGTTGTCACAACCCAGGGCTTTTTTTGTAGCAGGAACTCCTTTGCATGTTAGGCCACGCACCCCTAATGTAGCCAATCCTAATGAGTGTCTGCTGTTAGGTGTGGCCTATTATGCTAATAAGTTCCTGCTGGGCGTGGCCAAATAGCCCTGTTTTAAAGACAGCTCTTTACATACACAAAAATTTACCCAACAAAAGATTTTAAAAGTTAAACTTGCTAACGGGACTGTATTTCAGCTCAAAATTCTGTTAGACGAACAGATTATAAACACCATGCAACTTAAACACTGCCTTCAAACATGTTGTGGTGTATACCAGAATTTGATTCACCATTTGTCTCCAAATGTTGGTATTATTTAAAGGCTTTCTTTTAAAAATAAGCTGCCAGTTTAATCATGCAGAATGTATCGTTTAACTTCTCTAGCCACTGTTTTTGTACTTGGAAGAGATTTTTTTTTCTATGTAGGATGGCTAGCCTCAGATGGGGCCTGGAGATCTCCTGGAATTAGAGATGCCATCCTCCAGGTGGGACCTGGGGATCCCCTGGAATTACAGCTCATGTCCAAAGTGCAGAGATCAGTTTTCCTGGAGAAAATGGATGCTTTGGAGGGCAGACCCTGTGGCATTGTACCCCACTGAGGTTCCTCTCCTCCCTAGGCTCCATCCCCAAATCTCCAGGAGTTTCCCAACCTGGATCTGCCATCCCTACCCCATCCTCTGCTGGTGGCCATGGGGGACTTGGCAACCCTACAGAGTTACAACTGATCCCCAGACAACAGAGATCAGTTCCCTTGGAGAAAATGGATGCTTTGGAAGGTGGAGTCTATGGCATTATACCCTGCTAAGATCTCTCCCCACCCCAACCCTGTGCTCCCCAGGCTCCATCCCCAAATTTCCAGGGAGTTCCTAACCTGGAGTTGGTAGCCCTGGGCTTCCAACACCTAACAGGTTAGATTCTGCCACATGGTTCCCACCAGCAGGTTTTGGATTGTGGTGATTGCTCTTCGGGCCATTGTGACAACTCTGAGTGAGTAGGTAAAGGTTCCCTTGCTCGAAAGCCAGTCGAATCTGACTCTAGGGTTGCGGTGCTCATCTCCGTTTCAAAGCCGAAGAGCCAGCGCTGTCCGAAGACGTTTCCGTGGTCATGTGGCCGGCATGACTAAACACCAAGGTGCACGGAACGCTGTTACCTTCCCACTGTAGTGGTACCTATTTATCTACTTGCAATTTCATCAAAGCCGAAGAGGCAGCGCTGTCCGAAGACGTTTCCGTGGTCATGTGGCCGGCATGACTAAACACCAAGGCGCACGGAACGCTGTTACCTTCCCACCGAAGTGGCACCTATTTATCTACTTGCAGTTTCTTGCTTTAGTT
>NW_015168053.1:1443825-1444011 GCF_001447785.1 Gekko japonicus
ATTTCTTTGATTTGGCATTTTATTATTTTTAGTTTGCAGCTCACCTTGTGTAAGGAAGGTACCACGTTGATTAGAAAAGCAAATGAATCTGTCCCTATCGGTCTATGTGCAAACTGGTCTGACATCACTTCTTAACATTTCACAGATGTAAACAGGGGCATGATTACAATTCTCATAGGAAGGATG
>NW_015168053.1:1444259-1463928 GCF_001447785.1 Gekko japonicus
ACTGTGTTAGTTCGAGCCCCGCGCTGGCGTGAACAGCCAGCCTGTTGTCCCCAGCTCATCGTCCACCCAGCGATTCGAAAGCTTCAATGAGTAGATAAAATGGGAACCACTCCTTAGAGAGGGTGGGCACACCAATCTCCCTTGTGGGAGGGTGTTAGCTGACGGTCGGGACGTCCTGGTCGAGATGGATGTTTCCGGCCAGGCGGTGGCAGTGTGGTGATTTGACATACGGGGCCTGAAGCCTCGTCGACAAGCAGCCATTCGGAAAATGACTGAGCCAAGCCAGAAGACGTTTACACCGTGCAGTGACAGCGTGTGCAATTAAATGAATATATGTGTTCTTCCCTATCCCCTATGAACATTGTTAGTCCCCTGTCTAAAATGTGTAACTGTACATCGCTTTGAGCCCACTGGGGAAAGCGATTAATAAATTGAAAGTATTATTATTATTATTATCTCCAGATGACAGAGATCAGTTCACCTGGAGAAAATGGGCTGCTTTGGAAGGTAGACTCTATAACGTTATACCCCATGGAAGTCCCTCCCCTCCCCAAACCCCACTGTCTGTCCTCAGGCTCCACCCACAAAATCTCCAGGTATTTCCCAAAACGGAGCTGGCAACCCTATTACATGTCACTGAAGGCTGTATTTAACTCCAGTGGTTCAGGTGCTACAGCTTTATCTTCTGCTGATTTAAAAGCCAAGCAGGCACTTGTCCTTTTGGCAAAGGCTATAGACCACCTCACTTCTCTCTTGAGAAACCTGTAGAAGGGTCAAGAAGCAACAGTTAGAACTGGTTATGGAACAACTGATTGGTTTAGCATAGGAAAAGGAGTACGACAAGGATGTATATTGTCACCTTGCTTATTTAATATATATGCAGAGTACATCACCTCTAATGGCAGAAAGTGAAGAGGACCTAAAGAGCCTCTTGCTCAAGATGAAAGAGGAGAGTGCAAAGGTTGGCTTGAAACTCAACATCAAAAAAACTAAGATCATGGCATATGGCCCCATCACTCCTTGGCAAATAGAAGGGGAAGTCATGGAAGCAGTGACAGTTTTCACATCCCTGGGATCCAAGATCACTGCAGATGGTGACTGCAGCCATGAAATTAAAAGACGCCTGCTCCTTGGGAAGAAAGTAATGGCAAAGCTAGACAGCATAATAAAAAGTAGAGACAACACCCTGCCAACAAAAGTCCATATGGTCAAAGCAATGGTATTCCCAGAAGTAATGTATGGCAGCGAGAGTTGAACCATAAGGAAGGCCAAGTGCCGAAGAACAGATTCTTTTGAATTATAGTGTTGGAGAAGACTCTTGAGAGTCCCCTGGACTGCAAGGAGATCAAATCAGTCAATCCTAAAAGAAATCAACCCTGACTGCTCCCTGGAAGGCCAGATACGGAAGCTGAAGCTCAAATACTTTGGCCACCAAATGAGAAGCGAGCACTCACTGGAGAAGACCCTGATGCTGGGAAAGACTGAAGGTCAAAGAAGAAGGGGATGGCAAAGGATGAGATGGTTAGACAGTGTTATCAATGCATCGAACATGAAATTAAGCAAACTCCGGAGGACGGCGGAAGACCGGAAGGCCTGGCGTGATGTGGTCCATGGGGTCGCGAAGAGTCGGACTCGACTGTACGACTGAACAACAACAACAAAAATAGTTGCAAAACCATTCCAGAGGGGCAGTAGCCAATGTTCCCTCTAAGCTGTGGAGTCTAGTGAGCAAAAATTCTGCTTTGTGAGCTACTGATGTTAAAATTGTGAGCGACCAATTTTGCTACTGCATCAATTAGGTTGCTCCGGAGCCCTCCTTCCTGAGCGAAGACAAAAATGTATGAGCCGGAGGCTAAAAAACTGTGAGCTAGCTCACACTAACTCAGCTTAGAGGGAACACTGGCAGTAGCTGTTTTGGGCTGTCCTTGTAACCAGCAAAAGAGGCTATGCTGGGGATTGTGGGACCTGCATGGACAAAAGCCATGTGGGATGGGGGCTGTAGATTAAGATTTACTGCGAAAGCTGGGTGGATCCAACCCATTATCTTCTTGGAGATGGTAACTGTTGTGCACAGTGGGGGAGGGGGATGAACCCTGAGGAATAACTCATACTATTTCAATCAGGTGTCCCTTCCCAAAGGCATAAATAGGGACAGTGGTTTACAGAGGCAGAGATGACAGAATAGGAATTGTCCCTGGGAAATAGAGCTCTTTGAAGAATATGGTCTGATTTCTATCTGGGAACTGTGGTTGCAGAACCCAGAACAGGGCAGAGTCTCTGGCTGTTGAGCTGCCTCCGGTGGGCCTCCTTTTAACAGCAGTTTGATTTATGGCACTTAGCAGGTGAGCCACAAACCATTAAAAAAAAACCCCTTACTGATTTCTAAAGATTAAACCCTTTTCAAGGTGTAGAGGCAGGCCTGGCTGGTTTCTTTCTTTCTTTCTTTTTTTGCTGGTTGAGAAACCTCAGGGCAAGGGAGGTGTCACAAAATATGGGATTTTTGTGTGTGGAGGGTTCTGGACAACCCCCCCCCCCCAGGCTTTGTCCTACTAGCAGACTGAACACATCCATCCTGCTCGAGTTGGTGTCCAAGAGAGCCTGTCTGCTCATCTCTTAAAGACATGCTCCTGGTCTGATTAATTGTCAGGGCTGGAAAGCCAGAAGAAAAACCCTCACGCTGGTGTCAGAGGCCTGCTGCCCTTGATCGACTGCCCAAAGGACACCCCACGCTAAACAGTGTCAGTCCCTGCCAAAGCTAAGAATCAGGGCAGGGCAGGGCAGGGGGGTGGGCAGGCTGCAAGAGAGGCCATCTCAAGCACAGCAAGGCTGGGAGAGATACACGGTCAGTCCTGAGAGGTTGGAAATGGAAATATTGGGACTCCAAGGATCTTCATGGGTCAGAAATAGAAAGGAACAGCTCCCCTTCCCCCATTTCTCTCAGCCAAGCCACTATATGCATCCCATAATTGTCTATCCTGATCTAACCTGCATTTAAGTAACAATTCAGTGGTAGCCACAGGTTAGATCAGTGGAGTCTGGACTCCAAGGTGGGTTGCCCGCCTCCAGGTGGTGGCTGAAGATCTTCTGGAATTACAACTGGTTTCCAGATGGCAGAGGTCAGTTCCCCTGGGGAAAATGGCTGCTTTGGAAGGGGGACTCTAGGGCATTATACCCTGCTGAGGTCCCTCCCTTCCCCAAATCCCCCCCCCCCCCGCTCTACCTCAAAATCTCCAGGTATTAACCAGTTCAGAGCTGGCAACCTTAACAAGGGTTGTCTGCCTAGTGGACTTAAGTGTGCACGTGTGTGGTGTTTTTAGTTAATAAATGTATTCATTTTTAACTCAGAACTATAGTGCTGGAGAAGAGTCTTGAGAGTCCCTTGGGCTGCAAGGAGATCAAATCAGTCAATCCTAAAAGAAATCAACCCTGACTGTTCCCTGGAAGGCCAGATAATGAAACTGAAGCTCAAATACTTTGGCCACCCAATGAGAAGGGAGCGCTCACTGGAGAAGACCGTGATGCTGGGAAAGATTGAAGGTCAAAGAAGACGGGGATGGCAAAGGATGAGATGGTTAGACAGTGTCATAGATGCAACGAACATGAAATTGAGCCAACTTCAGAGGACGGCGGAAGACAGGAAGGCCTGGCGTGATCTGGCCCATGGGGTCGCGAAGAGTCGGACTCGACTGTGCGACTGAACAACAACAACAAGGGTTTGCAGCAGAAAATAACATGACCAACTTGATCACAGGGACAGAAGTTTAATGATTGTTAGAGGGCATCCAAAGAAAAGAAAAGAAAAAAGAAAAGGATGGCAATTTAAGCTGCTGGCAAACATGTGTTGCATCAGAAAACCCTGTGCTTGGGAGGAGATCTGGAGTGGCAGTGGAGCTGGGGTGTTCGCATTACTGCCGGTGTTCACTCACAGTCGTCTAAGAGAGCATCATAAATGCTATTGCTAGGGTTGTCTGCTGATTAAAAGACACCTTGAATTCATTCCATACACTTCAGTAGATTACACAGTCTATGGGCCAGGGGCCCACTCCTTTTTCGATCCTGTGGGCACCTTTGGAATTCTGACACAGTATGGGGGGCACAGCCCCCAAATGGCTGCTGCTGAAGGTGGAGCCAGCCCCAAAATGGCTACCAACATGGCTTACCCTCCGTCATACAGCGAAGATCCTTGTGCTGTGATAGCAGCTGCTGCCAAAACACCATTTAAAAAAACAACAACTGCACAGCCAATCAGATCTCCCAATGGTCAATCAGAAGACTTGCTGGGCAAAAGCCCCCCACCTGGCCCCTCCCACTTCCCAAAGGCAAGGCCACCACTTGGAGGACCCCTGCTATAGACAGTGCAATCCTATACTGATTGATACCCTTCTAAACCAACTGTTTAGGTTTGTACTGTAAACATACACAGATTTATATGTAAAGAAAAGCAATACTTGGGAAAGGCATCCTTTCCTTGTTTTCAAAGGTACAGACCTCATGTATCACAACAGGTACCACCTTAGAAAAGGCACTCCCTTCTGCCAGCTCTGGGTTGGGAAATACCTGGAGATTTTGGGGGTGGAGCCTGAGGAGGGCGAGGTTTGGAGAGAGGAGGGACTTCCGCGGGGCATAACGCCATAGAGTCCGTCTTCCAAAGTGGCCATTGTCTCCCAGTGAACTGATCTCTGTCACCTAGACTTGGAGGACCCCTGCTATAGACAGTGCAATCCTATACTGATTGATACCCTTCTAAACCAACTGTTTAGGTTTGTACTGTAAACATACACAGATTTATATGTAAAGAAAAGCAATACTTGGGAAAGGGAGAAAGGCATCCTTTCCCTGTTTTCAAATGATACAGACATCATGTATCACAACAGGTACAAACTTAGAAAAGGCACTCCCTTCTTGCCAGCTCTGGGTTGGGAAATACCTGGAGATTTTGGGGGGGTGGAGCCTGAGGAGGGCGAGGTTTGGAGAGAGGAGGGACTTCCGCGGGGCATAATGCCATAGAGTCTGTCTTCCAAAGTGGCCATTGTCTCCCAGTGAACTGATCTCTGTCACCTAAAGATCAGTTGTAACAGCAGATCTCCAGCCACCACCTGGAGGTTGGCAACCCTGCTTCTGCATGCACCAAAGAAAGGGGAGCTGGTCACAATGTTCCCTCTAAGCTGTGGAGTCTTGTGAGCAAAAATTCTACTTTTTGAGCTCCTGGCATTCAAGCTCTGAGCGAGCAATTTGGCTATACTGCATAAGTTAGTTTGCTCTGGAGCCATCCTTCCTGAGCTAAGACAAAAACGTGTGAGCCAGAGGCTAGAAAACTGTGAGCTAGCTCACACTAACTCAGCTTAGAGGGAACATTGGTTGGTCATCGAAGGACCACCTCCCCACAGCTACGATTCATATTAGTCAGTACAACATAGATGTCTGTCTTCCCCCCTCCCAGCTAGGGGTGCCAACTGCCTGGAGGAGGGGGGGGAAGCCTCTCTCTTTAGAAGACGCTTAATGCGATGTGATTTAGCAGGTTATACTATTTACCAGGAAAATTTCAACTGCCCTTTTCTGTGCACATCTCCAGGCCAACCCTAATCCAACCTTATGACTGGGACTAGGAGCAGTTCAAGGAGCTGCGGTGGCTCAAGTGGTTAAGATGCTGAACTGCAGGCTGTGGAAAGTCAGTAGTTCAGCAGTTCGAGACCCGAGTTGCCGCATGACGGAGTGAGCTCCAGTGTTCCCTCTAAGCTGTGGAGTCTTGTGAGCAAAAATTCTACTTTGTGAGCTACCGGAATTAAAATTGTGAGCAAACCATTTGGCTACTGCATCAATTAGTTTGCTCTGGAGCCCTCCTTCCTGATCGAAGGCAAAAATGTGTGAGCCGGAGGCTAAAAAACTGTGAACTAGCTCACACTAACTCAGCTTAGAGGGAACACTGGTGAGCTCCCGTCTCTAGTTCCAGCTCCTGCCAACCTAGCAGTTCGAAAGCAAGAAATTGCAAGTAGATAAATAGGTACCACTTTGGTGGGAAGGTAACAGCGGTCCGTGCACCTCGGCGTCTAGTCATTCCGGCCACATGACCACGGAAATGTCTTCGGACAGCGCTGGCTCTTCGGCTTGGAAACGGAGATGAGCACCGCAACCCTAGAGTCGGACTCGACTGGCTTTCGAGCAAGGGAACCTTTACCTTTAGGAGCAGTTTGGCCTCCCTCCAGTTTCTAAATAAGAGAAATAGCATGTGGGGGAAGGGTTAAACACTCACGTCCTTAATGCCACAGAGCCAAGAAGTCCCTCCCCTCCCCAAACCCCACCCTTCTCAGGACCAACCCCACAAATCTCCAGGTACTTCCCAGGAGCTGACAAACCGAACACCTGTTTATTTATCGTAAACATTTTTATGCCTCCTTTCTACCTAATCAGAATTCACAAGGTGGCAGATATAAAAGCATTAAAACATTTAAACAATTAAAATACAGTTACAATATAAAATTCATTTAAAAATGCTTCAACAAACAACAGTAGAAGGAGGGCCAATAACAGTTATTGGGGGCAGGCTGGGTAAAAAAAAAACGTCTTCACCTGCTGGCGAAAGATACTGATAGAAGGAGAATGCAATTTATCTGTTGCATTTCCCCCCTGGCCTTCCAAGAAGGGCATCTCCCGTTCCTCCCTATTGTCCTCACCACGACAACCCTATGAGGTAGGCTAGGTTATGAGAACGTTACAGTCCCGCAGTCACTCAGGGAGCTTCAAGGATACGAGCGGATTTGAACCTGGGTCTCTACAGCCCTGGTCTGACACTCTGATTGCTACACCGCACCACACTACATCCTGCCTTCTGAAGCGGCTTGGTGTTAAAGTACACATTGAGACATATACTAAGAAAGCAATGTGCAGTTCAGCCCTTAGATGCTCTTTCACCCACAGCTTTTGTGGAAGGTTTCTTTTGGGTAAAATAGTTAGCCCCCCCCCCATGCGTGATTTCTTGGGGTGTCTTTTTAACTACAGTTTGGCAAAATCAACTATTCTAATCTTTTGAACACTGCAGCCCTAATGACACAAGTGGGAGTTTTATGTCACAGGATTCATTAATGCATTCAGTGGGGGCACGTCACACATCCTCTTGAAAAATAAGTGGAGAAGTGATCATGTGTAGAGTTAATGCACATGTATGTGTGCACCTGAATAGACTCGGAAGAAGAAGTTAAAGTCTTAACTGGGGTGGGGACACTGTTTGCACAATCCTCATCCATCAGGTACTTGGATCAAAAAGAGTCTGGGTTTGGGGGCTCAGTCATAATTTCTCGGTGAATACAGGGGTTTAGCCCCCCCCATAGCAAAATCCTCACCCAAGTTAATACAGATTAAACTCACTTCCCCATGTAGACAAACCCTGAATTGAATTTTAAAGCCATTTTTTAATCTGTAATTAATCCAGGGGAGCGGGAAGCGAATACACAGCCCTGTTTTGCGAGAAGTTTTAAGTTGCCACTGGATGCATTAATGCTGCTTAGGGGAGCTGTGCAGTTCAAGGTCAGAAAGCAAGGGAGGGGCCATCTTCTCTTAATAGGAAAAGGTTATTGGGGGGGGGGAACCAGAAGGTAGCAAACCCCATGCTACTACCCAGTAGTGTGTGAAAGGATTGGGGTGTGGGAATTATTCCCCCTCCTGCTGCACAAACCACAGAAGAGATTTCTGAGGGGGACTTTACCTCAAACAGCCCTCTGGAGATGGAGCGTGTTCAAAGGTTACTCTGGAAGCATTTTCACTCATGCTGGTGATGTTCCATGTTTGTTGGAGGAAGACAATCATTTGAAAGAGCAGCCTCACCATGTAAGAAGCTCTCAGCTCATGACTGTGGTGTCCTCTGGGTGGCAGAGATGCTGCTGCTGGTGGTCATTTTGCATTCAGAAAGGATATTTAAAAGCAGGGGAAGTAAGGTTGCCACCTCCAGGTTCAGAAATTCCAAGAGATTTGGCGGTGGAGCCTGGGGAGGGCTCAGAGGGAGGGAAAGGGAGGAACCTCTGCAGGGTATAATGCCACAGGAGGGTATAATGCCACAGCAGGGTATAATGCCATAAGGTAGCAGCCATTTCCTCCAGGGGAACTGATCTGTCCGTTTTAATCCCAGGAGATCTCCAGGTCCCACCTGGAGACTGTACCCTGTACCAGCTAGTACAGAAACCTTGCTTCCTTGATTCTCTGCAGAGGCTTCATGGCCAGATTGGGGTACATGTGCAGTCTTTTAATTTCAATGCAAAATCAGCGGTGAAATCTGCAGTCTACATATTCCATTTGGGTTATTACTTGGAGGTGAGGTTGCACACGCAGTTGAATTTCTTGAGATATCAGGGAACTGTTTATGCAGTGTGTATGCATGTACTCCCCCAGGGCTTTTTTTGTAGAAAAAGCCCAGCAGGAACTCATTAGCATAATAGACCACACCCAACAGCAGAAACTCATTTGCCTATTAGGCCACACCCCTGACAGCACATGTTATTGGCATATGAGGCCACACCCCTGTGTTACCAGAAGTGTGGTTATTCAGCCACACCCACCTTTTGCTTCTTATTCTGTTTACCTTGTTTGTTGTCAACCAGGGCTTCTTTTGTAGCAGGCACTCCTTTGCATGTTAGGCCACACACCCCTAATGTAGCCAATCCTAATGAGTTTCTGCTGTTGGGTGTGGCCTATTATGCTAATGAGTTCCTGCTGGGCCTGGCCAACTTGGAAGCCAGCCGGAACTCTGTTCCTGTGCGTTGCTGCCCAAAAATAGCCCTGTACTCCCCCATCCTTATACTAATAGCAAAGTTGCCCCCGTGAGTGCGGATATCTAAATCCGCGCTCTGGGGGCAGCTGGGGGGCAGGGAGATTTTTGGGCACACGTGGGGCAGTCCCCACGGGTGCACAAAAATGCTAAAAGTTGAAAAAAAATTGGGGGAATGTTTAAATCCCCCCGAAAGTGCAAGAGCGTTCCGTGCGCATGCAAAAAAACCCCCCCCCCGCGAGTATCGCGGGTCCCCCTCTTGTCTAGACATATTAAGCATGCATACGGCTCTTCAGAGGCAAGTCTGGACCTAGGGTTGCCAGTTCTGGGTTGGGAAATACCTGGAGATTTGGGTGTGTGTGTGTGGAAGTGAGAAGGGCGGGGGCACACCCTCAGTCCCACCATCTGGAGGAGCATGGATGGCAAAAGTAGCATCTGAACTTTTATCACACTTGGTATGATACAAATTAGGAACACATGAAATGGGGTTTTACAAAAAGCCGGATATTGTTACATCTCTGAGCGAGGCACCAAGCACACACACAGGTGGTCACTTCACGCACTGGAGCGGCTGAGAGATATTTTAAACTCTGGCTAATGTGTTGCTCCAAATTAAAGTGGTGTAGTTATAGGGGGGGAAGTCTTCCCACACACCCACCTCCAGCATGTATGGTGGCTCATTCCATAAGGTAGCCAGCTCTGAGATGGGAAATCCATGGAGATTTGGGGGTGGAGCCTGTGGAGGGCGGGGTTTGGAGCAGGGAGGGGGCCTCAGCAGGGTACAATACCATAGAGTCCACCCTCCAAAGCAGCCATTCTCTCCAGGGGAGCTGATCTCTGTGGTCTGTAGATCAGTGGCAGATTCCAGATATCTCCAGAAATCATAACTTGGGTTGCTTCTATACTCTGCACGTGGCCCAATGTGCCCTTGGGAATCTCGGTGGCCTAGAGAGCTCACCATACAGGGGAGTCTCATTTTTTCCCCATAGTTGCTTTCCAAAGCTATCAAGATGTGTGATCCAAGCCTCCCTAAATGTGATTCCAACAGATTCTGCTTGATTTGTTCGTTGGCGTCCTCAACGGGAACATACGGTTTGAAAGAAAGGGGCAGAGTCAAAACTGAACTAACTATACACATGGGAAGAATAGGTGGCTACCCCACTGACTCCCAGCTAAGGTTGTCAACTCTAGGCTCAGAAATCCCTGGAGATTTGAGGATGGAACCTGGGAAGATCAGGCTATACCATATCCATACTGGTATAATGCCATTAAGTCTACGACTCCAGAGTAGCCATTTCCTCCAGGGGAACTGATCTCAGTAGTCTGAAGGTAAGCTGTAATTCTGAGAGATCTCTAGGCCCCACCTAGAAGTTACCAACCCTACCTCCATTATTTGATCCCTACAGAACAAGCCCAATGGTCCATCTCCCCTCTAGGTAAAGGTAAAGGATTCCCTTGCTCGAAAGCCAGTCGAGTCCGACTCTAGGGTTGCGGTGCTCATCTCCGTTTCCAAGCCGAAGAGCCAGCGCTGTCCGAAGACGTTTCCGTGGTCATGTGGCCGGCATGACTAAACACCGAGGCGCACGGAACGCTTTTACCTTCCCACCGAAGCGGTACCTATTTATCTACTTGCAGTTTCTTGCTTTCGAACTGCTAGGTTGGCAGGAGCTGGAACCAGAGTTGTGAGCTCACTCCGTCATGCGGCACACTCGGGTCTTGAACTGCCAAACTACCGACCTTCCAGCCTGCAGTTCAGCGTCTTAACCTAGGCTTCCTAAGTCCCCCCCGGGGGGGGGCGGGGAAACCTCCACCCCAGAGGCCCGTTCCCCGGTGCCGCCGGATCGGGCCCCGGGGGAACTCCTCCCCGACGTGCGCGTTACCTGGAAGTGACGCAACCACGCCAGGCACGCCGGGGGCGGGGCCACGGCCATCCGAGGGAAAACTCTATGGTTTTCCCTTGTATGGCCCCCAGCGTGCCTGGCGTTGTCACGTCACTTCTGGGTGATGTGCATGTGGCGCGCGCGCACTTCGCGTGCGTGTACACACACCAGACACCAGCCGGGAGCCTCCTGCTCCCGGCGAAGATCGACTTGGCAACCCTATCTTAACCACTTGAGCCACCACAGCTCCTATCTCCCCTCTAGCACCTTGTTTTAAACAGCGGCTATTCCGGAAGCCCATGAATAGAGCCTGAAGGCCACAGGCCTGCCCCTGTATTCTTCCTAGCAACTGATTTTCAAAGGTATGCTGCCACTAACCTTGGAGTCTCCACTTGGTTATCTATGCTAACAGCTAATAGACAATACTTTTGCCTAACTGCCCTTTAAACCTCTGTAAGCTGTGGTTTGTCATCACTTTCATTCAGCTACAGTATTCTGATGGCCCCGTCAGATGTATTTGGGGCAGCAGGGAAGGGCCTGAGTATTGTATACCAAGTGCTGCAACTTGGACGGATTGCCCTACATGGACACATAGTTTAGGAGTTCATTTTGTTGGGCCCTGTTATTGGACAGTGGACAGCTTCTGCACAATTTATTTTAACATATTTTTCTTATGGCATTGTTTTCAGAAGAAGAAGAGATTGGGTTTATACTCTGCCCTTCACTTGGAGTCTCAGAGCAGTTTACAATCTCCTTTCCCTCCCCCTCCCCACAACAGACACCCTTTGAGGTAGGCAAGGCTGAGAGAGCTCTTTTGAGGACTACTCTTGAGAGAACAGCTCCGACAGAACTTATGACTGACCCAAGGTCACACCAGCAGCTGCAGGTGGAGGAGTGGGGAATCAAACCCGGATCTCCCCGATTAGAGTCCGCTCTCCTAACCACTACACCAAACTGGCCACATTCTTTTAATTGGCCTGTAAACTGTCTCAAACGGCAGGAGACGTGGGAATAGAAATGTTTTAAATCAATCAATAAAATGTTTTTGCTCTATATGCAAGCCTTCCCAACCATCTCCTGGTACGTGATAATACGAAGGGATGTAAAGCATGAGTCAAGAATCCCAAATGCAGCTAGCAACTATTTATAGCTATCTTCATGACTGTGGCAAGATTTTCCCAATATTCGTGGATGGCAGAGTTCACGCCGATACCAGAGCTTGCCGACACAAGGTCTTGTCACCAGTGTTCCCTCCAAGCTGAGTTAGTGTGAGCTAGCTCACAGTTTTTTAGCCTCCGGCTCACACGTTTTTGTCTCAGCTCAGGAAGGGATGGCTCCAGTGCAAACTAATTTATGCAGCAGCCAAATCGCTCGCTCACAACTTTAATGCCAGTAGCTCACAAAGCAGAATTTTGGCTCACAAGACTCCGCAGCTTAGAGGGAACTCAGCTTGTCACTACTGTGGGCGTCAGTGTGAGTGCAGTGGTGAGGGCGTTGGCATAGAACTGGGGAGATCCAGAGTCAAATCCCTGCTGCCTCAGCGACCTTGGTGACCCGAGGAAGAGAACTTTAACTGTCAAAAGCTTCTACCTTGGAAATCTCATGGGTCTTTAAGGTGCTGCTGGACTCGAATCTTGGACAAGCCAGTCTCTCTCAGCCTATTCCACCTCACAAGATTGTTGTGTGGGAGAAAAACGGGGAAAAGGAGCCTTATTTGTTTTGTACTTCTATCACGACCAATGGCCAACACAAGTACATTTACATGGACCAGTACTTGACCTTCTCCTGGATAGCTGGAACGGGTTGCCTCTAGGCAAAGACACCTTGTGTGAAGCAGCTAATGGTAATCAGGAAGTGGAAGCAGAGATCAGCAAATCCAGCACCCTCAAGCTCCACTGAATAACCTGTCCACCTCCATCTCTGATGGCAGAAACACTATGGGATGTTGTGAATTCCAACTGAATCTATTGTGTGCAGGCAAACTGTTTGGCCACAAAACCTATCCTCAGAGGGTCTGAGTTGAAGACTTTTTTTGGGGTGGGGGGGAATGTGCTGGCTAGGACAGCTGCTTTGGGAAATTGGATCCATCTATCAAAGAACCCAGATATCATGCAGAATTCTCTCCAGCGCAGGATTCCATGGCAACGTCCCATGAAAAGCATCAGACAACAGTCCAATCCTGTGCCTATCATCTATCCACCGTTTTCCTGAAGACTGACCTTCACAATCAAGTGTCCCACAAGTAGTGTTCCCTCTAAGCTGAGTTAGTGTGAGCTAGCTCACAGTTTTTTAGCCTCCGGCTCACACATTTTTGTCTTAGCTCAGGAAGGAGGGCTCCAGAGCAAACTAATTTCTGCAGCAGCCAAATCGCTCACTCACAACTTTAATGCCGGCAGCTGACAAAGTAGATTTTTTGCTCACAAAGCTCCAAAGCTTAGAGGGAACAATTGTCCACAAGTAGCAAGCAAGTACACCAAGCAAGATGTCTACAGAGAAAATAAAACCTGCAGGCTCCAGTAGACAAGCGAAATCACATCGCCTGGGAGAATCGCCCTCCCCGTCATCCTGCCCAGTCCTCCATGACCGTTACCTTATGTGGTCCTGGAAAAAATTCTTTCCTGACCCAGATGTGGTAATCCCAGCCCATGACCCAGTTCTATTCTCCAAGTCATCTAAAACAAAATTGGGGCAATTCCACCCTGTCCAGCATCCTGTCCTTAAGTGAGTGATGGACCTAACCATTGTGGATTCCAGACAAATAGGAACCACAAAGTACCCAAGGTACCTTCCTCTAGCCAACATTAAGCTCAGCCTTATCACCCCTTGGGTCTCCACCTGAAGGGGATGCAGAGACCCCTTCCATTTGTGTACAGAGGTCAGCAGAAGGTCACGGGTCTGGAGTCGAATCAGGTAAGCAAAGGTATAAGACGCTGGCCTGGCTAAGTATCTTCTGTCACGTGAAATAAGGTTCCACAGGCTACGTCTTAAATTAGCTTCAGAGCAGCCCAGAAAGGGATGTGACAAACATTTTCATTTCATTGAGAGGAAAAACCGAGGTGGGTTGGCCATTTGCTTTTCCACTGTGGGCATAGCTGAGCTGGTCTTGGAAACCTAGACCTGAAAACGATACTTGATCTTTCAGACTAACCTGTCTCCGTTCAGCCACGTTTCCTGCCTCCTTCTCGAACTGCCCCTGACCGCGGTTAATCCATCCCTCCGTGCTCATCTATCTGTTCTCTTGTTATCTGCGCATTGCCCAACGTGCTTCCTTCCTTCCCTTTGCACCCATCCACCCTCCTGCCGTTTCCCAGCAGACTGCTTCTTTTCTTAGAACTTTCAGTGCATCACGCCAGTACTTAAAGATTAGACCTTTCGAGGGGCGGTTCTCCATCCCGTTTCAATGCTACTCCATAAGTGCCTGTCTCTTCTACCTGCTTGGACTGCTGCTGTCAGCCCGTTTCTCTTATATCCCCCATTCAGACTCCAGCCCACTTAGATCCTCATTTTCGCCTTGGGATGCCACGGCGTCCAGATGGGCAAGTGTCAACGTTGGCCCAAGAGGACAAGTGTCAAGAGGCCGTTCTTGTTCTGTGACCTGCTATCACCCCTCCGTTTGCAATCATGCACGGCCCTTGACTTCTCCCCGGATGCCCCTTTGCAAAGAAGCCACTTACCCCATGGTAGCTGGGCACCGCTCCATCTCTGAAGCTTGTTGCGGCTCACTCCGTCCTCGCCTTCCTTCGCTTGCTCTCCTCCTCCTCTCCCCCCTCCGCTCTTTGCCCCTGGACACTGAGGAGGATGCCTCTCTCTTCTGGCTTTCACACTCTCTTGTTTCCCCAGACCAACTGTTGGGACTGTAGATCCCAGCTAATCCCTGGAGAATCTGCAATTTGCCATGAGTTGAGAAGGAGGTGAGGATATGTCCCTCCTCTGGCCTTTGGGGATTGGCTGCTGTTGGTGTCTCTCTCCAGCTGTTTAGGGCAGCTGGAAAGGGAGAGAGAGGATTACAACAACAAAAAAGGAAATCAGAAGTGAGTGGTAGGAGGAGTGGAGTCTGAGCTCTCGCCTTCTCTTTCTTGCATCTTTGTGGATTTTCCTGCTGTGCATTATCAGGTCATTAGGTTTTTTCCTTTCCTTCGTGCTCTCTCTCTCTAATGCCCTCAGATCCCCCTATTTCCTCTCTCTACCCTAAGCAATAAAGTGTTCTGGCTGGTAGATCAATGCATGGAAAATGCTCCCAGGGGGATCAGAAACATCCTGGTGGAATCCACTAATGGTTCAAGCTTTGAATGGGCAGGACTGATAAACTACAGACCAAGCCCATCTGTGTCATATTTACCCCTCATGGTTTGTTAAATGTGTAAACATTAATTTAAGTGCAGGGAGGGGTAGGGAAAATGCTTCCCCCATGGCTCACTTCATCACAGTGTGCAATCGTATCCCATCACTTCCCACGGCATGTGGGTAAACGTCTGTGCCTGCTGACACATTCTGAGATTTTCTGGTACATCCCAAGAATCCCCATCTGCTTCCAGCTATCAGAATTCCATATTTTCAAGCAAGCCTGCTCTTGTCAGATCTCATAAGCTAAGCAGGGCCAACCCTGGCAAGTACTTGGAAGGACGACCTCCAAGGAATACCAGGGCCAGGAGGCAAAGGCAGGTTATAGCAAGCCGCCCCTCTGAAATGTCCTTGCCCACTAGGGGTCACCAGAAGGCACCATGACTTCCAGGCTCACAGGTACACACACGCACAGACACAAAATACTCACTCCCCCCCCATCCATCTTTTATCTTGGGTGAGTGAGAAACGTACAGGATGGTGAAAGGGTGAGGACTGAAACCCAGCCTTATGCGTTGAGCCATATGTGTGCATATTAAGTGCCATCAAATAAAGACCAATGGGAGTCTTTCCCTCCTAGGGAATGGTATCGTTCTGATTGGTCGCTGTTACGAAGCGACCAATAGGAAGTTCGCTCAGAGGAGCCCTGGTCTGGCTCGAAGCTTAACATGGGAGTCCTATGAGGTGATTCATGTAATCATTTCAATACATTACAATTCCTCCCCCCTAAGTTAAGCCATCATCCCAATTGTTTTATTATTTACAAACATGCAATCAACCTTTGTACATCAGTTATTCCAACAGTATTTACACTCATAGTCCTTCAGATAAGTCGGCATTTGCCGCGAACGCTGGGACCTGCGGAGCGGTGCAGGCACCACGGGCAGACAAGGTTGTGGGTCAGAGTGGGGTTCACTACAGCCTGGATCAGGCACAGACTCGACTGGGATTTCAGCCCCGCACACAGGGTTCTGCCCTGACTCGGGGACAGTACCGGGCCTTTCGGTACTCACCGCCTGCTCTGGGGGTGTCCACTCGACATCAGGGGATTCAGCCGTCGGAGAGTCAGCGCTGTCCCTAGCCCAACGTCTCCTTAACTGATCTATGTGGCGCCGCCATATTCGACCGTCAGCTAACTGCACCACATACATTCGAGTACCCACAGAGTCGGATATAACCCCAGGAAGCCACAAGTGCCCGTTTGCATAATTCCGTGCGAAAACCTTGTCCCCTTTTTCAAACATGCGCACCTTCGGTTGCGCAGTGGTACGCTCGGACTGATCTTCTGATAGGTCTGGGTGCATACGGTTCAAACGGGTCGTGAGTCTCCGCCCCATTAACAATTCGGCCGGACTACGGCCTGTAGCACTACAGGGGGTGGTGTGCTGCAGCAAAAGAAAGGAGCCCAGCCTCTGGCTCCAGTCCCCTTCGTCCATTTTACCCAGGGCCTCTTTGGCCGTCCTGACCATCCGTTCGGCTTGGCCATTAGATGCCGGATGGAAAGGGGCCGAAGTCATTTGGCGTATGCCATTACTCGTGAGGAAGAGCCTAAATTCCTCAGACACAAATTGAGGCCCGTTGTCACTGACGATGACGTCAGGCAACCCGTGGGTGGCAAAAAGTCGGCGGAGCGCATGGATCACAGCAAGTGATGTGGTCGATTTCATATGCACGACCTCCAGCCATTTGGACATAGCGTCCACCACAATTAGGAACATTTGCCCTTGGAGAGGGCCAGCAAAATCTATATGCAATCTGGCCCAGGGTTTACCAGATGACTCCCAGCCTTGGGGTGTAGCTTGTGGGGGATCGGGTCTGACTTGCTGGCATTTGGGACACCCTCGTACCCATTCTTCGATCTCTTTGTCCAGCCCCGGCCACCAGACATACCCTCTGGCCAACGCTTTGGTGTGTACCATACCGGGGTGACCCTCGTGCAGCGACTCTAACACTCTCGTCCTGAGTTTGTCAGGAACCACCACCCTGTTCCCCCATAATACACAGCCCTTAGAAATGGATAGTTCATTTTGACGGCTTTTGTAAGGGCCGAACTCCGGTTCAACGCTTCCAACCGGCCACCCCCTCCAAACCCAGTTTAATACTCGGGACAGCACGCTATCCTTGGCCGTGTGTGCTGCAATGTCCCTGGATGATACCGGGGGTCGAGGAAGCTCCTCAATTGCCAAGACCTCACAGGCGGGGGCAGGGTCTGCGCCAATGTCCGGCACCGGGCACCGGCTGAGGGCATCCGCATGCCCAATCGCTTTCCCAGGCCGGTGCTCTAAGTCAAAATCATAAGCCTGCAAAAATATCGCCCATCTAAGCATGCGTGGGGACATGATGTTTGGCAATTGCTTATCGGGCGCAAAAATCCCCAGTAGCGGCTTGTGGTCAGTGACCAGCAAAAATCGTCTGCCAAAAATAAAATCATGGAACTTTTTGACAGCCGCTACCAACGCCAGACCCTCCTTGTCTATCTGGGCATAGTTCCGCTCTGCCGCAGATAGTGATCTAGAATAAAAAGCGATAGGCGCTTCGCTCCCATCAGGCATCAGATGGCTTAAAACTGCGCCTACTCCAAACGGTGAAGCGTCAGCAGCTAACACCAGGAGCTTGTGTTCATCATAATGCGTGAGTACGGCATTAGATGTCAGCAGCTCCTTGACTCCCACAAAAGCCTTTTCCTCGGCCTGCCCCCACTTCCATTTTGCCTCCTTGTGCAAAAGCGCGTGCAAAGGGGCCGCCACTGATGCCTTATGCGGTAAAAACGCATGATAAAAATTCAGGAGTCCTAAAAAGGATTGGAGCTCCTTCTTACTCACCGGCCTGGGGGCGTTTTGGATTGCAGATACCTTCTCATCCGTGGGGTGGACTCCCTCTGCGTCAATGCGAAACCCCAGGAAGTCCACACTTTCCACCCCGAGCGTGCATTTTGAGCGCTTAACTCTGAGGCCGGCATTTTGAAAACGCCTGAGGACCTCTTTAACCCGGTCCAGTAGTTCCTGTTCAGACCCGCCCGCAATCAGCACGTCGTCAAAATAGGGCACTGTGCCAGGTACCCCCCTTAGTAGACGTTCCATGAGGCCCTGAAAAATCCCAGGTGCTACGTTGACCCCGAATTGCAGCCTGTTCACTTTAAAAGCCCCTTGGTGGGTTACAATTGTTTGGGCCTCGGCAGCCTCCGGGGTGACAGGCAACTGCTGGTATGCCTGGGCCAGGTCAAATTTGGCGAAAATCTTGCCACCCCCCAGGGAAGCCAAAATGTGGCTTATTACCGGGACCGGGTACGAATGTTGCTGCAGCGCCTTGTTAATCGTACATTTGTAATCGGCGCATAGTCGTATGGACCCATCTGATTTGACAGGGGTTACGATCGGGGTCTCCCATTTGCTGTATGGTACTGGCTCTAAAACCCCTTGCTCAACTAGTTTGTCAATCTCTTTTTCCACCTTATGTTTGAGAGACACAGGTACTTTCCGATACTTCAACCTAATAGGTTTGACTGACGGATCTAAGTCAAACGCAACCGGGGGGCCCTTGTACCTTCCCAACCCTTCGGCAAATACATCAGGGAACAGGTCGTACAGCATGCCCCATTTATTTTCAGACATCCTGTTAATCCCAGAAATACCGATGCCCAATGGCTCAAACCAATCTAACCCTAGCAGGTTAACCCGGTCTCCCTCTGCAATCAGGAATGACAGTTTAACACATTTCCCCTTATACTCAACAGTAACAGAGTCCCGTCCGGCCAAGGGAATTCGGTTGCCCTGGAAGTCGGACACTCTGGTTCCCGCAGGCTGGAGCCGCCGCCGGCTTCGGTTCGGGAACAACTGGCGCCAGGACGCGGCAGAAATCACCGTCACGGACGATCCTGAGTCCACCTCCATTGTACAGGGTCGGCCGTCGAGGAGTGGAGTCACGGTGATCTTGCCCTGGCTGCTGGTGCGATTTACGGCCGATGCGCTCGACAAGGTCGCCGTCAACTGGCAGCTTGCTTCCGATGCTGAGGAACGGGTCTTGCCTTGGGTGCTGACTGGAGTGCCCCTCTGCGCTGACCGGTTGTTAGTTGAGGGATCCTTCTTCGCTGATCTGCAGACTCTGGCCAGATGACCACGCCGCCCACACGCTCTGCAGTCGACATCACGAGCCCAACAGGAGCCGCGCTGGTGCTTCCCGCCACAACCGGAGCAAGGCTTGACGTTGGTAGTCTTCGCTGGGGTCCGCTTGCCTCGAACCGCGTTGACGTCATCATCCGCGTCTTCGCCCTCGCTGTCTCGTTGAGCGTGTATACTGGGCTCTGCCACCCGCTGGCGGACCTCCTTCGTGGACTTCTCCGCTGCTTCCGCGGCCACGGCCTCTTCGTAGGCCACTGCCCAGGTCAGGGTGGTGCGGGCGAACAGCCTCTGTTGCAGCCTTTCATCTTTGAGACCGCAGACGAGACGGTCTCTGAGGGCTTCCTCCACGTTGTGGAAATTACATGGCCGTGCGGCTTTGCGAAGGGCCGCCACGAAATCTGCGATGGTCTCGCCTCCGGCCTGGTTCCGCTTGTAAAAAGCGTGCCGGCAGGCGATCTCCGACGGTTGTGGAGAATAGTGAGCCTTAAGCCTCCTTGCTCTTCCTCCTCTTCTTCTCACCCACACAGAGCCCAATAGAAGGATTCCTGGCTCCAGCCCCGTAGCTAGGGAATTCT
>NW_015168054.1:0-8588 GCF_001447785.1 Gekko japonicus
CAAATACAGTGCTGATACTGGTATTTGGGGATATTCTAGAATGCTGAATAAATTCAGCTCTTTTATGCTCAAATCTGAAAAAAACCCAAAAAAATTTCCTTGCACACCCCTACATTCTTCCTTCATAACCCAAGACTATGGAAATATGTCCATAGACTTCAGGTGACACGAACATTTGGGCATTAATGCAATGTAACAGATTTTTCATTGGGAAAGGGGTAAAATTGCCAAATTAATAAATCTTTCATTAAAAATGAATACTAAAGATTCTCAGGATTGCTTTATAATACAGTGTTAATGCGTTTTTTAAATGTCATTGTCTAGCCTATTCATTTTAAATTTTAAACATAACAGTGTTTGCTTCTCTCCGCCTGCCCCCCTCAAATATGAACCACGCTGTTATTAAAGAATTGAAGTTTTCTGGTGAATGAAGCAGTCCAACTGCTTTTCATGACAAAGCAGGTAATTAGAAGACCAATTTAATGGTGAATCAGGCAGAAATATTCAAACCATGACAAATGACTTTAATAATGCAGCTTGCAAAGCTTGTACAGAAATAAATTTCACTTCCAAAACTCTTCCGCTTTTTTCTCTCTCCCTGCCTGCCTGGAAGATAAAACTGTCTGGGTGGTGTTTTGTTTCCTTTATACAGTAAAGCTTTTTACTGGGTTTTAAGCAGGCCAAATAGCTCGCAAATGCAAAAACATCATTCAAGATCCTGTGTTTTTCTTCTTTTTCTTTTTTGAAGGTGCACTGTGTTGAGAAGCCCATCTAAGTTAAAAAGATTTATTCCCCTCCCCCATATTCTACATAGCCACCATCTGAGTGTTTTATCATCGTAACTGTGATTTGCAGTGTTTGGGAAGAAGGTTGCGCCGGGCATGAGAACGGGAAGGTAATTTCCCGTGTTTGTCAGAAGTTTGTTACGGCCGCATGCGTTCCACGGTTCTGAAAAATTTGGTTATTCTGTCCATGCTGGGGCTTCGTAATTGGATAGTAAGAATGTTCAAAGACTAATTTAGTGAATTGCACAATATTTTAAATGGAATTATGCAGGTTTATGAGCCCTTGGAGGATTGAGCTAGCAGCCTCCTGAGAATAGCTGTTTATCAGTAAATGATATTAGCAGCTCCCACCTACCCTTTGTCTTCATTAAATTGTGGCTCTTCCAATTGAGGGTCACATCTGAGGCCTGGTTTGATAATTTGTCATTATTGTCTTGCTTATTGGAGCATAAAGTTGATACAGCAGAGATTGCATAGTTTATACACTATGTGCAGAGAAGAGGGTTATTTTTATTGTTGTTATTAACTATTCCAATTCTTCTTTACAGAAGGGAACAGTCCACAAAAGTGAAATGTGCAATTTTCCAGCTTGTGCTAAAATGACATCTGCTCTTTTGAGAGTTTCCCCCCTAATATTTTAGTGTCTGGGTTGGAGTGGTGGTGGTAACAGGACACTTATAAGCTTCCCTTGTGCCATTATCTGAAAAAGTCAGCAGTGACTCACGAAAGCTCATCCCATGCCACATATTTTTATTAGTCTTTAAGGTGCTACTGGACGCTTGCTCTTTTCTACTGCTGCAGACGGACTAACACAGCTACCCATCTTGGTCTATCACCATTAAAAATGCTAAGGGGGGAATGGCCTCTAATCCACGCCATAGGTTGCCAGTCAAGGGCTTATGGGAGGAACGAGAAGAAGAATCTGAGTGCATCCATTCCTTGGGGGTAAACTTCCTCTCTCTCCAGTTTATTGGTCTTAGGACAAGTTCACACAAGCACACACATCCTTTTACGACTACAGCATCAACTGATGGCTTGCATGTGGGAGACAGATCCCAGGTGAAATGCTGGAAAGTGACATTTCTTGTCACTTGGCCTCAGTGTACCTTGTAAAAGAGGCAGCTCAGGGGATTTAGAATGCTGAGTCACTAAGAGGCAAAATGTATGAATCAGCAGCCTCACATGATGAATCTGCTGCTGGACTCTACCACTGTTGGAATGCTCCCTCAGTCACCTATCAAACATCTATGTCTTGCTGACATGCTAATTCTGTGTGAGCAGGGGGGCTGTGTTAAGTGAAGGACCATTCAGACCGTCACTTTCCTCACCTTTGCCAGTCTGGTATAGTGGTTAGGAGCAATGTTCCCTCTTAGTTCTGGAGTCTTGTGAGCAAAAATTCTACGTTGTGAGCAACTGGCATTGAAGTTGTGAGCGAGCGATTTGACTACTGCATAACCTAGGTTGCTCTGGAGCCATCCTTCCTGAGCTAAGACAAAAATATGTGAGCTGGAGGCTAAAAAACTGTGAGCTAGCTCACACTAACTCAGCTTAGAGGGAACATTGGTTAGGAGTGCGGACTCTAATCTGGGAGAACTGGGTTTGATTCCCCACTCCTCCACATGCAGCTGCCGGTGTGACCTTGGGTCAGTTACAAGTTGTTTCAGAGCTGCTCTCTCATGAGCAGTTCTCAAAAGAGCTCTCTCAGCCCCACCTACCTCACAGGGTTATCTGTTGTGGGAAGGGAAAGGAAATTGTAAGCTGCTCTGAGACTCAAGGGCAGGGTATAAATCCAATCTCCTCTTCTCTTCTTCTTCCTGTTACAGTATGTTCTAATCATGTAGGGGTGCTGGTTATGTCAAGCAGCCCTGAGTGGTTGTATTAAGTGAAGTAACTTTATATTTGTGTCAGTCAACAGCCTAGAACATAGAACAGGGGAAGAGGCCTAGGAGAGGAGCAAACTTTTCACATATCTTTAGCTGGGTCTTCTTCTCACATACGTGTTCGTATGCTTCAGTAACAAGAGTTCTGATTCTCTCAGCTAGAACATTTGTGTTTGTGTGTGTGGGTGTAATTTTATACAAAAAAACCCAGTGTGGCCCAGAGGAGAACTGGATTTGGATCTCAGATTCAAAACTAGCTTTGTGGTTTGGGGTAAGTCACCATCTCTCAGCTTCAGTTCCATACTGTTAGGGGGATCCCAGGTCAACAGTATGAATTTCTCTCCACTCTTTCAGGATTTGTGTGACTCACTGTGCCGCATACCTATATCTGGGTTCAGTAATTCTGCAGCAAGCCTGAAAGGTAAATCAGAATTGAATTTCCACTGGGCAGGTGGCAAAAGGAATTCTAGGATGTGATATAATGTGTGACCTAAGATTCAACTTAAAACTAGCAGGGTGGCAATTGGCTCTTGAGCATGCAGAGGGTGGCAGGAGAAGATTCATCATTCCTTCTCTTCCACCACACATGCCTTCACAAGCATAACAGGGCTGTGTGGAGCATACTGTCTTACTGCCAGTTCCTGCTCGGGACCAGATTTTCCACCACACACTCTTTGTAAGGTCACTGCTGGGTCACATGTTATACACAAGTCGGGTTGGGGTTTGCCCCAACCCAACTCAGGTTTAACGGATTGTCTAATCAGACCCCTATATGAGAAACAGTGGTTTGTATCCAACCTCGATGTTCTGAAGGGCATGTCCATCCCAGGAAGAGGGGACAGGTATTTCTGCTGACTTCAGGGACCATTTTCTCCTCGTCAGTTAACGAGGCTCTGCTGAGTCCCAGGAACAAAATTTTGAAGGGCAAGTGAGCTCCACAAATATTGCAACAAACATATTTGGCAGGTGACCATTTTCAACAGCCACAGTAACTAGACAGCAGAACACAAGCCAAACTGGTCTGTGTCTGAGCATCTCTGGTAACAATATTAGTAGTTGAATTTTCAGGAGGGGGGAATAGAATAATTTTTAGTTGGATCTGATTGTCATTAGGAATAGCACAGGGAAATTCCACTACACTAAGGCCATATGGAGATAAATAAATGGAGAATACAGACATGGTTGGGGCTTCAGATGCAAAATTCCAACAGTCAGAACAGCCAGAGTAACACCAAATCTAAAAATCACGTAAATGTTAGGGACTGTGCTGGTGTCTCACTGGATGCTGTGTAGAAAGAATAAAAATATTATAAAGACTGTGAGAACAGGCTCCAGTACGTATACTCCAAGGACAGCTGCATATGCCCCTATTGCAAGTCTCTTATCTAGGCAACCCTGCTTAGTAAAACTGGACCATTTATCACACTGTTGCCTGAAGCACTATGCACTACATGCAAGTGATTAGTTTCCAGCTTTGATACAGCTCTGAGAAAGAAGTACTTCGAATAAGAAGGTCAGCCCAGAGCTTATACTAACTCATATGGATTTGAAAGGGTTGAGGGCTTAATAACTGGATAAGGCACCATGTGTCTTTGTGGTTCAAAAGAAGTCCCCTTTGGAAGCATTTGATAGCTGTTAACATGTGACAGATGTTCACTGGGAAGTTAGGATAGTTGTTGTTCATGAAGTTTCCAATGGACAAAGAAAATGAGAATTCCATAAGTGTGTTCCAAAAACAACTGAATCTTGTTTCACTGCCACTGAAATTTAGAAATTCAGTAACTATTAATTTTACTGGTAACTCTTCCCATTTTTAGCTCAATGGGAAATGTCAGAAAATCCTGACTCTAATAAACCTTAAAACCAAGAATGACTTCATCAAATGATCAAAAGTGAAAAAAGGAGAGTATAAATAACAAAAAATAAAAATAATAGTAAATAGTAAAAGGCGATGCTCACCAAGATGTAAATATATATACAAACTTGTGACTTAATTATTCCTATCATTCACTAGAACATCTAAATCACCCAGATCTTTCATTACATTTTAACTTTCTTCTTTAACTTACTGGTAAAATGTCAACAGTCTCTAAGACTTAAGAATGACTCGTACTGTAGGTACTTGGATATATTATTGGAAGTTATGGGTCTGACTGTGTCCCGCATCTGAAGTGAAAAGTAATACTTACCTTGTTTTGTAAAATCATGATGTTGCAGAATTTCTTGTTTTCATTAGTGGCAATCAATGACATGTAGTAAGAATGGAGAATGCCACAGTTCACAGGAAGTGAGACTACATGCTGTAGGTAAAGAAGAGAAACTTTTTTTTAGTTTTTCACTGTTTATCAATATTTCAAAAATAATACAGAAATACAGAATTACAAGTAGAAATTACAAATTTTTGCAAACTAGAGTCAAAATATGTTTCAATATATTACTCGTTTAGCAACGTGAGGGTAAAGAGCTTTCTGGTAATTGAGTTTATATTCCTAGAAGATCAGATAAACATCAGTTATGTCATTCATGCAACACAACCAGACTCCCCAAAAGTAGAGGAAATATATTGGTTAGGTGTAAATCAGTTTGAGATATATCGGGTTATGTGGTTGGACGTCAGATGCAGTTATGTATTCTATAAACGGAGACCATTTCTTAAAGAAGTTGGAGTGTTGTGGGAAGCAGTCGACTTGGTACCGCAAATCCTTTTTTCTTAATATCTGGCATGACCTCTCCATTCTGGCTCTTAGATGTGACTTAATTTTGAGTCTCATTGTTGCAGCACAAACATGTATAGCTTGAAGGTGGAAATCACATCTGGCTCCAACGATAGATAATTCGTTCTCAAAAACTTGACATGAGGATTTTGTTTGTGGTGGCAGCTCCATGGATCTTGTAATTTGCGATTCATTGTGCTATAGGGTTATGTCTGGGAAGTGCCTCATCAAATAAGCTACATTTGTAATTTATGAGTTGCAGCTTGCAATCACTCTGCACCTGTACAGTTAGTATACAGATCCTTCTTGATCAATGGTGATGTCATGTATCTCTCCACTTGGGTCACTAAGGTTGACCTACTTGTCCATCACAGAATTATTCACAGTTCATCTTCTCTTTAATGACTAACAAAATTTGTGGTAGGCTATGAACTTTCTTGAGTCACTGCTCACTTCTTCTTTTTCTACTGCTCCAAATAGACTAACATGGGTGCCCATCTTGATCTGTCTTCTGTTTGTACATGTGCAGTTGGAGGCATCCACCGACAGTGGATACATTGCCTGCTAGGAACTACAGTTCCCACAATGCAGTGAGAGAATATGCATGTGCTAATTTATCACAGTTCCAGCATCCATGGCTATAAACATTACTTATTAGAAATTAATCAGGTCATGTTGATAAATTAAAACTCTTCGATGTTTGCCTGGGAAAGAAAGGTCACCCAAGATGTAGTCAGCAAGACAGTACCAAAAGCAGTTGTGACATTAATGGGCTGATTTATAAGACAAATGTGTTGATTTCTTTTTGAACAAATGGAAGGGTGGCATGGGAACTCTGAGTCTAGGTAGAGAGGAGACTTAGTTTGTATGGCACTAGCACCCCAGGTAGAGGAGAGTAGCTTGAAACTGAACAAGAAAAGAGTTTGCCATAGGAAGGAGAAGTTAAATAACAGAGCATACTGCCAGTCTATTGAAGGCTCTGGGTGGGGAGAGGAGATGATATTTAATTCAGACACAAAAAGGTTAATGAGAGCATGCACACAAAGGAACATATTTTAATCAATTAAAAACAGAGTCTTACAGCTGATGGCTAAAATTGCAAAAAAAATGGGAATAATTCATATTAAGATTTTTGAAAAAAGAATCCAGGCAGCAGTGAAGTAGGACTGTCATTCATTAACACCTCCCCCCCCCAAAAAAAAAGGACCCGAAGATTACATGTCTGTGTATTCCTAATTGTGACTTGAGTAATTACAGATATACTGGCAAATACATGCATTTAAAAAAACCATTAATAAATATGAAAAAAGAATATAAGGGGATAGTTGTGGAGCAAACAATGGGCTGGAATCCTTATTCATTAGCAGATCTGCTCCTGGGCAGGTGCTCCAATCTGTCATTTCAATGAAGCTGGCTATTTGCTCAAGTCATGAAATGCCACTTTGCAGCATCTTCATAATTGCAACCAGTCCTTTGTTTAAATCAACAGGTGTAAATGTATTCAACTAATTCTGAAATTATTTCAGATTCATGACAGAGACTAAATAAAAGGTTGAATGAGGACTTCCATCTTTACATGGCTTAATCACCCATTCATGTGAACAAGTAGAGCACTAGCTGATGTACGTTGTTGAAAAATGAATTGGTAGCATCTCCCCTTTACTTAGTACATCGAAGCCTGACTAATCAAAGTATATTTTGACACCAAGCCTCATGCTGTCATAAAATCCCTGTTGACAAAGATCTAGCCTCACATTAGCATTTTTAACTAGAAAACTTTCCATTCACATGATCCAATGCTGGTCAGTTGAAATCTCTTCGAAGAAGAAGAAGATGACAACGAAGAAGAGAGATTGGATTTATACGCTGCCCTTCACTACCCGAAGGAGTCTCAGAGCAGTTTACAATCTCTTTCCTAGTGAAGGGCAGGGTATAAATCCAATCTCTTCTCTTCTTCTTACTGTTTCTTGAACAGTACACATTGCACTGTATATGTGAGGGGGAGCATTTGAAATATTTACATCTTAGCATGGGTATTTTAGTGTTGAGCGTCGTTATAGCATTCTTAGTAGCAGAAGGCTTTGCTGATTTCTTTGCAAAACTATACTCCTCCCGGGAACCAGTGACGAATGAGATAGCATCCTATCTAGACACTGTACCTAACCTAAAAAAGCTCTCGTCAGTATATACTAGATTTATGGATAAACTCATAGACCAGAAAGAAATCATGGAAACTATTAAAGGTTTAAAACTAAACAAGGCCCCTGGTATGGATGGAATTCCTGCAGAGTTTTACAGAACCTTCCGATCAACTTTGGAACCCCATCTTCTAAACATTTGTAATGAGGCTTTGAGTTTAGGCACTATACCTTCGTCCTGGTACGACTCTTCAATCTGTGTGATCCTTAAAGACAAGAAGGATCCATCGGACCCTGCTTCGTACCGTCCAGAAACTGTAATCCTGGCTTTAGATTTTGAAAAAGCCTTTTATTCTTTAGAAATACCTTATCTCCTCAGGCTTCTAGAAAAAATGGGCTTTGGCCAGAACTTTCTCAGCACCTTAGAAACATTATATGCTCACCCTAAGTCTAGAATATGAGTGAACGGCTACAACTCAAACTTCTCTCCATCCAGAGGAATCAGGCAGGGGTGCCCCCTCTCACCACTGCTGTTCGCGCTTGCAATGGAACCACTAGTGAATGAACTGTGTCACAACCAGGAGTTTGCTGGCATCTGCATTAACGGGTACGAACATAAATTAACAATGGATGCGGTTACACGGAACATTAGCCACACTACAGAGACAGAAGATAGGCGGAAACTACTTGAATCTATGACATTTCGATGGGTGGAAGATACTTGGAGACATCTCGGAGTCCAGATTCCTCTTGATCTACATAATTTGTTGGTATGCAATTATTATAAAACTTTTGCTGAGTCTCGAGAGAAGATGAGAAAATGGAACGCACTTAAGCTCTCCTTAGCGGATCGTGTTCAATTAATTAAAATGTTTGTTTTTCCATGCTTTCTATTCCTTTTCAGAACGCAGCCGATATTCACACCAGAGAAAGATCTGAACAACTGGCAGAAAGAGATTCAACGCTTTGTATGGAATTACAAGAAATCTCGTATAGACAGTTGCTCTCACTTTAAGGCGTTGACACTGGGTGGTCTTAACATGCCTCGACTTCAAACCTATTACCATGCAG
>NW_015168054.1:9425-10456 GCF_001447785.1 Gekko japonicus
ATTACCAGCACTTCTTACTCTTCATTATTGGTTGATAACAGGGCTACTTTTGGGCAGGAACACACAGGAACGGAGTTCCGGCTGGCTCCCAAGTTGGCCACACCCAGCAGGAACTCATTAGCATAATAGGCCACACCCAACAGCAGAAATTCATGAGAATTGGCTACATTAGGGGTGTGTGGCCTAAGATGCAAAGGAGTTCCTGCTACAAAAAAAGGCCCTGGGTTTTGACAACAAACAAGGTAAACAGAATAACAATCAAAAGTAGTCTTCTTGGCTTTTCTTCTAGCTTTCTATTGTTCACTCTGAGATACATACAAAAGTCTTCTGCATCTAAGATCCAGTTCTAATCTAGTCCTCACACTCGCTTTTCTGACAGAGGTAGCATAATCTGGGCTTTTTCTACAAAAAGAGCCCTGGTTGATAAATGTTCAAAAATGTTAAAATAGTTTTTACTGTTACATAATAGACTTTTGAGGCTACTTGATCCTTATCCCTTGTTGTTGCTTGTTTAATGCTTTTGATGTTCATTGTTGTTAATGATTATTTAAAAACAAATTTAAAAATATTTTTAAAAATACTTAGTATTATCATGACAGCTTGAGTGCAGAGATGTAAAATTTCCAGAAATTTTGAAACCATGGGAAAAACCTGTTTTTCCCCTGTCCCCCCCCCAAAAAAATGAATTTACATTTTAAAATCAATTTTTTGTTACAAATGTAAGTGCAAGGTCCTGAAATGCAAAGAACACCTGAACTATAAGGAACCTCTTTTGCCAGTTTACGAGAGCAGCCAACCCACCCCCCAACCCAATAAAAACTTAATTGTATCCTCAGTATTAGTTTCTCAGTATTTAAATTGTCCTCCGTGTACAGGAATTGCAATGGTTTGATACTTTATGGAGTCTTACGTAAAAGTCTTAATGTTACATAGTTTTTAGAAATAATATTGGAGGATTAAATATATGAACACCTTGTCATAAACATGTTATTTATCATTGTAAAAGAAAATATTCCATAATCCATTATCAC
>NW_015168054.1:10526-17345 GCF_001447785.1 Gekko japonicus
CCCCCCCCAATCTCTACTTGAGTGTATGAATTATTGATTTCAGTAAAGTTCTCTCTAGGCTCACCATACTCCTGGCTTCAGTACTTTTTCCAAATTTTCATGAGGAGCCCTTTCACTTTGTCACATGATCCCTTAATTACCATTTGTGTTGGTCTTGACCTAGACTGGATGCATTCCTTTAAGCCAGAAGATCTTCAGAATGACAGGTAGAAGAAGGAAGGTATTCTGACTTATGCTCAGGTTACCTTTGTGTGAAGATAGGACCAAATTGGAAAGTAATTCTACGCACTCAGACCAATGTGTCTATGGTACACATGTTCAAACTGTCCATGGCACCAGTGGATAACAGGTTCATATCATTTGAAAGTCATCACCCGGCATTTCATCAAGCAATAAACATGCATGTATAAACTGGTTATTGCAATTCCCATAATACTGAAACTGTGGAAGAGATGACAGATCTCTCATAATCCAGTATTTCATTTTACTAGGAGAAGAAGTTTCCACTGGATTTTATTCTTTTTTTTAAAAAACCCTGGACTCTCAAATATCCAATAAATTGCTAAACCAAGGCAATTTATGATCGTCCATGTATCTCTGCAAAGAAAATTCTCCCTGCAGGTAGACTTAGTATGTCTAAGATCCAAAGTTATTAGAGGCAATTTTGTGAAAGGGATAATTAATTATAGCACATGAAAGTTTAATAGGCAGCTTCCTTCTGCAGGAACCAAGATCAAAGTAGCTCCCATATGTTGACCTAGCCAGCATTCTTGAGGAAATGTCTGTCTTCATCCCTCTTTACTAGGCTACCACTACAAAACAATTACAAGTTGATCATCACACACACACACACAAACACAGAGAGACACACACACACAGACACACCCCTCCCTTCATGAACAAAATCAAAAGACCACGTTATTAGCAAGAACTCTGTTTAGTCATTCAGACATTTTTAGACCTATAGAACACAAAGGGTGCGTTCAGACAGGGCATTTGCAACGGAATAGGTGCCAGTTGCAATCGGTGAACTTACCGGCGTTCACACGTAGAACATCTGCCTTCCGTCCCTAACTGTTGCAAAGCCCTTTAAACCGTTGTACTCTGCCACTAGGTCCCCAAGTGGTGGTATCCTGAGTACAACAGTTGTAATTGGTTTACCCCCGTCTGATCACTCTCCACCGGTGTCTAGCCACTTCCGTTCGGAAGCCCGAGGCTTCCGATTTTCACCCACCATTTTTTTTAGGTTGCCGATATGCGCTTGGGTGAAGCTTTGCCCCGGCGTTTGTGTTTTTTAAAAAAAAGAAAAAGCCCTTAGTTTAACATTTCGGAGGAGTCCGGGACTTCAGGGAGGCCAGTTTGGGCTTTAAACTTTAAAGTTAAGTCCTTACCTTTAAACTTTAAATGTAATACGGGGTGTTTTGAGCATGCGCAAAGATCAGCATTCTGTGGATGGCTGCCTATGCGCATGCTCAAACTGAGGTGTTTTTTTTCCTGCCTTCCCGTTCCCACGGCAGCACGCTGATCTCCACAAAATGCTTCTCCTGGAGAAAAGGAGACGCGCGAGAACAGCACGGGAGGCACTTCAGTGGTCTGCAGGAAGGGGGAATTAGTGGAAATGATCCCACCCCTTGTGTTATGGAAAACTTCGTCTCCTGGATCCAAGCCTATGACAGCAATATTACTATGTCACTTTCATTATAGTTCTCTTTCACCTTGCATTTACTGATATTTATCTAAGCAGGGCAAATGACTGAAAATTCAGGGGGACTCTCCACTGGTTAGGTATACTAGGTCTGAAATTGCTCATACATACTTGCATAACTGGCACAATCCACCAAGTAATCTACCAACTATATATGGCAGCATACTAGGAGGCCACTAAACCTCATTGTTTTGATGCAAAAGAAGTAGTATTATCAAACACCCAGCACAGGATTTTCAGTCTGTGGGCACCTTTGGAATTCTGACACCGGGTGGTGGGTGCAACCACAAAATGGCTGCCATGGGAGGAGGAGGAAAGTTGGTTTTATACCCCACTTTTCACTACCTGAAAGAGTCTTAGAGCGGCTTACAATCATCTTCCCTTCCTCTCCCCACAACAGACACCCTGTGAGGTAAGTGGGGCTGAGAGAGCTGTGACTGACCCAAGGTCACCCAGCTGGCTGCCTGTGGAGGAGTGGGGAATCAAATCTGGTTCTCCAGATTAGAGTCTGCCGCTCTTAACCACTGCACCAAACTGGCTCTCACAACTACACCAAACTGGGAGGCAAAGGCAATCACAAAATTGCTGCCATAGGAGTCAGATGCGCACACACAGT
Organism: Gekko japonicus; assembly: GCF_001447785.1. Lineage (NCBI taxonomy): Eukaryota > Metazoa > Chordata > Lepidosauria > Squamata > Gekkonidae > Gekko > Gekko japonicus. Next base: position 12,848 of record NW_015168054.1, read on the forward strand.
GGAAGCCCCAAGTGCAGGAAAGAAAGGTAATTTTTAAAATTACACTGTGAAAGGGAAGTGAGAGAGAATAAAATTAGCTGCCACTGGGGAAAAAAAGTTATCTGTATCACAGCCCGGAACTCTAGTGGCCAATCAAAAGCCCTGCTAGGTAAGAGCCCCACCTGGTGGGCACAAGAAAAGGTGTCAGCAAGCACATCGGGGCCTAGCAGAACAGGTAGTCTACCATGCTCAATACATCCTGCAATGTGACTGGTGGGTTGCATGTGCTAAAGTTTTATTAACATGCAGATTAATTGATATTATATCATCTAGGAATTTTTCTCCAGCCGTTGTTTCATAAATCCCGGATGTAAGTCAAGTTAGACCACTACAATGACTATAGTATTTGGACAAAATTGTACTCCTTGATGCTTGTTTTCTTCGTAGCCCAAATCCCCCCATGTTACTTTGTAACCTTCTTTTATTTTATTTTACATTACTTAAAATTTAATCTTAATAGTTTGACTGCTACTGGTCAAATGTTTAGCACCCCAATAGCCTAGGGTTGCCAGTCTCTAGGTCCTGGTGAGGGTTCCCCCAATTTTTGGGCCTTCAGCCTGCTGCTGGCCAGCTGGCCAGCAGGGGAAACCCCCCTTCAACAGCCACGTAACCAGTGTGATGACATCACATCACATTGGGGATGTGTGCATGGGATGCTCTGGTTTGAGGGCAAAACTCTATGGTAAATTTGGCCTAAAACCAGAGAGTTTTGCCACATGACGTCGCCACCACAATGACATCAGTTCCAGGTGATGTCATCGCATCTGGGATGTCCCAGAATGCCCTCCAAATCCCTCTGCTGGTCTGGCGAGGGGGTCTGGCAACCCTACAATAGCCTTATTTTAATTACATCTAGCTCGTTAACTAACCCCTTACCTAGATCCTGCCACCACTAATCCATGCTACTGTAACCCCAGATTGGATTATTGTAACACATTCTACATGGGCCTCCCTTTGGAAATGTTTTGGAAGCTCCAATGTGACAAACGTTCAGACACGCCATTTGATCTGGTGTCGTGCCAGTCCAGAAACGGATTTTATATGCGCGATCACACAGTCAACATCTGCCTCCCCTTTAAACCAGAGTCGAGCCACTTCTGGTTTAAACCCCCTCCCCACTTGAAAGCTGCCCAAGGCTTCCGCTTTTCGCCCACCATTTTTTAAAATTGTTGGCGGTGTGCGCATAGGTGGAGCTCCGCCACCGCTTTATTAAAAACAATGTTTAAACGGTGCCTAGTCTTGGCATTTAGACAAGTTCGGGATGTCACAGAGGCCATTTTCGGGGTAAACGTTTAAAGGGAAGTGTTACAGCAGTCAGATTGAAGTGGAAGTAGCTGTTCTGTGCACGCATGAAAATTTTAGTTCTGTAGATGGCTACCTGTGTGCATGCCCAAACGGAGAGAGAAAGGGGGGGGAAACCAACGCACACTCCCGCCTGTGGACGGCAGGGATCAATGTGGCTGCGCAGCAATCCGGAGCAAGGAGGTGAGTGTGATCGCGATTCTCCGGGTTTTTTAAAAAAAACGCATCGGGGCTGGAGCAATTTAGTAAAGAGAAGGACTTACCTGAAACGCCGCATCAAGCCCGACTGTGGGTTTGCCGGCGCATCCATCGTCAGGAGCATTCGAGGCTCCTGGCCGAACTGTGCATGCGCACACATGCACAGCCGGCGGCCTCGGTCTCCCGTCAGTGGCTTCCTCCCCAGCATCTGATCGTGCCGGGGAGCAACTGCGCAGCGGCTCAGGGGATCTGTGTGATCCCGCCGCCGCGTGTCTCTTTTGGTGCAGTGGTAAAAAGCCACACTTTGGCCGTGCTTTTTACCGCCATGTGGCAGGGACCTGTATCTCCCTGTTAATGGAAGCCAACTTTAAACATATTCACATATAGAGTTGCCAGCTCTGAGTTGGGAAATACCTGGAGATTTTGGGGGTGGAGCCTGGAGGAGGTGGGGTTTGGGGAAGTACCTCACCTCATTGGGGTGTAATGCTATAGAGCCCACTTTCCAAAGCAGCCATTTTCTCAAAGGAACTGATCTTGGTCATCTGGAGATCAGTTGTAATAGTGGGAGATCTCCAGGTTCCACCTGGAGGTTGGCAACACTAGATATGTTCTAAGAGGTTGAGTGTGACAATTGTAGACTCAGAATTCCTATATTCTGTTTCAAAGTTTGTGCAGAATATACAGAATTCTAGGTTACAAGGGTACAGAGGTACTCTACCATTCTTAGAGAAGTGTTCCATCCATTGAAAGCCTCCTGCTCATGGAAAGAGAATTCTACTGAACGAAAACTCCTCCCGAATCTTTGGAGCCAACCCATGGCTGGGATTTTTACTGTTTTTCCTCATGCAAAACTATAACTGAATACTTTTTTAGTTGCAAGTATTTATACAATTTATACAGTCACACTTTCTGAGGGTGGGGAGGGGAGTGCTCACCCAATGGTGGGGGTTTTTTTTGGAGGCCCAGTAATGAATATTACTGTTTGGTGTAGTGGTTATGAGTGCGGACTCTAATCTGGGAGAACTGGGTTTGATTCCCCACTCCTCCACATGCAGCTGTTGGTGTGACCTTGGGTCAGTCACAAGTTATTTCAGAGCTGTTCTCTCAGGAGCAGTTCTTGAAGGAGCTCAGCTCTCACAGAGTGTGTGTTGTGTGGAGAGGAAGTGGAAGGGATTGTAAGCCACTCTGAGACTCTTTCGGGTAGTGAAGGGCATGGTATATATCCAATCTCCTCCTCCTCCTCCTCTTCTTCTATCATATCACTTGGCGGTAGCTAAGTAAAGACAAGCACTTTGTCACTGCACAAATATACCTTTAATAACTCGTCTCCTTTGTACAACAGATCCGATTTTTGCCTTTGATATCGAGACCTCTTGCTTTGCTTCCATTTAGCACAGGTTCTAAAAAATAAGCCCCCAGCATTTGATCAGCAGGTGCTTCTGCTGAGCTAGCTGCAACTCCATCCTCCAGAGTATTGTTCATCTCCCTCCAAATGGAATAATTAGGACTCTTTGGACCAATACGACAAATTGGTTGCCATTAGCAGTGCTCAAGACTCTGCGCTACCAAATATGCACAACTTTGTGTTTTTCCCATGCTGAAAGCAGAGTGCATTAGCATTGCCTTTCCTCCCTATCCCCCCGCTTCTTGCTTGGCCTTCTCCTGAACTTTGGACATTCATTAATGTGAGCCTGAGGTCATTCGTATCGGTCTGCCCATCTGTATCTGGGTGCACTTGCACGAGCCTGCTTAATGAGGATTACTGACTCCTTTAACATGCTTTGATCACTCTTTTGTTTAATGAGGGATGGTTAAAGGGTATCCTTACTCCACTTTTTCCATGCACATTAGCATACGGATCCATGTTAGTAATTACAACAGAATCGAAAAGGCCTGGTTCCACAAGACAATGTGAGTGAGCTCATAAACGCTGCACCAGAAGTTGGCACTGAACATTTTACTTCCCTTCTCCTAGTCACTGGGACAAATGAGAATGTAAATGAGAACTGAAGAAACAACAATATTGGAAAGGTTCTTCAAATAGTCAATGGGATTCATGGTTTCAGACAATATCCACAGATTGCTGATTTCGGGGCACAGGTGAGTGCTTTCGTCTTCCTCAAGGGCCTTGGTAAAAGTGGGTCAATCTGTAATATCACAAGCATTCTTCAATCAAAGCAATAGCAGGGCACTGCCGCCATCATAAGGGCATGCTTAATCAGAGGCATAAGGGCATTCATCTTTATTACAGTTTGGTGCTTTCCTTACTTATCTCCTGAAAGAGCTAGGGCATTTCTTTAGAGCTCTCACAAATTTACACCACTATTTGAAGTTGCCTTATACTAAATCTGACCAGTGGCCTATATAGGTCAATATTGCCTGTTAGCAACACTTTGGGTCTCAGGAAGCAAAAGATCTGCCCCATCAGCCTCCACCTGTAATCCTTTAACTGCAGATGGCAGGGACTGAACCTGGGAACCTCATGCATGGGAAATATATGCCTCACCATAGAACCTTCCCTCCAGGGATCTTATAACCAGAACTACGTGAATGCTGTGATTCCACAATAGGGTTGCTAGCACACGGCCTGCAACTGGCGGGGGACTTACCACATGGGGGGGGGGCCCTCACCAGTGATATGCTGATATCACTCTCTGTGCACCCAGAAGTGGTGTCAGTGCACTTCCAGGAATGCTCTAGTATTTGTCGCAAAACTGTATGGTTTAACCACAGCGTTTTGCCCAAAGGCTAGAGCATCACTGGCACCATGCTGACATCACTTCCAGGCACACGAGGAATAATGTCAGCACATCGAGATGCTGCCTGTTGCCCCCGATTTTCCCACATCTTTCTCCTTCCATCCAGCTGAGTAGTGGCAGGAAGCACCTCCTTGTGGTGAGGGATTCCCACCACCAGTAGGAGCCTGGGAAGGAAGGAAGGAAGGAAGGAAGGAAGGAAG
>NW_015168054.1:17439-35272 GCF_001447785.1 Gekko japonicus
GAAGGAAGGAAGGAAGGAAGGAAGAGCTGATATTGATAGGTACAAAGATCATTCTTAAGAATCTTAATTTTCTTTTAAAAGAAGGGGGGGAAGCACTTAGCAAGACTATTGAAATCTCAGAACCAGGAAAAATAACTGGGTAAGCTTGGCAGTAGTTGGAATGAGGCTTTAGTATCTTTGCCCTTCTTGTGACTAGCAAAAACAGAAGCATGCATGTTAGGAGACACTATGCAAGTCGCCTTTGGACAAGGCGACAAATTTAGATTTTCTCAGAGCAAACATGAGTTGCCTAGGTGCAGAGTTTCAGCTGTTTTCATCACTGACACATAGTTTTGCTTGTAACAAACAGCAGAGCAACCAACACACACACACAATCTATTTTGGCAGTCCACCTGTATATCTCAAGTGTCAAGGAAAACTATATAAATATAAATATAATCCCTCATCCTTTGAGAGTATGAAAATCCAGACCCCAGAAACTAGTCATCTTCGTTCAGCCCTGTTAATCTTGTTTCATGCCTGTTTCCCTCTAGAAGATCTTCACAGTTACTACTAGTGGATACTCTCAGGCAACTCCTAAGTAATATGTTTGACAGAGTTCTTCTTCTTCTTTTTTACATCAGACTAATGGTGGTATAGTTCAACAAATATTAACGGATGTGTTTTTAGCCATGTGTTATCATCGACATGGAACTCCCTCTGTTTTATTATATAATGTTTGTGCTGTTTGTATTTTAACAATAAAACTATATAAAAGAAGAAGAAGAAGATCTTCACAGCATGCTAGAATCAAGCTGACACTCAGCGTTTTCCCACCAGCAGCAAGCCTGGGCCTTTCAACACACCATCGATCTTTAAACTGAAATTTAGGAAAAAACATCCTACGCCATTGAGTCTGTACAGTGTATGAGGAAAAGATAAAACTGTCTGTTCACAAGACATGCTGACATTCACTGAACACACAGAAAGAAGGAGGAGCCCGGCCATGCCGAATAAATCCCACAACGTTTATTCTGTACGGCATAACTACTTCTTCTTCCTCCCTGCCCTCCATGCATCCAGCCCAACAAAATTCCACTCACATTAAGTCACAGCCAATTTATGGAGACCCCGCAGGGTTGCCAAGGCAGAGATGGTTTGGCATTTCTTGCCTGCACACAGCAATCCTGGACTTCCTTTGTGGGCCCCCATCCAAGTACTAACCAAGGGCTGACCCTGCTTAGCATCCAGGGTCTTATGAGATCAGGCCTGTCTGGGTCATCCAAGTCAGGGCGAAGGACTGTACACAGGGGTCATTTCATAGAAAAAGAGCTAGGGGAACTCATTAGCATAACTCATTAGCATATGCCACACCCCCTGACATCAGGGGCCCGGCGGTGGACCTGCAAGGCCAGCGGGAGTGCGAAGAAGCCCTGCCAAGGCCCTCCCTGGTGCCAGGCAGGCAGGGGTGGGGAGAGGCGAGGAGGAAGCAACTCACCCTCCCTCTTCTCCTGAGGGCTGGAAGCGGGGCGGCCGGAAGCAGGGGGCGGGGCTTCGTCATGTGCCCCGCCCCCCTGCCCCTCACCCGGGGGGACTGCGTTCCCCTGCATTCCCCCCCGAAATGACCTCTGACTGTACAGCAGGAGAAAAATATTTAAAAATCAACTTATGATCAGATCTGAAACACAACTATTCTCTGCCGATTCACATCTGCTAAGTTTAATGAACAAATACATCAAACTTGGGGTAATCTAAACCATCTCAGTGCCAAACTACACAATATGTTTTTGGTGAGTTTGATCTGCATTCCTCATACCCAACTTGTTTTCTCCACAGCTACAAACCGCTGCAGGAAATATCATTTTAAAGAGCAGCAGGAGTTCGAGTTGACTCAGAACTGTGGCACAGGTTGAGCAGGGGCTCTTGCCAGTAGCTCACAGGGTGCGGTCACACTGTCCCTTTAATCGGGATTCGCCGCTGTTTCCTCCCGCATTTAAAGTTTCTGTTCACATGCGCCAATCCGCCTCCCGCACCGAAGCAGGCTCACTCTCGCAATACTCACAGGTTTTCCTGACCCCGGGAAAATCAAGTAATTTCCTGGCTCTCGCGCTTTGAATGCGCGATTTCACCTATATGGACAGCTCTCTTTCGCAATGATTGCGAAAGATTGCGAATAGAGCCATCTGACCACTCTCTGTAGGTTGGGTTTTTTAAAAACAACAACACAGTTTCCGGTTTCAGCGCATGGGCATACATGCGCTTAAGAAATTTCTTTTTTAAAAAAATGTCAGTGCTTACAGCAACCTGGTGGAGGCAGGAATGAGAGGTGGGGGCTCTGGCAGCCTGGATGGGGGTGGCAAGCAGGTGGTGGAGATGGTGCCCGAGCAGCACGTTAAAGTGTCCCGCGCCGCGTGCCTTCCTGCTGGCCCAGAAGCGCCGGGAGACAGCGCGCCAGGCTGGCGGCAACTGGGCCGATGGCAAGGATGGCCCCGTGGCCGCCCAAGAGCAGCTGCTGCCATCGCCGGATGGGGACGAGGGCGAGGGGGACAGCCAGCAGCACAACCTGGTCTCCCCAGGGTCTACCCCCAAATCTCCAGGAATTTCCCAAATCGGAGTTGACAATACTAGTGGTTTTACACTGGGAATACCAGGTCCATTCCTTTCCTTGCTATGAAGCTCATTGGGTAGCTTTGAAGTAATTACCGTTTCTCAGCCTGATATCTCACAGGACAGGTTGTGGGGGTAAAATCAGATAATCCTCTATATGCTGATGGGCCCTTTTTTGGACAAAGGGCAAGGCTCATCTCCATCTTTGGACAAAGGGCAAGGCACAAATTCTGCAATAATGCTCCATTTTGGGTGTTAGCCAGACAAAAGAATTGCTGAACGAACTCCACATAAAACATTGTTAAAGAGCAAAGAGGATGCACCAGAGCCCATTTTGATTGGCTGGCTGGGGGGGGGGGGACCCACACAGACTCCAAAACCAGTTTGCTTAAATCTCACTGTGCAGCTGAACTCACACACCTTGTCAACCATCTTCGTTTTGTTATGTTTAACAGCGTCTTAAAGAATAATTTCGCCAGTGCAGGAGACGTTTTTACAGTGCAGAACTCCACTTACTGAACCATACAATCTGCGAAGAAACAAATCAAAGCAATTGGAAATAAAACAAATCAAGTCATTGTTCTCAAGGGGGCTTGGGAATGTAAACCGCGGGCGGGAAGCATCAAAGGGTTGAAACTACAAACATATTAAAGAAATAAAAACCGCTCTAGCATGCATGTAGATGAATGCACCCAGACACACACACACACACTCAGACACACACACACACACACACACACTTTGTATATGATTAGTTATTTAGAGGGGGCACAGCAGAGGAGCCAAAAGGTAAATATACAAGGCGAAGGGGGGGGGAATAAGGAAGGAATCTGTAGAAAAGTACAGTTCGGGCAAAATTAGCATGAGCCCCTGAGATACTTATTAAGCCATCAGTGGGGAACTAGATGATGATGTCATACCGAAGTACAGGAGAGAAGATGCATGGCGACTTGGACGCAATCCAGTTGGTGCTGTAGATTTATGTGGTTAATTTTGTCCCTTGACTGCATTCAGATGAGCAGTTCTCCTTGACATACACCAAGAAAATTGCAGCATTATAGCTGTGTTAATGGTAATCAGCATGCTAATGAGCACCAGAAGGTCGTTACGGAAAAGGGAGGTTCAAAGACGTATAACCTAGAGGAGAAAAGGAAAGAATTCCTCGGGGGGCAGAAGTGTCTTGTTTGCAGGTCATGGATTATTTGTTTTGGTCATTTCAGAGCAGGGGAAGCTTAATTTATAGACAGAGAAAGATGAAGCGGCAGGAATGTTTAAGAAGTGGTGTTATTTAATTAAATATAGATATGGAAACAGCAGCCACCCATTTTCATCCCATTGTTGCTGGGATTATAATCTTGCTTAGATTCTGTGCTTTTTTAATAAATAAAAAAATCCTGCACTGCATAGCTTCCATTCATGACCAAACAAGGCCAAACCAATGTCCTCTAACTAGGGTTGTCAGGCCCGAACAGCAAGCCAGCGGGGGACTTACCAGGATGCTCTGGGAGAGGGGAGGGAAGAAGCGTGATGTGCCTACATCACCCGGAAGTGACATAGGCACATCACAGTGACATCGGGGCAACGCTCTATTTTTTGGGCAAAACTCTATGATTTGAAGCTAATCCTACCATAGAGTTTTGCCCCAAAACCAGAGTGTTGCCCCCCCCCACATTACCGAAATACCTACGTCACTTCCGGGTGACATAGGCACGTCACATTTGGGGTGGTAACTCTTCGCCAGCCAGCTGGCTGGCACTGGGGAAGAGTACTGAACACTGGGGGGATCCCTCGCATGCCAGGGGGACCTGGCAAGCCTACCTCTAACCTACCTCACAGGGTTGTTGTGAGGATAAAATGGAGGAGTGCAAAGCGATGTAAATCACTATGGGTACTCATTCGGAGGGAAGGTGGGGTATACATGAAGTAAATAAAGAAATGATCCAGTAAAATCAATAGAAAGATTCTCCTCCCCGTGATTGTAAGATGTAAGGAGCCAGGGGTCTCAAACCAGAGACTCAAGCAATGGGGCCTTCATTCTCTGCACCTCTGGGGCAGCTTGCTGGAGAAAGGAGTCTGCTGTGCTCAGCGACACCAGAACTGCAGAAGGTCAGGAATTGTATTCAACTTCCAGTTCCTCTAGACCAGGACCCCCCAACATTTCCCAGCCTTCAGGCATCTTTGGAATTCTGACACACAGTAGCACAACCCTAAAATGGCTGCCACAGAAGACTGAGCCAACCACAGGGAGTGAGGTTATACATAACTCCGATAGTAACCCTTTGTTAGGGGAACTCTGGTATCCAGGCACCAGCTTCGATTCCCCAGAGTTCACTCAGGTTCTTCTTTGGGGTGGATGGGATCGAATTAGTCAGAGACCAAATCTTGTTAGAGAGAGACTGAGAGAGAACAGATGCTACAAACTAGATCTATTTATTGAACCAAAATATCATACCGAAAAACCCTCAATATAACACATACAAAGCATCATCCCCAATACATAGGATAGTGTACACTTAGAATATGTAAAGTAATATTCCAGCTACCTGCCAAGCACCTGCCAAATCCTCGGGGTGGTTGGCATGTAGCAGTTAGAAAGGGAAATACAAGCCATGTTTATAGAGTGCCAGTATCTATAGACATGGGGGCTGTGGTGGCTCAGCGGTTAAGACGCTGAACTGCAGACCGGAAGGTCAGTAGTTCAGCAGTTTGAGACCCGAGTGCTGCATGATGGAGTGAGCTCCCATCTCTGGTCCCAGCTCCTGCCAGCCTAGCAGTTCGAAAGCAAAAAACTGCAAATAGATAAATAGGTACTGCTTTGGTGGGAAGATAACAGTGTTCCATGCACCTCGGCATCTAGTCATGTCGGCCACAAGACCATGGGGAACTCTTTAGACAGCACTGGCACTTTGGCTTGGAAACAGAGATGAGCACTGCACCCTAGAGTTGGATTTGACTGGCTTTCAAGCAAGGGAAACCTTTACTATCTATAGACATACGTATAGTTGTCAATCAGAAATGTAGCGAGAACCAGATCCTGCCCCTCATTTACATATTGAACCTTGCCCAAATTTAGTTTATTATCCATGAGGGCAAGAGGTCCCTGGCTACCTCAGATAAGACTAATGGCTGAGGAGCCTCTAAGACAGGGGTGTCGAACTCATTTGTTTTGAGGGCTGGATCTGACACAACTGAGACCTTGATGGGCCGGGCCATGTGTGTCATAAAATGTAATGCCAGGTAGCAAAGATATAAAGGACACAAACACAAAACATGCTTAAAACATTAGTACTTGCAATATCTTGTTTATTTAACAGTGGGTGCATTCAGATGGGGCATTTACAACGGTATAGGTGCCGGATGGAATCGGTGTACTTACCGGCGTTCACACGGCGAACATCTGCCTTCCATCCCTAACCATTGCAAAGAGCTTTAAACCGTTGTATTCTGCCACTAGGTCCCCAAGTGGTGGTATCCTGAGTGCAACGGTTGTAACGGTCTGATCGCTCTCCACTGTTGTAGAGCCACTTCCGTTCGGAAGCCCGAGGCTTCTGATTTTCGCCTGCCATTTTTTTTTTAGGTCGGTGATATGCGCTTGGGCGAAGCTTCGCCCCGGTGTTTGTTTAAAAACAACAACAAAAGGTACTTAGATTAACGTTTTAGAGGAGTCCGGGACCTCAGGGAGGCCAGTTTGCTCTTTAAACATTAAAGGTAAGTCCTCTCTTCAGGGCATGCTTTTCTGGATGGGGTGTTTTGCGCATGCGTGAAGATCGCCATTCTGTGGATGGCTGCCTATGCGCATGCGCAAACTGAGTTAAAACAAACAAACCACCGACACCCGCTGTGTGTGAACGGGCATACAGCGATGGGCTCCACAGACAGGAGGTAAGTATGATCGCGTTTCAGCCAGCATAAACTGCAATGGTTCCAACCGGGAATGTTTATGCCGGCTGAAACGCCCTGTCTGAATGCACCCAGTGTCTGACAACTGACACCACTTCCTCTGAATTATTGCATCAAAATGTCTGTGCTGTTGCAATCTAGAGTATGCTGCTCAGGTGTGTATCTGTAAGCTGCAAACCTATGATGACGCAGCAGCAGCAGCAGAACTGGAAGAAGAAGCAGAAGACAGCCAGTTCCACTGTGGGCATGACAGAAGCCCTCTGGAGGTCCTGATCTGGCCCCTGGGCTGCATGTTTGACACCCCTGCTCTAAGATAAGTATTACATATGTTTAGACTTAAAGCATGGTACCTAGGGCTTCCTGTATTTAAACTATGTACTAGGCCAGAGTACATCACCAGGGCAGCACGCTTGCATGAGACTATAGGAGCAGGCAAGCTGCAAAGCTCTATGGGAAAGGGAAACAAACTATGGAGACTTGGTAGTAAGTTCTTTCAGAGCTATTATTAGTTTTACCAGATGCATTAAGTTTAATGTTAATATTTATTTCATAACCTTGATTTATCATTGGACTGACATATATATATATCAATCTCTTCCTGTTGATTGTAAATTCTGTATACATCAATAAATATATATATAAAAGAGCTGTTCTCTCAAGGGCTGTTCTTGAGAGAGTTCTCTCAGCCCCACCAACCTCACAGGGTATCTGTTGTGGGGAGGGGAAGGGAAAGGGATTGTAAGCTGCTCTGAGACTCCTTCGGGTAGTGAAGGGCAGGTATAAATCCAATCTCCTCCTCTGCCGCTGCCTCTTCTTTTTGTATCCAATTCCAGCTGAACCACAAAAATGGTGTCATCTCCCCTTAAATTCTGCCACACTCTTTAATAGGGTGGCCAGGGCCCCTTGGCTTGCTAGCCGGGGCATTTGGGGGGGGTATTCTGGTGGTGGGCAGGGATGTCGTGTGATGTCTCTGATGTGATGACATCACCCAGAAGTGAGATCATCACACCAAGGAAGTCGTGTGGCAACACTGCATTTTGGGCAAAACACTAAAAAGAATTTAGCCTAAAACCACAGAATTTTGCTCAAAAAGCAGAGCATCGCTGTGCAATGTCCCAACGTGATGATGTGACTTCCACACAATGTCATCAGGTTGGGGACGTCACTATGCCACATCTCTGTTTGAGGGCTGGGCTTCCCCCACCAGCCAGCTGGCCGGCAGTGGGCAGAAACCCAAAATATCGGGGGGAACCCTGCCTGGACCGGAAGTCTGGCAACCCTACTGTTCAACATTGTAGCTCTGTTTAACAGGATGCTTTTTAAAATGAACACTTTGTTTTAAAATATTTTATTGCTCACACACAGATTAATGAAGATTCTTTTGTTATGGTGGCAGCTGCTGCTGCTGCTGAAGCAGTTTTTAAAAATCCATTGGCCAATCAGAAGCCCTGCTGGTCAAAAGTCCCAAATGACCCTGCATTCTTTCCAAAAAATACTTGCCAGGCACAGTAAAGGTGTTGGTGGGCACCCAGATGCCCACGGGCCCTATGTTGGGGACCACTGCTCTAGATCACCTAAGAAGAACTTTGTCACCGATGGCATAATATCTTGGTAATTCCATCGCAGGAGAGGTTTGCTGGATGATTTACATTACACATTCTCAGAACATGTCAAAGTACCTAAAATTCTAGTGAGGGCTTGTTCAGGGGAACTTTCCACTGAACTTTGCTTTTTTATGTACTTAGGCTTGTGAGCTAGAGAAACCCTCAATGTAGAAAAGGGGCTTTTCTATACAGATTAGCTATTTTCCTCCTACAAGAAGCTTGAACCAGCTCATGCTGCAGAACGTCTTGGGAACATCCATACCATTAGAAGCCCAAGCGCAGAACGTCTTGGGAACATCCAGGGCTCTAGTCGGGGGGGAGCTCTCAGGTACGGAGCTCCGGAAGAGAACCTCTAGGGGGCGGGGCGGTCACGTGGTGAAGCCCCGCCCCCTTCTTTACCCCGCCCTCTGCTTCAATCCTCATTCCGTTTGGGAATGAGGATGAAGCAGGAGGGTAAGTAGCCGGGCCTTCTGACACACTTCCGGTGATGTCAGGGGGTGTGGCCTTCTGTCACTTCCGGTAATGTCAGGGGGCGTGGCATATGCAAATAAGTTATGCTAATGAGTTATGCTAATGAGCTCCGGCAGCTCTTTTTCTACAACAAGACCCCTGGGAACATCCATACCATTAGAAGCCCAAGAGGATGGACATTCCAAACCACAGCCTCGGGATTTATTTCATGGATGTAACCCAGGCTTTCAAAACAGCACAAGATGAGAATCCAAATAAATCAAACCAACAACCTCTTTGAGAACTATAGCAATGGAACGACACTTCACAGCAAGACATCACACCTAACCTTCAAACGCCGCCTACAGATTTTTTATCTTTGTAGCTGAAACTGAGAAGAGATCCTCAACAATCAAGGAAAATATTGAAGCAAACAACTTTGCCTGGGACATAAAAAGAGGCATTGTGGGGGTGGTGGAAAGTCACACCAAGTCACAGCTGACAGATGGTGACCCCACGGGGTTTTCAAGGCAAGAGACATTCAGAGGTGGTTTGCCATTGCCTGGCTCTGCGTCACAACCCTGGTGTTCCTTGATGGTCTTCGATCCAAATACTAGCCAGGGCCAATCCTGTTTAGCTTCTGAGATCTCACGAGATCTGACATGGCACATGTCAGATCATGTGACCTTCTGCATGCCAAGTTTGTGCTCTAGCAGTCAACTGTGGCTGCTCCCTAGAAAGAAATTAATGTGTATGATACCAGCATTGATGAATCTGTCATACTACCTCATACTGTTTCTCTCTGTCTCTCAGAAAGAAATCCAGACACCCCCCCAAAAAAAATCTATAGCCCATTTCCAGTCTAAATAATAACACTGGGGAAGAATATGAATTAAGCTTAAAATATATGAAATCCCATTTTTTTAAAAAAAATGCTCAGTTATTTTTATATAAAGAAAAGACACATTTACATCAGACAATGAATAAAACTGTTTCTAAATGCCTACGAAGAGCAAAATGTCCTAGTTTACTGGAGACCAAGAAAATGAAGTATAACCAGAAGCGCTTTCCCCCCTCCTCCTCATTCTTTCCGTGGTGGTGAGATGGAGCACGATGCCCTTAGGTTTCCTCCACTATATATGCAGATGTGGCAAAAGAAATGAGTTACGAATTTCACAGGTTTGGGGACTGGTTAAAATTAAAATGGTTACAGATAATTTGTTGATATCCTTTTGCATAGTTTTTTTTTATATATACTAGAAGCATCACCCAAATCTGATATTTTAACATAATATAATTCAATAAAATATTGTTTGAGTTGCAGGGAAATTCTATAGAAAGAAGCATATTGGAGAGAGCATCGCTCATGGTGCAGTTTTAATTCTGAAATATCTTGCTAAGAGGGTTTATTTAAATAAGGTCTCTCGGAGATGAACATGGGGGGGGATATTCTTACAGGATGATTTATAGAAAAATTATATGAAGTGAATGAAGGACAGAAAATTTTTATTAGAAAAGGCTCCCATTTCCACAAAATATAAATTATACCTTTTTAGAGAATATATTGAGTTTTATTAATATTCTGTAGACAGCCTGCAGTGTTAATCTCTACCCACACCTATAAGATTTTCATTATTATGTACAAGGTGTATTTACCCTTTAACCAAATCGTTTTAGAAGACTTTGCCACAACCTTGACTGCAGTTTATAGACTCCCAACACATTCCTGATAATACTTCTGTTCATATTTAGTAAAAGAAAAAAAAATTAAGGTCATTTGTAAATAATGCAATTTGTGGAACATATTTGTGCTATTTATTAGCCAGGATACAAAGAGAATTATGCACACGCTTAAAGCATGGGGGGGGGAGTTGTACATACACAGGATTCTGACGATTATCCTTTCCTTCTGTGTGCTGCTCCAGAAAGTCCTCCAAGAATAGCTGGAGGGCCAAGGAGGATAGTGGGAAATAGGGGTGTCCACTTCAAAAACATCACATTTGGATCCGGATTTTGGGAAGTGCATGCTTTTCATTAGACAAAGTTTCCAGACCCTCCATTTTTGATTTTTTCTGGTACTTTTATTTTTTTTTGGGGGGGGGGTCCCAAAAATTCAGGATCACTTTTCCAACACTCCTCCCCCAAAGCAACAGAAACAGGGAGGGAGGGGAAGTGAGGAAGCTGGCCCTACTGAACAGCTGTTGGTCAGCATCTACTGTCCCTTTACACTTTAAAGGGACTAAAAGCCTTGCCGAACAGTTGACGCCAACTAACACCTGACAGTCAGGTGGACAGACAAGAGGTCTACCGGACAGTGAAAATGGAGCCATTATTTCCCTTGGGCAGACCTGGCCTCTCTACAGCCCTCTTATTTCCATTGGCAAGCAGACTGCCCTCTGTCTGCCTATCAGTTTAGGATTAAGGTTTTTTTGTGGCAAATTGTTAATTTTCTGGTAAATGTAAACTATGGTCATTAAATACAAAAACCTGAAGGCTGAAACATGAGTCTGGCCCCTAAATTTTGGGGCTGCCTCCTAGATAAGGAGCAGGAGACTGAGGGTGGGGACATGGGAGGGCCATTGACCAACAGTGTGTTAGTTTCCAGCAACCCTAGAGAAGACTGAGGGGGGCTGGCAGCTGTACTCCTAGACAGGCTTGCCATTTGTCTGCTTACAGTGGACAATCCCTCGCCTTCAGTGATTTGAGGAATGGGTAGGGTTGCCAGGTACCCTCGTTGCACTGGGAGGTGATGTTATCACACCAGGGATGTCACATGGTGATGCCCTGGTTTGAGGGCGAAACTCTATGGTAGGGTAGGGTTGCCAAGTCCCCTCATCATGCCAGTGGGGGGATTTTGGGGGCATTCTGGGACATACCCGATGCAATGAAATCACCTAGAAATGACATCATGTTGGGGATTTGAGGGCAAAACTCTATGGTAAAACTGGCTTAAAACATCCTGGATGCCCCTCCAATCCCCCTGCCAGTACAACAAGAGGACCTGGCAACCCTACCCTACCATAGAGTTTTGCCCTCAAACCACACAATGTCTCCGGCTAGGATTTGTGTTAATTGAAACATGTAAGCCGCTCAGAGCCCTAAGGGGGTGAGCGGCATACAAACCGAATGAGATAAATAAATAAATAAATAAATAAATGCGGATGTGGATATTTGGGGTGGGGTTTCCCCCGCCAGCCAGCTGGCCAGTGGTGGGCAGAAACCCCAAAAACTGGAGGAACCCCTACCCCGACCTGGGGACTGGTAAGTCTAGGAACAGGAGAGGGGGAAAGGGGGAGAACAGCATCATTAATGATGCTTTAGGAATTTCCTTTCCTAGAGCATCACCCAAAAGTGATGTCACATCCTCCATTACACTCTGCGTTGATTAACAGATCACCATTCAACCTGTCAGTACTACTGAAAGAATAAATTATCTTTGGCTCTAGGAGCAGAGTTCCGGCACCTAGCATGCCTAGGCCTAACTTATAAATTTGTTTATTTCTGTTCTGCCTTGTGGTCTGAATGTTACCAATGACAAAAGGCAATAAAATAATCATATTGTAATAACTGAAGCACCTGTAGAGGCCCTAAAGGCTAACATCATCCAGTTACACAATCAGCTCTAGTTTAGTTCAGGCATCTACCGAAATACCCAAGTCTTCGGTAATGAGACTGAAGCAGCAATGAGACTAACAAGACTAGCACAGCAATGAGACCAGATAGGCCTCTCTCGTGAGGATAATCCACCATTTAACTCTCATGACATAGAGACCCAGGGCGATTTCGCACTAGAGTTGCCTTGCAGCACAGCCGCCGTTTGCCCCGACACAAACATGTTAATTTCACACCTGAGGCTGCGTGGCTGCATTTTGACTCACGGCTTCGCCCGATTTCCTCCGCAGTTTCGTGATCCTGGTTTTTGAGGATCACGAAACTGCGGAGGAAATTGGGCGAAGCTGCGGGTCAAATGCAGCCCCGCAGCCTCGGGTGTGAACTTAACATGTTTGTGTCGGGGCAAACGGGGCTGTGCCGCGAGGCAGCTCTAGTACGAAATCACCCCCAGTAGTGTGTGTCCAACAGCGGTACCCATTCAGGCTAAATATTGTGGTCTGCATACAAACATGGCATTTCTGACCCCGTTTCTTGTAACGGTGGGGGGCTTTTGGACCTCATGGGCATGTTTTCTTCTGTACCCATGTATGCACCTAGGATACAACATAATCTAATTGTTTGGGATTCAGAGCATCAGATGTGTTAGCTCTTCACTCCATGGAAATGTACATGCTTAAAGAATTCTAAAAGCCCATTTTTCAAAGCCAGACATAAACTTCCATGAGCCACAAACAAATGCAATTGTAAAGAACAAAAGAACAGGAACATTTTCCCTAGAGCAGGATTAGGTGCTTCCCCTACAGAAGGAGATTTTCTAAATGAAAACGAAAACAACCAATCCGAATCCCCAAGGCACTGGAGTCCCATCATTGTATCAGGAACAGCCATTCAGCATTGGACAAAGGATGCCCATTTCCCTTTGGGATCTCACAAGGCTGCAAATGGCTTGTGGAAGACTAATTAGAGCTGGAGTACAAACTTTGAGCCCAGTGGCACCTTTAAGACCAACGAAGTTTAATTCTGGGTATAAGCTTTCCTGAGCAGGCACACTTCTAATTAGAAGACGTCATTGACTTGAGCTAGGGTAACCACCATCTGGGTGGCAGTAAACCAATTAACATTCAAATAAAAATTCCAGGGGACACAGAACTTCTACCTCTAAGGGAATCTGACCAGTTCTCGACAATTGATTTCATGGCAACAGACACAGAAGTTGACTTTTCATAGGAATCTCTTTTAGGGTTGCCAGCTTCCAGGTGGGACCTGGGGATCTCCAGGAATTACAAGTGATCTGCAGACTACAGTGATCAATTCCCCAGGAGGAAATGGCGGTTTGGGAGAGTAAAGTCTATAGAATCATATCCCTGATGAGCAACCTCCTCAGGTACTGCCCCCAAATCCCTATGAATCCCCCAACCTGAAGTTCACAACCTTACCTAAAATGGAGCTCTTTTTAAATGGAAACCAGTCACATCAAACTGGCAGATCTTAGCCAATATAAGCCAAGCTCACCACAGGGAGAATTATGTGTTCCAGTTAAACCTTATGCTTTTAAAGCCCAACCACTGTTCTTCCTGTGTTATTCAAGGCCTGCAGGATTTAGATTTGCACAGCTAAAGCCCAGTTAAACCTTATGCTTTTAAAGCTCTTCTTCCTGTGTTATTCAAGGCCTGCAGGATTTAGATTTGCACAGCTAAAGCTTTGGGAAGGATGAATGTTTTTACCCACCAGTTTGTCCACTCACAAATCCCCCTTCCTAGATGTATTTCTTCCAGCCTAGGTTCCGGAAAACACAAGTATGGATCCTAGGATAAGGAAAACCAGTTGGCAGCAGAAGTAATGGAGAACTAGTAGGCACAAG
Organism: Gekko japonicus; assembly: GCF_001447785.1. Taxonomy (NCBI): domain Eukaryota; kingdom Metazoa; phylum Chordata; class Lepidosauria; order Squamata; family Gekkonidae; genus Gekko; species Gekko japonicus. The sequence continues at coordinate 31,453 of NW_015168054.1, forward strand.
AAGGGTTACACCTAGAGTTGCCATCACCCCAGTCAGGGCAGGGGATCCCTGATTTTGGGGTTCCCAATCTACCACCAGCCAGCCTGTGGGGATGCCACCAATGCAATGACATCATCAGTAGTGACATCATCATGCTGGGGCTGTCGTGTGGCAATGATATAGCATTTGGGTGGAACTCTATGGTTAGCATAGAATTTTTGCCCCAAACGCTAGACTGTCGCCGTGCAATGGCCCTACCATGATGACGTCACTACCGGTGACGTCATCATGCTTCAGGTGGAAAAGTCCTGAGGAGGAGCCGGGAGCCCCCTGCCACTGCAACGGTGTGACCTGGCAACCTGGTTACACCACACAAGAAAGAAAGACGGGTAAGAGAGAATTTGCAGTTGCACCTTTAGTTTGTTTAGGATTGCAATGTTAGGACTTTGGTGAACCACAGAAGCATTTTTAAAGGCTGTCCTATGATTTGTGAGTGCCTGAAATTCTTTTCTTGAGCCAGTGCGAGGAGGGGAAAATCACACCACTTAGACTCATTAAGCTGTTTTGTTCAAGACCTGTCTCTTTGCGATACACTCTCTCAGCTGTTAGTGAAAAACAGAGTAGAGGATAGGCCTCTAGAGGCTGCTGCAGTACAAATAAAAAAGTAATACTAATGACCATACAATCACGATAACCTATACACCATATAAATCTGAAGAGGTTTATACAACCTGCCGCAGTCACCAGGTCCTTCCCATCTTGAACCATACTGTACATTCTTCCTAAAAAAATAATTTTCTTTTTTTGGGGTGGTGGGGTGGTGGTGGCGGTCAATGTTCCCTCTAAGCTGTGGAGTCTTGTGAGCAAAAATTCTGCTTTGTGAGCTACTGGCATTAAAGTTGTGAGCGAGCAATTTGGTTACTGCATAGATTAGTCTGCTCTGGAGCCATCCTTCCTGAGCTAAGACAAAAATGTGTGAGCAGGAGGCTAAAGAACTGTGAGCTAGCTCACACTCTCGGCTTAGAGGTGTTGGATCCTCAAGCATCGAGAATAAATCCACGTTTTCAAGAAAAGCAAAATTTATTTCAAAGCGTTGAAGACATGCTCAAACACGTTCTTTGTTAGAACTGGGGATACACAGTTAGGTCAAGCATAATAAAGGAACTTCAAACAGATACAGGTCCAATGAATAACTTTCCCGCTGGCGGGCTAATGAAACAGTTGCGCGCCCAGTCCATGGCATTTTGTAATGGGCTGTAAATTTGTCTCCAGATTAACTGGGAGAGGGAACAGATTGATCAGAGCCTAAAATTATCATGGTAGAAAACTGAAGGAAATAGTTTGGAAACTGGGCCAATGCATATCAAAAGAGGAATCTGGTGTTCCTCCTGATAAAATAAGCTATTCAGCTGTTACCTATAAAGTAGCTACTTATTACCAATTACCTGCAGAGAACAGATGAACAACACAGAATTAATACAGCTATTTTTAACCTTGTTTCCTGTTGCTGCAGACATCGCTCGGGAAGAAGGGGACGTGGAAAGCTACACTCTAGACAGCATCGTTCAACTATAGCAACACTTCAGATAAGCTCATCTTTTAATTGCCTTGCTGCCATTTGCATTGTTCATGTCCCAGCTGGCTACAGAAATATCCTTTCTCATTCTAGTGACCTCAGTGAGTGTAATGCTTTATAGGATTTAATTTTTTTTTAAAAAAAACCCAACAACAATCCAAACTAATTGTAAGGGTTATCCATGTGCAAAAGCAAAATTCCCTATGCATAGTCTTAGCTGTAAGTCGAAATGGGTGCTGTGCTAATCGTTCCCCTCCAAGCCCATCAGGAAGCTGGGCACATGAAGCCCGTTTAATACAGCGAAAGTTCTATCAACGGACTCTGAGTGTGCATGTCTGTGTGTCTGTGTTTTGGGAGGGTCAGTCCTCTCTGTTCCACCTTTCAGCCATAGAGTTGATCAATAGGATTTTTTTTTTTAAGGGTCTCTACACACAGAACCACAGCTGCTCCAGGCGGGGTGTCTGGAATTAGAACTTTAAGGTGGCTTTTCTGAGAAATCTACAATATAAATTCAGATAGCAGACGTCGGAGACGGAGGCGATGCTGGTTAGTAGAGAGCGCTCTAATTCTGAGGGAGGGAGAGGGAGGGGAAGAAGTGCTCGCAAATGTAATTTATAGGGTCACTGCTTCCTCAAAGGGGAGGGGGGGAACTCATTGCAGATTTGCACATGGTAATTCATTTATATGCAAGCACATTTTAATACCTGATTCATTTTTAGAAAATATACAATACAACTGCACAAAGAGAGTTTCCGGGACGGGAGAGGCAATAAATCATGAGATAAAACATGCAGTATACTTGCTACAGGAGTGCTCCTGAAAACAGCATCCCCGTGGAGAGATCTCTACCTCTGGGCGGTAGCCTTTACAAGCTCTTACCATGTAGAGTGCAGTCATCACCCAGTGAGTACCTCCATCCCCATTAAGGCTCACCATTCCCATGGTAAGAACAGCAGGCACTCCGGCTCCTTTATGGAGGTGATTTACAGGGTTTTATTTGTAAATTGCCTTAGCCATAGGCCACAGCCAACTACAAAATAATAATAATAATAATAATATATTTTTTCCCAAAATGGAAAAAACAAAATAGGTCAGCATACCCACAAACTGCAGAGCAACATTATTTGGAAACACCGTGGAGTGGTGAGAAAGTAATGAATAAAAACTGTGTTTTGCCATACAAATAAAATACCTTCAAATAGTAAAATTAACTAAATGTAGATTTCATTTCCAGATTTATACCCCCCCCTCCCAGCCAAAGCCAGCTCGGAGCGGCTTACATAAAAAGTAAAAACACCTAAATAACAGTTATAAATCCCAAAACCTTCTAAAAACAATCCAACATTATAAAATCATAGAATCATAGAGTTGGAAGGGACCTCCAGGGTCATCTAGTCCAGCCTCCTGCACAATGCAGGAAATTCACAAATACCTCCCCCCCCTCCACACCCGCAGTGACTGCTGTTCCACACCCAGTAGATGACAAAAAAACTCCAGGGTTGCTTCCTGACCCCAAAGTGGCAATCAGCATTTCTCTGGGCGTGTAAAAAAGGGCTAGTAAACATTAATATATTTAGTGATGACAGCCACAACTCAATGATCTATGTTTTAATGGACAATTGAGATAAGTGTTGTTGGTAGGGTTGCCAGGTCTGGGATGGGAACTACTTGGAGATTTGGGGGGTGGAGCCTGAACAGGGTGGGGTTTGGAGAGGGGAATGAGCTCAGGAGGCTACAATGACATAGACGCCATCCTCCAAAGCAGCCATTTTCTCCAGCGGAACCGGCCTGGAACTCCAGGTGCTACCAGGAGGATGGCCAACCTAGTCATTGGCAACCTGTTGCACTCCAGTGTTTTCTGTATTGTTTTCCTGCCTTTTCCAGACTCGATGTGTTTCAATTCTTAAAACAAAATCGCAAAGGCAGGATGCTTTTTTGTGGCATAGCAAAGGGCAATTAAGGTTTCTCAGGTCCACTGTCCCTTTACATTACATTTCATCCTTTTCTTCTCTTTCCAGCTTAATCAGCTGCTTCCTGTTTCTCTCAAACATTCATTTAATCAATTGTAAATTATTACTGCTTGTTCAAGGGAGGCTTGATTGCCATTTAAATATTTAACGACTGCAGACCGCTAAAACCTCTACTTCTTTCTTTTTATTGTGTAATCACGCTATTATGAGCACAAACAGTTTAAAAAATGAGCAGTAGCTTGGGCTGGCTACAAAGTGAAATCAGGATTGTAGTTTTCCCCATCTTTCCAAGGGA
>NW_015168054.1:36364-36581 GCF_001447785.1 Gekko japonicus
TAAAAAGGTATGCTTACAAAATAATGGCTTCATAAACCAGAACTTTATTTAAGTTGGATGAAAGTTTTAGTATTTGTAGGACTAAGGGCTCTTTAAGTATTGAAAAAATGAGCCACATACCAGGGTACCTATTATTGTCAGATGTTCACATAATCTAGAGCTAAACATCACCTTTCTTAAGCAATTTCTTACAAAAAGGTACTATGGAATGAACAAA